>NC_134585.1:23236815-23548482 GCF_037038515.1 Microtus pennsylvanicus
GTTGGGGGGACACTGACCTCATGACTGGTCTGTGCTAAGCATTGCTCAAATCTCTGGAGATGCAGCAGGGAGCAGAGGTCACAGTGCCTGTCCTTGGGGGTGCTGGGAGTCACGGGGTGGGAGACACGGGGTGAGAACTTTGCAGGAAAACGGTCCTCACAGCCTGTTGTGGTGACCAAGAAGCCCCTCTGGGGTAAAGTCCTAACTTTGCAAGCATGAAGACCTAAATTTGGATTCCCAGCACCCAAACTGGGCGTGGTAACATGTGTCTACAACTGCAACACTGGGGAGCAGAAGCAGGCAGATATTGACTCCTGGCAAGGCAGTCTAGCCAAAGTTTTGGACTCTGTCTCAAAAATAAGGCAGGGGAGTGTTTAAAAAGACATGCCGGTTTCAATCTCTGACCTCAACACGTGCCTGCCTAGACAAGCACACCCCTTCATACATGCATACATGGATTTATTCAAACATATACAAGAGAAGGTCCCTCTTAGATGCTGGAACATTGTGTCTGTCACTCTGTCATTTTCTGTGGCAGCTTCTGAGGAGGCAGGAACAAGGCCAGTGACTTGTGCAGGCTGCACAGACAGACCAGGAGTAGAATCTAGGCCCAGCTACACCCAAGTGTGGTCTCGTCCTCTCTTGATTATGCCAGCCAGAAGGGCTGCTTGGTGTGGAGGTCTGGAGGTTTGGGGAGACCTGGGATTGGTGGCTAGGTCTGCCTGTGCTGGGGCCTCAAGCACAGACTTGGTGTGATCTGGTCCTAGACACTCAGGTTTTGGCTTGAGTAAAACGACAACTCCAGCCTGCTCCCAACTGCCACCTAGTTAGAGGGCCAAGGTTCCCAAGTCATGGAACAGGGAGCAGTCACCTGGTAGGGAGACATCTTGGGAATGGTCGCTGAGTCTTTACTCACTGTCCCTCCATGGCAGAGATTCTGATGGGTCCGTAAGATGAGAAGAGAGGTGCCTTTCTTCCTTTGCTCATCTGGTTGCCTCCTTATCCACCCACCCACACGTCTATCTATCCATCTACCCATCCACACACCCATTCACCCAGCCATCCACCTCTCTACCCCTGCACCTCCTCATTCACCCATCACTCACCTACCCATCCACGTCCCCATTCTCATCCATCCATCCACCCCATTCATCTATCCATCTACCTATCCACCCACTCACCAATCCCCACCCGCCCATCTATGAATCCATTCACCTATCATTTTATCGTCCATTTGTGCATCCAACAACTCTTATACCCATCCATCTGCCAATTCACTCATTCATCCACCCATCCATCAATCCTTCAACTATTTTGTCCAACCACTCCTTTGTCTAATTCAGCCACACTCCCGATGTATTCATTCTCAGGAAAGATATGCCTGAAATCAGTAGTCAGGGAAGCTTCTGGTCCAATGTTTTCTCAGGCCATCTTTCTTAAACCATTTGTATCCTTTGAGATGACCTTATAGGAAAGGATTTCTTGTCCAAATGATCTTGGGAAAGCTGCATCTTCTCCTCCCCACCCCTTAACATTGAGTATTAGTGTAATAATGGGAAAAATCCTGTTTAGATTCTTTTTCATTAAAATCCTTTAAAATGCTTATTTATTGGTGGGAGGGCACACAATGCCATGGTGCTTATGTGCAGGTCAAGAGACAGCCTCTGAGAATTGGTTCTCTCCTTCCACTCTGTGGATCCTGGGGATCAAACTCGGGTCATGAGGCTTGGCAGCCAGCCTGCTTCAGCTCTTTCGCTGGCCCCAGGTTATTTTTCTAATGCAATGTTCTCTACATCTTTCTGACCAAGGAACATTTTTTTTTCTCATGGAGTACCCGTGAGCCTCCCAGGGAATTAATGATTCGTGAAATACACTTTAGGAAGCATTCCTTTAAGCACGAAATCTTTTTTTAATTATAATGACTTGCATGGAATATTCATAAGATCTATTATATATGTACCTGCCTCCTCATGTTGGGGCGACTCATCCTTCAGCCCTTCCTGGGCACATCATTGAACACATCACCCCGAGGAGCATCCTCGAGAGATGCACTGTCCCCGACAGGAGCTAGGGAAGGGACAGACATGGGTGTGCTCTTACTTTTCAGAGAATGTTTGGTCTTTCTCCTTCATGTGTGCACAGATACATTTGCTTCCTCTATTGTCTCCGTTCCTTCTTGACGAAGGAAACACCTAAGAAACAATTTCAGTATGCAAACACAAACACATTGTCCCCGAGAAAGGGCCTCGCCAGACCTCTCCTTTATATGAACTTAGAATGTCATGTATGTATTTGGTTGTACAACTTTCAGTCATTCAGAGCCTTTGAAGATAGTTTCCTACGTGTGTGCATTTTTATTCATCTGTTTATTGGTTTGCTTATAATGGTGCCAAGAATCAAATCCAGAGCCTTGCACATGCTCAGTGCTTGCTCTATAACAAGTTGTGCCCCTCGCCCTCTGGTCTTGTCAAGGCAGTATCTCACTATATAGCCCAGGTTAGTCAGCTCACAATCCCAGGTCCTGGGATTCAGACGTGTGTTGCTCTCCACACTTAGCCTTACTGTCCTGCTTTAATCTATGTTTTTGATAACTGCACAGTCATTGGAACTCTGACTGGGTAAGTTTATTTGTTTGTTTGTTTCAAGACAGGGTTTCTCTGTGTAGACCAGGCTGCTCTCAAACTCATAGAGCTCTACCTGCCTCTGCCTCCAGAGTGTTAGGATTAAAGGTGTGCACCACCATAGACTGGATAAGAACGTTGTCTTCAGGATCAGCTTGGTCTAGGTTTGTATTGACTCCACTTCTTCCTAGCTGTGTGATCTTGGACAAGTTGCTAAATCTGTTTCCTTTCTCTGACTGCGGGAATGTGTCCTTCTCATGTCTAGGGGTGAGCACTGGGTGAGGTGGTTTGTGCAGAGTGCTTGGTATGAGGGAGGTGCTTAATAAACAGTGGCAAATTCAGGACTAGGGTGAGGTGAATGAGGGTCCCAAGGCATATCAACTCTCTGACATGCCGAACTTCTGCACACACAGGAACAGCACCTAAGAAGGAGCGCCACCTTGCTCCCTGTGTCCTGGGTGTCTGCTCTGCTACATGGGCTCCACTGTCACCTGGGGATGCTCGTGGCCTTAGTTGTCTGTCGCATCTGAGCTTCCTGAAGGCCCCTGATTGGGAGAGACTCAGCTTCCCATCTGTAAAGATCCTCACCTGAGCAACAAATAAACCGAATAAGGATGGGGGCCAAGAGATAGGTGGATAAAGGGCATGCTGGGCTTGGGAGGGGACTGGGGATGTCTCAGGGTGGTTTGCCTGTGTCTTAGATGAGCATGGACTGCCATGGAGCCCCCGCCTCCATGTCAGAGCCTCTGAGTCAGGGCGGGACCACCTCCAACTGCGCTGGACCTTCTCTTCCCTGTCAAAACTTTTAAAAACACAAACAGCAGCAAGAGCGGCATTTGCATAAATCTCATTAGAAAAAGTGCAAGTTTCATAAATCTTGTGATAAATTAGTGCGAGATCATTCTCAACGTGATGTATTAATTTTAGGGCAGAATGAATGGTTCCGTGATCATCGTGGGTAATTACGAGTCTCCTCTGAAATGAGGTGATTTCTGGGGGGCCCTCCTCTGGTTTCCCAGCAGGGGAAGGGTCGGGAGAGGTGTGTCTTACCTGCACCTGGATGCACATGTCTTGTCTCTTCTGCTGTGGAGAGGTGACGAGAAGCTGGGGCTAAAGGGCAAAGGTCAAGGAAGCCAGGCAGTAAGGTATACATTTCTGAGAACCAAATTGCCTCCAAGAAACAATTGAGCCTTTGGCCCATGAGACCGGTAGTTCAGGGGTTCTTAGAGTCATGATCCGGGACCAGCACCCTTTGTTTCTGCCTGGGAGTTTGTTAGAGATGCATCTAGAAGCTCTGCAAAGACCACTGCTCTAAACACACACTCCTAGTGTCTCCGAGGCTCACTGCCAACAGGGGTTAATGCACCAAACCATTGGCAGGTGAGGCCTGGGCTGCCCCCTTGCAAACACTCCCCAAGTGATGTTACTATGGAATCAGGTCAAGAGTTGCTATGCTAAAGCCAGGTGGTTTGGAAATGTTTGGACACAATCAGGAGCACAGATTACACACAAAAACACACATATTGCACACTTATATGTTTTTGCCATTCCTGTGGATTGGATTGGTCTGGGTGCCTCACTGTGGCTAGAGACCCACCCACAAGAGTGAGGGTGTAGAGACAGTTGGGAGGCTGGCCTCCCTGTGGGACAAATGGAAACACCATGTAAGGCCGTGCCCCCCTTCCCAGCATAACTTCCCAGTGCTTCTGCTGATTCCTCTAGCACCCAGTCCTTGCCCTGACCATGACTCTACCCTCAGGGCTGTGGGACATACACAGGCGTTATCTGACTCCAGGTGGGTTTGATATGCCAGTGAGTCTGGAACCAACTGCTGCCTGATAGGCTGGTCTTCGTCATAGACTTAGTTTGACCTGGTGCTTGGAGGGTGGGGCTCCAGAATCTACCTAGCCCCCAGCACTCTCTCTGGTGGCCACACTTAAGGGTATCAGTGAGGGTTCCATGGCCGCAGCCTTGATCCTAGGTGTGGGGACTGTGAGTGGGAACTCTGTCCTGAGCTCCTGCAAGCCGGCCATCAGCAGGGTGGCCTCTGAGCAGGAAGGAGCCAGCTTGAACCTGCCACCCGTGTTTAGACTATCTTTGCCAGCCTTTAACGGGGCCCCGCAGTGCTCTGTTTATTTTAATGATAATGTCAAGTTCAATTTGCCGTCATTTTTCCACATTTCCTTTTGTAAAGTTAATTGAACAGTTCAATGAATTGAAAAGTTTCAGGAGAAGGGGAAAAATAGCCCACTCTTATCATTGTTATTAAATCTGGTAACTACTGCTTGGCTCTCTGGCCTTAAGAAAGGACTCCATCCCCCGCTCCCCCATTCCCTGTACACATTCCCGAGGGCCTTGGAACTGCAAGGACTTGAGAAGGTCGGACAGAACCTTCTAGCATTCCTTACTTCATGGTCTTCTTATGCTCTACCTCCTCCTTCCGGACAAGATAAAGAGAGAAGCCAGTCTCCCTGTTCCCTGGGCATGACAGCCAGGTGGTGCACCTCTGAAATAGGGGAGGGTCACCCGTGGGGTCTCTCTCCCAATGTCAAGCACCCATGTTGACATGGCATGAGATGTGACCAGAGGGGCCATAGGGTAGACATGTCAACTGACTGTGACTATAATGTGGTGTAGCAAAACGTACATCGGAGCCTGAGGACCAGTGTGTCAGTAGGCTTGTCACTGAGCCGCCCAGCCCTGTTTCTTTTGTGAGTTCGTCGGGCCCATCAAAAATTGGAATGTGTGGCAGGTGTCAACAGCCCCTACTGGAGTCAGGTGTTCAATCAAAGCCTTTTCCTTGTCAAACTATGATGCAGTCCACCTGGCCCTCTTCCACCCTGGGGCTGTTGTGGACAGACGACTCTCAACCCCGTGCTTCGTTTCTGTCCTCCCCAAGAACCGGTATGATCCTGCCTCAGGGTCTCTCTTGGTGTTGGTGAAGGAGGAACTGCTCAGTGGCTGAGTGGGAAGCAGAGCGTCCGAATGCCGGATGGATTCAGCCCCACTCTGGCTCTGTCTTAATGCAGGGAATCCTGGAGGCAGCCCTGCTCCCAAAGCATCTACTGGGCCTTTTGTCCAAGCCCTCACACCCCCCGAAGCTAGGTCACTTTGCCTCCCTGAACCTTGGTTTTCTTGCTGGTGGAGCAGGTGTGACCCTTCTATGTAGGGCTAGCGTTAGAAGTGCGTGCCTCTTGAGCACAAAGCCAGGTGTGAGCATGCCTTCTTCCCATAGGTAGCAAGTGTGGCTCTCCTTACTGGTGTGGGCAGTTTCAGGAGAGCTGCTTCTGGGAGTGGAGGTGGCCGGAGGGCTCTAGACACGGGGCTGGTTCCTCTACAGGAGGTGAGGATTTCTGCTGGGGACTGCAGGGCGGGCCTTTGAGGGTAAGCTGGGCAGCCTCAGTTTAGCAGGAGGGAGGTCTGGTCTCTGTGGTCCTCCAGCTTTCCAGGAGGGCAGAGATAGGGTTTAGAATAATAATAATAAAAAGGCCCTGAGGTCAAACCAAGTTCAGAATTCCAGAGGTGAGCAGAGGGGGAGACTGTGTGGCAGCGAGGGGAGGGGAAGCTGAGACAGATGAAGTGAAGGCACTTAATAGGCTGTCTGATCCTGGAGGGAGACAAATGAGACCACAAGCTACAAGGCCAGCTGGCTCTGAGGGGTGTCCCGACCCAGGAGATGGGGAGCAGCAGCTGTGGCTCTAGCAGAGACCAAGGCCAGTGAGGGAGCTGGCTGGGTTCCTCTCTCTCTGTCTGTCTCTCTCTCTCTCTCTCTCTCTCTCTCTCTCTCTCTCTCTCTCTCTCTCTGTGTGTGTGTGTGTATGTGTATGTGTGTGTTTGTATAGGGTGAGTGGGTGGGAGCTTTAGAGCAGCTCTTTCGGCTACAAATATTCTCAGAAGGCCCTCGTTATAACCCATGGTCCTGGAACTGCGGCTGCACAGGCTCAGCTGAGCATCGTTCAGATTAACTTCCCAGTTTGTTCTTCCATCTGCAAGGTAAGAAAGGGTCTGTGGCCTCTGCTTTCACCATAATCGATTTCTGAGGTGACCTCTATACTCCTATCTTGACTCTGTCCTTTCCAGCTGTCCTGAGCCTGGTAGAAGCAGATAGCTAAGAGCCTTGGTCTCTGGACGGTGAGAGACAGTAGAGAGCTGATGTAAAGTCACTGCAGGTCACAGATCGCAAGAGATTGGCTTTCCTGTGTCTTTTAAGGTTGATTAGAGTGACTGCATGGAGCCCAGTGTTGTGAAGGATTCTGCAGTTGACTGTAATGGGTGGTGGTTGATTAGTAATGTCTGCATGGGAAAGGATTGGGCCTAGCTAGCTCGCTGGGCTACATAAGCTGCTGGGGAAGTTCTGGGTGATTGAAGGAGCTTTGCCAACCTATCCTAGAGCACTGGTCTCTATATCCAAGGGCAATGGCCTATTTCTTGATGCACGGAGCTGAGAGTAATGGATCTGGGAGCACAGAGCTGGAGAAGCTAATGGCAGAGAAGGCAGCTTGAAGTTTATAGAGACGGCGTGAGATCTCAGAGGTATATAGTGGGGCATGTGGGCCACAGTGTGCTCAAGAAGGCTGGCAGTAGCCTGGCAAGCTGACCCACAGCTCAGTGGAAATGTGATTGCCAAGGGGAGCCAGAGGGGAGGGTTGTGCCTGGCTTGGGAAAGCATTGAACATGACAGGAAAACTTAAGTTTGAATGCTGTGGGGACAATCACAGATGGCTTCTGGCCCGTGCTCCTACAAGGCAGAGGGCATTCATAACCCATGTTCATTCTCCAGCCCCCACCCCAGCTTTGGGAATGTGCATGAATTTCAGCCTTCTCCTCAGACAAAAACCTAAAGGCTTGCGTCTTGCCACTGACTTGAGTTTCTTCCTCTCCCCTCACCAGGCAGGCAGAGATCTGCAGCCCTTCCCTTCCGTGCAGATAACAACAATAACAGTAATAACAGTCATCTGGGCCGTCAGCAGGGACCCAGCGGGGACTCGGGAAGCTGTGATTGTCCGCCCCTTGCCTGGGAGGCAGATGCAGTGGCTGCTGAGGGACTGAGGCCACAGTAGAGGACATGTCCCCAGCTCTGTACTTCCCAACAACCCCTAGCTGCCTGCTCAGGGAATCTCCACCTCTTAGACATGGTAGACTGTCCCAGGGCAGGATGCTTGAGTGACAGGAGAGAATCCAAGGCCAGTGCGCAGGAGGCTAGCCTCTCAGCTGTGTGGACGTCAGTTCCAGCATCCCAGGAAAGTACTGCTGATTGGGGCTTTATTGGGTGTGATTCACCTTGCACTCTCCTGCCTGTTACTGTAGTTATTAGGATCTGACTGTCCTCACTCTCTTCTCATCGTGGCTTGAAGGTCCAGGCAGGGGGGGGGGGGCTCTCACTCTCCTCACCTCTTCTGAACATGGCGGGACGTGTTAGAGATTCTACTGAGTGAATTGGGAATCCAGTTGTTTATCAGGCCTAGGGAATGGGATAGCCAGACTGCTGCTCCCCCAGAGCTGACAAGCGTGTCCTTGAGACTGTCAGCCACCAAGGCCAATGAGCACACAGAGATGGGAGACTGTGAGAACAGAGAGACCTGGCACCCTTTGGGGTGGATATACTGGGTGACATATACTTGAGGAAATCCCTGCGAGGTCAATGGATGCTGAAAGGTGATCATTGGGTCTGGGCATGGGTGACGTCAGATGGTGGTGCTCCCAGGTGGAGCACTGCCATGATCTTGGCCCACTCAAGAGCAGTTGAAGGTAATGGGGACAGAGAACCTGGCCCTTTGGTATCTGTCATCTTGGGGAAGACCTACTAGAACTGCAGGATAATCTGATTCTTTATCTTTAAAATCTTATGAGCTGAGGAGATGGCTCAGTGGCTTGCTGCCTAAACATGAGGGCCTGAGTTTGGGTCCCCAGGCCCCCTTGCCAGATAGGCATGGTGGTCTTCTTGCAATTGTAGCCTTAGAAGGCAGAGACTGCATTCCCCAGTAAAGTGAGACTAGCCACATCTGAGAACCGAGGGTTTGATTGACAGACTCCATCACAGTGAATAAGGTGGAAGAGGGATGGGGAATGATTCCTGATACCAACCATAGGCTTCCAACATACATGGCATACATGTGCACCCATGTCCACATGCATCCTCACACAGACATGCGTAAACACACCCATGAAAATAGAAGGAGAAAAATGTAAATTTAAAGTATGCACAGCGTAGAATTTATCACCTTGTCAGTGTGAAGACTGCGGTTTGGTAGTCTGTGTAAGCAGCCCTTGTCTTGAAGCTTGCACTTCTGTGCCTGTAAAACAGTGAGCCCCCTCCCCACCCCCGGCTCTGTCCTTCCCAGCATCTGAACATCGACATTCTGTTTCGTGATGTGCTCGGGAGAACTAGGATTGTGTATTATTTGTCATTGTGTGACTAGCTTATTTCGTTTAGCACAACATCTCAAGGTTCATCCATGCTGGAGCAAACATCAGCATCTCCTTCCTTCTCAGAACCCGATGATCCATTGGCTGCCTAGGCCGTGTTTTGCTTATCCATCCATCCATGGCTCCTTGGGCTGTTCCACCTCTTGACCATGACAACTGCCATGGATGTAGGTTTGCCATGAGGACTCAGTCTTTAAAGCCCTTCCATCCTGAGGTTAGGCAGAACCCCAGCCTGGCTCAGCACAGGGTGGAGATGGCTGGCTCGGTAGGATGGGAGGCCAAAGGCAGAGACTCCTCTGGCTGTACTGATTGAGCCAGGAGGCCTGAGTCTGAGCCATTAAATCATGCCAGGCCTGGAGCGGTCCCCTTCTGCATCTAAAGCGGGAGCCATAAACCAGGCTGACTTACCGGCAGCACTCAGAGCTCCGTTGTTTATAGCCAGCGTATGTCTGATTGGTAGATTCCTGTACTGCACCCATTGTTAAATATTTGAATATGGGCCTGCAATAAACCACACCAAGACTTCTACACCTGACTGCATATCAGTCTCCTAAAGAGGAGAGGGTGGGGGCACTGTCTAGAGGTTTGTGACTTTAGCACCCCACTAGCCAGCTGGGCCAGCAGGGTCTGGCAGGAGCAAGCTCAGACACACAGTCTTTGAGGCTGTTGTTGTTGTTTTCAGAAACAGATCTTGTGATGAGTACTTAAAGGCAAGTGGTTGGCTAGGGAGGAGTTCCCAGGAGCCCTAGGAAAGGGGTGAGAATCTGAGGAAGGGATGATGGAATTTCTGCTGCTGTAATAGATTACCAGAGACTGGCCAGCTTATAAAGAAGGTCAGGACAGTTAGCTTGTTCTTCTGAAGGCTAGAAGTTCAGGAGCTTGGTGCCCACATACGGTGAGGGTCTTCACTCTGCTTCCTAACACAGTGGGGGATCGTGCGGTGAGAAAGACAGAACGCTAGTTCAGGGGTCTCATCCTTGTGAAGTCATTAATGCCTTTACAAGGACCTGAGCTCATCTGGTTTTGATGGCTTCCCGAAGACGTCATCCCCAAATACCAGCAATTATGAATTAGAGATAGCTGCTAACATACTAGTTTTAGAGGACACATTCAAACCACAGATTGGACCTTGCTATCACTGGAGGTGGCTGGAGACTGTCTTCTTGGAGAACTCCAGAAGTCAGTATCGAACACATGCCTCAGAGCTGTGCCTCTGAGAGCCAGGAGAACTGGGGCCAACAGAACTGGGATGCATGTCCACCACCTCTCATCCTTTTTTGGAAGTTTAATTTATTTAATATGCATACAGCATTCTGTCTGCATACATGCCTGCCTGACAGAAGAGGGCACCAGATCTCATTACAGATGGTTGTGAGCCATCATGTGGTTGCTGGGAATTGAACTCAGGATCTCTGGAAGAGCAGCCAGTGCTCTTAACCTCTAAGCCATCTCTCCAGCCCTACCTCCTCTCCTCTTTATCCATCATTTCCTATAGCCAGTCACTGAGTCCCAAGACCAGGGGTATAAATTCCCTGGTCCTTCTGGCCTATGAATGGCGTGGGCTGACCCTGGCAAAAATCATGGTGTGTGACCACGGGAGGCTAGACTGGTGTGTTGGTGTGTGTGTGTGTGTGTGTGTGTGTGTGCATGTGTGCATGCGTGTGCATGTGTGGCACTGAGGGAGACACAACAACGCTGTAGCTATTGTGGACATGTTCCCAGCCCCTTTCACACCATCATCAGAACCCCCCACACCGGTGAATCCCTGGACACTGTACCACAAACAAGAACTCCAGCTTCATCCACTGCGGGTGGAAAAAGAAAGGTACAGACACTGTACAGAACCACTTGGTGATTCCTCAATACGTTAAACATAGAATGTCTCTACGGCCCAGCAAACCTACTCCTAAACACGCGAAAAACAATTTAAAATGAGAACCCGAAAAGTATCTAATATATAGATATCCATAACTGCAGTATTCACAATCCTAAGTGGGAAATAACCGGAAGCTCTGTGGACTTCAGAGCATATGAATGGGATGTGTGAGAGCCACATGAGAAGATAGCCAGTCATCCAAAGGAGCAGAACTCTGGCACAGGTACCGGCCTGGACCAGCCTTACAGGTGATGCAAAACCAGAGTCACACACAGGGCCATAGACTGTGGTTCTGTTGACATGAGCGTCCAGGGCAGGCAAGTCCTGGAGATGAAAGTGGATGTGCAGAAGCCAGAGACGACAAGGTGGCTTTGTGACGGTACAGTGTCCCTTACGGATGCTGGAAGATGTGGATGCCCCAGAAGGTACCAGACTGCACACTTAGAAGTGTGAAGATGCTGAATTTTGTGAGGTGGTTAGGGTTTCATGTAGCACAGATCTGCCTTATAGCCAAGGATGACCTTGACCTCCCAATCTCCCTCTCTCCACCTCCCAGGTGCAGGGCTACAGGCCTGCACGACCGCACTTGGTTTGTGCTGTGCCAGGGATGGACCCCAGGCTTGGTGCATATAGACAAGCAAGTGCTCTGTCAGCTGGTCTGCATCCTGAGCCCACCAGATAACTTTTGCTTTAAATCATACCAAGCATTCTGCATCCGAGATGCTACCGTTTTAAGGTGGGGACCAAACCCTGCGGGACCTGTGCACTGCAGGGTCTCACAGCCAGGGATGGTTATACTACAAGGGGTGATCCCAGGGCCCTGGCCTGGAGCTGAGTCCCACAGACAGACCTGATTTCTGGAGGGACGGTCTGGCCAGAGATTGCTGGTGGGGCAGCTGACTTGCTTTTCAGAGGAGCCAGCTCTGGCCACTTGTGTAGAGCAGCCCAGAACACTGGGTGGGGGAGGAGGTGCCCAGCTGGAAAACTGCGGGGTGTCTTGTCTTAAATATAATATTAAATCAGCACCTTTAATTAGTATGCTTAGAAAAGGCCACTAGCAATTACCTGGGACACCAAGAAGGCGTGAGCTAGAAAGAGCCCGTGAAGGAAGCCACAAAAGACCATTTTGAGCAGCGCATAATTGAGGAGAAAATGGATAAAAGTCCAGGAAATTACAGGGTGGGTGACAGCAGCTGATGGTCCCATCCCTATCTTGCCCAGCGCCCCCCTCCCTGGGAGGACCCGAGTGTCAGGCCTGGGAAAGCCATTGGGATATCAGGTTCAGTCACACGACCTTGGCTGCAGGGCTGATGTGGTCTTCCCACAATCCCCTTGGCCAGCCAGATTGTATCCTCACTGAGCCTTCCACCTAGGTCAGGATGGGGCTGGCAGGTGAGGCCTGTTTTCTGAGGACTACAGGCTATACCTGTTTATACTGTGGAGGGCCAGGGCACATGGCGGGGGGGGGGGTGCTCTTGTCTCCTGTGGGAGATTGGCCTAAGGCCTGAAAAGCAGCTCTTTGTTTCTCAAATCTGACAACAGAGAGGTGACATATGTATGTATGTATGTACGTATCTATCTATATCTATGTATCTATCTACCACCTACATCGTATAGAGAGATATATAGATATGATGTATGTATATTTATGGAAACCAGGAGTCTTGGCTGGAAATGCCTGCACAGTGTTAGAGTATATTTTTTTTTAGAATGCATTATATGGTCCACTCAGCTCCCAATTGACCCTCGTCGTTTGGATATCAGGTCTTTGGGAAGTTGAGATTGACTTACCGGTGACTTTCACACACTCCGCCCTTCTGACTTAGGGAAAAAAAGGCATCGAGCTTGGCATGTAGGCTTTCAGAGATGGGGTCACATGCTTCCTAACACTCACTAACTGGGTGTTTGCTTGCTGCTTCTGGCTTCTTCCTCTGTAAGATGGGAAAGCTGACGCCAAGCTATTCTGACTTTGCTCCATGCCTCTCTCATCTCTCAATGCCTTTCTCGCCTCTCACCTCCATCACCACACATGCCGCCTGCCTCTGCCTTTTGACATGGGAGAGGCTATGTTCCTTCCCTGAATCTCAGTGTCCTCATCTATAAAATGGGTACAATAATGATCACCAGACAAAATTATGGGAGGACTGAATGAGTAAATTTAAGTGCATGGACAAAACAAAACAAAACAAAAACCCCTTCCTATTTGGGGAACCTGGTTAGGACCTGTCAACAACATTTCTGTGGAATTCTTGCTTAACATGAAAGAACAGGATCTCTAGGTTGGCCTATGGGTAACCTGCCATCTGCTAACCATGAGGCTCTGGGAAATAATGACATCACTGGCTATTGCCTTAAAAGCTCTGAGGCAGACAGTATGGTGCATGGAGCTCCTTGCCTGCCTTTGTTCCAGGTTTGCAAGCATTGGTGGTCACTGTTGACTTAGAGCTGTTCTTTCTCCTGAAGCAACTCCTGAGTCACAGACACACACACCTTCCTTCCTTCCTTCCTTCCTTCCTTCCTTCCTTCCTTCCTTCCTTCCTTCCTTCCTTCCCTCCCTCCCTCCCTCCCTCCCTCCCTTGGTCTTTGAGGCTTTTGGTTAAATACAAATGCCAGTATTTGGGGAACAGATAGTGCCTGTTCCATTTTGCAGGTTCAGCTGAGCCCTTAAAAGAAAGGAGTTGCCCAAGCCAAGGCTCTGAGGTGCTAGATCTTCCCTTCAGAGGTTTCCACCCTGCACCCCCAGCTTCTAGGGACTTAGGGCCTCCTGAGGCTAAGATGACCAGCTATCCCAGCCATCCTGGAGCTTTGAGGACTTCACACTTATGCCAGAATCCTCTTCATCCTGGGTACATGGGGCAGACGGTTCATCCTCTTTGAAAGCCACTAGGAAACCAGGGAGCCCCAGGACAAGATATTCGATACCAACCTTCTGAGCCGGGCTATATGGCATATGATGCCTTGGGTGGTCTCTGGCCAGAGCATAACATCCTGAAGAGGGTGACCCCTACCTTTTGGTCTTCTTGAGGACAGGAACCAGACCCAGTCAGAATGAGTCTTGAAGTGACATGTCTTCTCAGCCTCCGTGCACAGACGAAGACCAGACATTTTGGAAAATAGTTTGAATTAGAAAAGATATTTCTTCTGGGCAGTAGTGATATATGCCTTTAATCCCAGCACTCAGGAGGCAGAGGCGGAATTCTGTGAGTTCGAGGCCAGCCTGGTCTACAAAGTGAGTTCCAGGACAGGCTCCAAAGCTAGAGAAACCCTGTCTCAAAAAACAAACAAACAAAAGATGCTTCTATTCGCAGAAGATGGAAACCCAACTCAACAGAAGTAGGAATAAAACAAGCGGGGAAGGGTGTGGTCATCAGTGCCTGTAGCTGAGACATCCGGAGGACTGAGCCAGTATGAACCCTGCGGGACTGACCATCACCATGTCTATAGGCTCTGCGAGCTTTCTTGGCAGCCTTGCCCTCAGGTGGGCTTCTCTCGCAGGTGCCAAACTGGCCCAGTCAATAACCCAATGGAAGGAGAGCACAAGCCCTGGAATTGGCTTTGATTGGCTAGTTTGAGTCACATACTAGCCAGTCATCCTGATGGGAGAGAGGGGACCCTTTGATTGGCTAGGGCTGAGTTATGCACACAAGTTGGGACATAAGAATTGAAATATCGGAGGTCTGCTCGTATCTGAGCCCACCCGGGAGAGGTCTCGGTGTTACCATTGTAAAGGTCACAGCTGTCCATTTCACACCCTGAGTTACAACTGTGTGCACCCTGGGCCAGGTGGGCCAGGTGGGCCAGGTGGGCCAGGACAGAAGTGGAGAGCCTGGGTTGCAGTCCAGTGATGCTGAGGTGGTTTGGGGATGACTGTTGGCCTCTGGAAGACTTGGAAGCTTATGGGATGGCCGTGCCCTGAAGGCTGCCCTGTCATCTGAGCAAGATGGGAAGAAGCAAGCCTGACCTCTGTACTGTCCTCCCCTCTCTTGTTCAACCGCTCCAGGTTCTTCTGTGACCCAGTTGCTGGCCCGAGACATGGACAATGACCCGTTGGTGTTTGGTGTGTCTGGGGAGGAGGCCTCTCGCTTCTTTGCCGTGGAACCTGACACTGGTGTGGTGTGGCTCCGGCAGCCTCTGGACAGAGAGGTATGGCACATGACTCCATAGTCTCGGCCCTTTCCTGGAGGAGCAGGGGCAGACAGTGGAAGAAGGTGGCACAGCATCTTTGGGGCGGGGTCTTCTTCCAAGGCCCTATCCTACCTCTGCTGGGACCATTTGTCTTAGCGGTAGCTCTCTTCCAGGGCTGTCTTGGACCTGGTCGGAGTGGGTTGGATGGGGGTTCTCAGAGCCAGGAGAAGCATTGGATGAGCAAGAGGAAAGTGACCATGAGGTCATCTCTAACCCTGTTCTCTCCTCCCCTTCCCCCTCTTCTTTTAGACTAAGTCTGAGTTCACAGTGGAGTTCTCCGTGAGTGATCACCAAGGGGTGAGTGTCCCTCGAGACCCGATAGCCCTCTGAGGGCTGATCCTGGACTTAGTCAGTCCCTGGGCTGCGTGGGTAGGAAGAGGCCTGAGGGAAGGGACAGTGTTGAGCCCAGCACATCTCTCCCCAGGTGATCACACGGAAGGTGAATATCCAAGTTGGAGATGTGAATGACAACGCCCCCACGTTCCACAACCAGCCCTACAGTGTGCGCATCCCCGAGGTAAGGACCTTCTAGGTCACGTGTGGGATACTGGGATGATGGTTCCTGGGACCACAGCTGTTCTCCAGTCCAACTGGGCAATAGTATAGTGATCTGAGTACAAGTAGATGCCTTGCCCCTGGCTCACGCTCTAGCCCAGATTCCACTTGGGACCAATGAGAGCTACCCATCCTGTGGCTGAAAGAATGACTAGGCCAGCGAGTAGAGAGAGCCCCAGGCCTGCCCTGGCAGATCTCACCCCCATCTGGAGTTGGTAATGGAACAGGAACTGGGAGAAGAAAGTATTAATGCCTTCTTCCTTCCATCTGCAGCCTGCTGTGGGCCTTGGACAAGGCATACAGGCAGGCCTTACCCCAGCACTACTTGTTTTGGCCAGAATCTGGTCTCTGCGGGACTGGGGAATTTGCATGTCCCTAGCTGTGTGGTCTGGCCCGCAGTTCCCGGGAGCTTCTGTTCTGTGTACTCTGACTGTGTTTGCATGAGTGCATGCGTGTAAAATCAAGCCATCGCTGGTAATTGAGAAGTACAAATTATTGCATTACAAACGGTTCGTTAATAAGCTGGCTCCCGATGGCACCAGGGCTCTCTTCTCTTGCTGTCCCTCACCACGGTGGCTGGCCATTAGCTGGGAGAAGACCCTGACTGAGACTGGTAGAGAGCTTCTAACTGGGTGTCCCCCAAGCCTGCCCTCAGGGCTCTGGCTGGGGCAGCAGCTGGGGTGAAAATGACGGGAGACATAGTCCTCTGGAAAGGCAGGCTGGCACCAGACACTGGAATCCTAACTCCTTCGTGCCATCGGTCACTGGGAAACAAAAAGAGGCAAGAATATTCCCTAGGCTTAAGTGGGAGAGGGACTTGCCCAATGTCACAGCTGTAACCTTGACCCTAACTTCTGAGGCACCTAAGGCTCCCGAAGGGTGAAGGGATCTTCTCTTACAAACCAGAGGTCCTGGCCCTCAGCACTCAATGGTGAGCCAAGGGTCCTAACACTTGTGCCAGTTGGAGGGTAGGAGGGCAGCTGTAAAACTGGGACTATCCAGTGGTGCCCGGGATGGGATGGCAGGAGAGAGGGTCCACATTCATCAGCAGGGGGGCACAGTACCCTGACGTGCCTGAGGACAGCGGCTTGGCTTCTGGCTCTCGCTCACTTGGAAGTGCCCCTAATTCAATTAAGGGTCTCTGCGTGCCAGCCTGCGCTCCAAGCCTGGACTCGGAAGCCAAGGGCATGGCTCGGAGTTAATGAGCCTTGTGCCCATTGCTCAGCTGCCATCCTGGCAGGCCCGGCTGTCCTCTGTCCTCCCTGGAGAGGGAATGGGAGGCAACAGCAGTGATAAGAGGACAAGCAGTCCTGTCCCTCCTTCCCAGCCCTTGGTCTGGAGGCCAGCTCTTTCCTCTTGCCTCCTGCAGAAATGCAACCTGCAGAATACCCCCTGCTGGAACCCGCACCCCTGGGGTCCTCCAAGCCTCTTGGCTTCCACTGTGGTTCATTTAATTAGCAAAGATTGTCCAGTATGGCATGGTTCTGTGTGGCTTTCATTCTCAGGCCTGAGAAGCTGCAGAAACAGAGTGTCGGGACTTATGGCAAATGGTCCCAAGACACACCCCTGCCCATGCATTGTCTTTAACCCCTCTGAGCCTAGTCTTCCCTGTCACCTAAGAATGAAGAGGTGAGGTAGATACCTGCAAAGAGCCCACAGTGCTGGAGGAAGGCCTGTCCAATTCATTTGCTTGTGGGTAGACACCTATGGCCACTCTGTGGCCTGTTACCTGATGCTGGCTTTGGGGCTGCTCAGTGTGTCCAGGGCATATGGTATCAGCTAGATGGAGGTCCAGTCACTTGGCACGGCCCAGCCCTGGGCCTGGTGTGGTCACCTGAGCTGGAACTGAGCTACTTGGCCCAACCCCAGCTGGGGAACCAGCACAGGCGCTGGCCCCTGGCCTGGAATGGAGACCATAGTTCTCTGTTTGCATTAAAGGTATCCTGGATGTACCATGGTCCATTGGAGAGGCAAGTCCAATGGCAGAGGCCCTTGAATGGGAGCAGGGTGAAACTGAAGACCTGGGTGATGGGGTGAAGAGAGGAGCAGGCAAACCACAGACCTTGCTGGGAATGAGCACCTGGCAAATTCCAGAGTGTCTGGGACTTCCCAGGGCTTCCTGGAGGAGGTGGCTTTCAGTAGACCTGACAGCAGTAGGAGGAAGGACAGTGAAGACAAGGGACCTAATCTCTGGTCCTTGTCATATAAACTGACTTTATATGTACCATAGCCTATGTACTGGCTTGGTATGTGTGGAGTGGGGAGGGGGATACAGCTGCCCAACTAGGGGATTGGCCAGTACTTTTCTTATTAAGAATCTAAGGGTAGAGCCTAGCAGGTGATGCTCTTTACTTCCCAGGAGTCCCTTGTGCTTAAGGGATGGTAGAAAAATTCCTAGACTGCCTCCATCTATCTACTCAAGTCCTCTATGAGCATTTAAGTCAAAATCCCTTACCTTCCTAACGGCAATGTCCCTAAACCTAGGCTCTGATGATTAACTAGATGGTCTGTGGGGCCAGAATAGCCTGGCTGTGATGCTGATACACTGTCACTCCCCTGCCTTCCTAAGGATGTACTGAGCTCCCGTGCATGTAGGCTTGCAAGGAGATGCAGGAGAGCCATGCACCTCCAGACACCCAGCACCGTGGTTTAGAACTGTGTTGGACCAGGGGGTCCTCAAGTGCCCCAGCAGAGTATCCTGGGTGGCTATTCAGAGATTTCTCCCCATCCCGTGATTCTGCCTCAGTAGATCAAGGAGAGCTGGTTTAGGGATCTGATTTTGTATATATATATATATGGGTCCCTGGGCCTAGCCACACTTAGGCAAGACAGTGAGCCATTGCTGAGCTCTGTCCATCCTTTTAAAATGTTCTTTTGGATATGGTCTTGTGAAGGTCTTGCCTAGGCTGGCCTCAAACACATTACAGGCCTGTGCCACCACACAGGGGAGGCCAGAAATCTGCAGGATGGTGACAGTGAGCCCTGCTAGGTTTGGAGAACTTGGCAGGGTGACCGTGAGGGTTTCTGAAAGATGCTGAGAGCAGTTGCCTGGTATGAAAACCTTCAGCAGTCCATGATGCCTATGGGGACCTCAGTCCCTGAGGTCAGAAGTAGTGGGGTGGGAGACACCTAAGCCAAGGCTCATACCCCAGTCTGTGCAGTCCTGTGCCTGGTGCCCCTAAGGGCCCAGCCTCTCTGCCAGGAGAAAGCAGACAGGTGTGTGTTTGTGTTTGTACTGTCTTCCTTTCTGCCCACCCTCCTCCCCTTGCTAAGCAGCTCTCTGTGTAATTATCCATTTTATCAGGGCAAAAGGCCCCGCAATTCACTTGTCGAAGCTCTAACGAGGGAGCGCGGATGCTTTCAAGTCCGTAAAGAAAGGGGAAATCCGGCTAGAATTGGCAACTTAATTCACCAAGCCAGCCTCGACAGACCTCATTAAGCCCCCGTGTATTCATTTCAGCCTAATGGCTGTCACGCTGACTGCTGTTTGATTTGCTGTAATAGACTTTTATGGCCTGCCAATTTGCTCAAACGTGTTTGCCTGTGTCTGTGCCCAGCGGTACTGCTCCACTACCTCGGCGAGGGGGTCTGGCTTGCCTTGCTGACCTTCAACACTGCCTAGCTTGTTCCTCTCTGGAGGCCAGTTCTCAGTCCTGCAGGGTGCCTGGGGAGGTGACCCTGATGCTGGGGTATTTGGGCAGGAGGGTAGCGGTGAGATTAGAAGTCTGGAAGGGTTGGTGGCTTCTGGGACAGTCGAGGGTTCCCTGGAGTCTCAGGGACACGGTGTCCTTGATGTTCGCACAAGTGGAGCTTCCTCAGCTGGGCAGCTCTGGCTTTTATCCATCTGGTCACAACTCACCTTCTACCTCACTTGGCTGAATCCTCCTGTCCACCCGAGGACTGCTTCGGTGCATTTAGTCTGCCCGCCTGGCTTTCTCTATTCCCACACTTACCTTGCTAACTCATTAAAGTCCAACTCAGTTGAGCCTTCAAAGCCCAGGTTGGATCTGTGTAGCCTGATCTTCAGTGTGCTTTTTTCTGCGACTGCAGAAAACTTTGTTTGAACAGCTCCTGGGCGGGACCCTTTGATGACTTGGGCGTGGCAGGTGGGGGGGGAACCTTGGATGACTCAGACATGCAGGGGGTGGGGAATAGATGTCCCCACTCTCCAATTATGCTGCTTTCAATGAGTGACTTGCTCTCTCCGTTCCTACTTATTCTCATCCCTCTGTGTACCCCCTTTGTCTCTGTCTGTCTGTCTCTCTGATTAAAAGGGCTTTGCACATGTGCAAAGTGCCCTAATGCTGACACACAGCCAGACCCCCCCTTCCCTTTGATTTTGTAATAGTTTCACCAAGTGACCCAGGCCGGCCTTGACCCTACTATCCCCTGCCTCAGGTCCTCTGAGAGCTAGCATTACAGGCCTGCCCCAACCACCAGCTTGGACCTCTGTCATCTTCTCTAGAAGATGAATGTCATTGCTTGTCACCAATAGGATTGTTAGACTTGTGTTAATGTAGGTAGGAGACGATCCTAGTCTAATGCTGCTGAATGGGTTGAGATCTTCACCCTCAGAGGAAGCCGTTTTCTAAAGGGAGAAACCAGTGCACTCACTCTCTTGACTGTGCCTCCTGTTGTTAAATGTTATGGTGGCTTTGTGTGCGCAGCCCAATGGAAGTATGTGGGCTGTACGTGCTGGGTCCTAGTAGGATGCATAGGAGTTCCTTAGGGTAGGCAACTAATACCATGCATTTCCTGGAATCTTTTGCTATCTTTTTTATATACTGGAATTTCCAAAAGAAGGCGAATTCTAACCCAAACTGGAGGCCCTGCTGAGACAAGATGGTAGCTGAGGGCTAGGAACATAGGTCCTTTGCAAGTCCCCAAGCTACCACAAAGAGACAAATGGAGACAAAGCCAGGCTAAAGGTAGGTTCCCTAGGCTCAGGTCTCTGTGGCATTTGGATCCCACAGAGATCTTTGTGGCTTCAAGTGACCTGTTATGAAGTGAAGATGCTAGGGAGGAAGTAAAAGAGGTCCAGGAGCTCAAGGAGGGCCCTACTGGGGGACCTGTTCTTGACACCTGTTACTGGACCTTGTACGTAGATGGGACAGAGGGGTGGTTATCAGATAATGAAAGCTGTCTTGGTTGATTTTCTATTGCTTCCATGTACAGAATGGAAACACATTCTTGTTGCAGCTCAATGGAATGGCAGTACTGTACCCATGCAGAGTGCTCAGCATGGGGACCAGGTTGAACGTGTGTCTGGCACATGGCTGTGGTTCTGACCTTTACCATCTGTATATCTGTCTCTACCAGTAGAGCAAGGATGAGGCTTGGTCATCTGGGCCTGCTGAGCACCAACCAGTGCAGGGCCTGGCATATACACGGTGCCCAGCAAATGTCTCGTCGTGGGTGACCCTCACAATGGGCAGAGCTGTGGCACCTCTCTGTCTGGTAGCACTCATGAAGATAAAAGGAGAGTTTATACAAGGGCATTCCCAAAGTAGAAGTTCCTTTATGGAGCTCATATAGATGTGAGCAGCTGACCTGGGATGGGGAACCTATTCCTACCCTACTCCTTATTTCTTCCTGCATTTCAAAATCGTTGCATTCCAGCTGGCAGTCTCTGGTACCTACCAGTCCCTGGATCTTAGAACTCTTCATGCTAAAGCACGTGGGGAGCCGTGAGGTGGTGACTATGTGAGTCCAGGGCACGTGAGGAGCCAAGGAGGGCAACTTCTTAGTACCCCAGTGTACCTACCTTCAGCGTGCAAGTTAGCGGTGAATGATTTATGAACTGTATCCTCAGGTTGCAGGAGAGGTGGGGGTGGGGATCCTCCTGGCACATGTTGCCATCCCCTCCAAGGTGTCAGCTTTACTCACGATAGTGTCGTCTCCCCCACGCCAGGGGAGGCAGCCCCATGACAGGCTGTATTAATTTATATGTCGGGGCCACAGTGCCTGCAGCCTCCTCTGCATCTGTAGCCAGTGGCCTATTGATCTGGAAGAAAGAGAACGATAAATCATCTTGGCCTGGGACTCGGCTGGCCACAGTGGGGCAGCTAGCTCCCCAAGACGGCAGCCTGCGATATCTTAATGCCCCAAGGCTCTCCCCACCCTCTAGCTCATAGCTTTGGTCTCCTCCCTCTGTCAGCACAGTGACAGATCCCTGGGACTCCCCACTTTCCACAGACACACATGCTACAGCCTGTGGCAGCCAAGAAGGCAACCACTGGGTTAGCAGCAGACTTGCCCCTGTGTATCCAGCTACCACCTGTTACGAGGAGGTGTGTGTGTGCGTATGTGTGTGCGTGCATGCGTATGTGTGAGAGGGGAGAGGGAGAGGAGGAGAGAAATCGATCATTTAAATACTCCCATCTAGGTCTTGGGAGACGGAAGGCTCCGTGACTAAAGCACTTGCTGCACAAACTTGAGTATCTGAGTTTGAATCCCCAGATCCCATGTAAACCTGGGCATAGTAGAATATACCTGTAACCCAGCATTCCTACAGTGGGAGGGGAGGCAAAGACAGGACCGGCTAGACTGTCTCAAGGTGGAAGATGAGGGGGTCCCCCAACCTTCGTACGTACACGTGCCGTGGCTTGTGTACTCACACATGCGTACAAATGTGTACACGTGCCACGATCATCTTTCTCTGGGAACTCTCCCTATCCTTTCACCTTCATGACAGCCCTCAGTAAGAGAAGACTTGAGTTTTACATTGATAGACCGTGGAAACTGAGGCCAAGATGAATCTGCCTGCTGACTTTTCTCCAAGTCCCCAAGTGAAATCACTGGTACAATATCACTGTCTACAGCAATATCCTTCTCCTGTGCATGTATGCAGTTGGCCTCACCCTTTCCAGCAGTAACCCACTCCTGCAAGGACCTTCAGCACCACCCACTCACAGCATGCTTGTGTGTGTTTGTATGCCTGTCTGGTGCCTGCTTGTGATTGGTTGCAGTCTGCTGGGATGGGATCCTGATAAACCAGACCAGGGAAAGGGGCCAAGAACACTATGCCTTGTGTCTTGATTTACCCTAAAGACGTCAAATTGTCTTCATACTTAGTGCACAGATCAATGGGGTCCTGTGGCAGGTTCACCCAGAGCCCGCTGCCAGGTCTGTGCAATAATTCTCAGCCCCACTGGTGTCCTCCTGCAGCTTGGGGACCCAGCAATAGCCCTGTGATGCCGCTTGGGCTTGTGGGCTAGCAGATACCTAGAGGCTGCAGCTGTTCCAGCTGTCAGGTAGCAGTGCAGGTGAGAAGTAGGTGACCGTCTCCTCCATGGCCTTGCCTCCATCCTGCCCTTAGCCACCTTGTCCTGCTTAGCTACCAGGAAGGATAACAGTGGGCCCCAGAACCGAGCCCAGGGAGCTGGACCCAGCCATACACTCAGATTTCTTGCTCTATCTTCTGTACAGGGAAGTGAAGTTGAGGAACCTGATTCCCCAAGACTCATGCACTTGTTTATGTGAGATGTGGCCAGGTTCATAGACACCCTTTCTGCACCCTCCACATAAGGAAAGAGAGCACCACATGATGCAGGGAGCTAGATAGCATTAAAATGATTATTTGGTTTTAAAGACAATAGCTTTCTGATCAGTTTCTTGGTCAGTTCCAGCCGGGTGTCTTTGGGCTCATAGAAGGGTCTGGCAGTGGCTGCATGTCCCACTCCATTCCCATGAAGCAGGGACTTAGTAGAGCCAGCTCTCAGGCACCAGTGATGCTCGGGTGCATGCCAGGACACCCTTTATTGCTTCTCACCCATTCAGTAATGACCTTTGACACAGAAGGAAAGGATGGCTGCAGCCTGATGCCCTGTGCCTGGAGTCCAGCTGTTATCTCGTGGCTCCTCCCCTTTCCACAAGGTCTCCTGCCTTGCCTTCTCCTGCAGTGGAAGACCTGGGTGGGGCTGGCCTAGGAAATCCTGGGTCCCAGGAGGCTACAACCAAGTGCAGCTATGGCTTTCTGAATCGGGAGGACCTGTGTCTGACTGTGACACACAGCTTGGGTCCCTGCTGAGTGCCACACATACACATTCTTACTCCACACTGGGTGGCCTTGTCACCACTCAGAGTCTCAGCATCTCCATCTGTAAAGCTGGTGAGCATGGAGTTATAAAAAGTTCAGTGGAGGCACAAGGGTGGCCCTTGACTGTAACTGATTATGAAAGTACCGGAACTCAGGAGTTTCCTGGAAACGGAGAAAGCACTCCAGGTGGGCTCCATTGCCTTAGACTGGCCAGTAGATATCAGAGACCAGTGACAACCCCCCTCCCCATGCACACCATGACAAGTGTGTACCCATCCCCTTTAAATAATAGTACATTTTTAAAACATTAAAGCTCATAAAACACCTGAGCCTCCTAGATAGCTCAGCGGTTCAAAATACTTGCTTTGAGTTTGGTTCCCAGCACCTACATCAGGCAGCTCACAACCAACCACCCCATCACGCCAGTTCCAGGGGATCTGAACCCTCCTCTGATCTCTTCAGGCACCTGCACACACATGACACATGTTCACATGGACACACATTTACATAAACATAAAGTCTTATCAATGTGAAATGGCATGCACAAAAAGACATGGCAGGGACAAAATGGCCCCTGGCTATGGAGAAGTAACTAGAATATGCTCTGTCCCTATAGACTCCTGTCCCTCTGGGTGACACCTGTCCACACATTCTGTAGGTGGTTGGTACTTCTACAGAGGGTCAAATCTTGTTCAAGGCCACTTGGTCAGGGACAAAGTTCTGAGGACCGGAGCTAGTCACAGAAGAGTCTCGGGGAAGCACCTTAGAGAACCTGTGTCCTGAAGCCTGTTCCCTGCCAGAGGCAGGCTCTGTGTCCCCAGGAAGAGGAGGCAGTGATACCCCCAGATGCCAGAGTCCAGGCCTGGGACAGCATGGAGGTGCAGAGTCTGCTGGTAAACCTCCAGGGAGCCACATTCTATCTGTCCCCTGGGGTATGGGACTTAATCTCAGCCCTTGGCTTCCACTTATCCTAACAAGCATTGTCAAAACAGCGCAGAGACAGGCCCACAAGCCCCCGTGACATTGAGCCCTGCGGCACAATGGGCTGTTTTGATGGTTTTGCCAGTTGCCTGACCCTCCTTGTTTCCTACCAGGAGGGGACGGCACTCTCGCAGGCTTTCTGCCGATGGAATTAGTATAATTTCTCTGATTCCCCAGCAGCCTTTAATTACTTTGTAACTTTGTGGTGCTTGCCTGAAGCGGGAGGGACTGGGCTTTCTCTCTTTATAATAACCTTAAGTGGAAGCTGCCTGTCCATCTATTAAAAAGCCCACTCTTCTCTCCAGATGAGATAATGCCGCGGGGAGATAGTACCCCCGGCATAATCACTAGGTACAATAGAATAATCCCTGCTTGTTTCCTCCTTTATCCATCGCCAGCCCTCCTCCCCAGGACAGGGATTGAGGAGGGCTGCAGGCCAGGTCACGTCCTTGTTGGAGAGGGCACAGGCTTGGGCTGTACCTTCTCCAAGGCTTGCCCCAGAGAGAGGAAGATGGCACAGAGGCCCCTTCTTGCTGCCCACTGCTCTCTATAACCCTAGGGTAGCCCAGCACGGTGTTACCTTCACAGTGGCACCCACTGTATCGCAGAAAGCCGATTTGACTTAAGATTGTAAGCTGGGATGGCGTCCCGAGACAAGGCTGTGCTTGTCCTTTCTCACTGTGTGGTCATTATCAGTGCCCTTTCCAAGATACAGCCTGCAGGTGGGCAGCTTGTCCTCTGTCAATCATTTGCCCAAACTTATGCTTCCTCCCTAGAACAACACAGCAAGAAAGTCTGATCCCAGCTGCAAGAGAGGCTGGTCCCAGCCATTCCTTGTCTTCAGTAGTAGCTACCAGAATCCAGCCTCAGACACTTCTTTTGTCCTGCTCTTGGGGTGCTTTTGCACTGCCCCCACCCCAGTTTCCAGCCTGCTTGGACTCTGCCTCCTGAGCTTGACTCAGCCTTTCCATGGGGTGGTTCAGACTCAGACCAGTAGGCAGGCCTTCCTGTCATGGCCACCTGCCTATAAACTCAGGTGGGCTCCCTCAGTGAGTCAGTGAGGCACCTCCTGACCAGAAAGGGGTGAAGATCTCACTCGTGGCCACATTGCTCATTCAGAGCTCTTGTTGTTATTAAATAGGACCGCTCACCCTGGGCCTGTACCCCCACAGAGGGTAGCCTCTCAAAAGTTGACATTCGAGAGAGCCAGAGGGGACCCTAAGTGTTCATGAAGGGAGGCTCGAAAGGTAGTAACTAGCTTCTGTGGGGTCATCAGGGTGGAGCCAGAGTTAAGTCCTTGTGGCTTCTCGGAAACATGACAGTAGAGGAGCCATTCACACATGCACACAGGTGTGCATGCACTGTGTCTCCACAGGAGCCCTGTGCAGCCCCCAAGGGACCACCACCATAAATGGGCTTTTGACCTTGGGTCAGACCCGTGAGCACAAACAACCCTTTTACTTTATAATGTTCCCCACCCTCAGCTGTTTGGTTATAGCAACAGAAACAGGGCCAGTGCAGGCATCTATGACTGGGAGACCTCACGGGAGTAGTGCAGGTCACTGACTGGTATGTTCTGAGTCAACAACGTGTTACTGACGCAGCTGCATGACGATGCAATGCCTGCCTTCCCTGCTGAAGTGCTTACCAAGTGCAAGCACTTGTGGAACTGCTCCTGGGTCAGAAACCAGGCTGGCCAGCACCTTGCAGCTCTCCCAACTCTTCTCCTCCCTTCAGGTGACCTTGTTTCTAAGGCACACAGTTCTGTTGCCTGTGGTTGTGATTGTGTATATACCCTTTAGGGATTGGTTTTGTTGTAGATAGGGCTGGGCCTTAAACTCAAAATGTGCCCGCCTCAGCCTTCCAAGTACTGAAATCACAGGCTCTGTGTGGTCTTCCATCATGTTCTTATTCTGCCCCAAACCGTGGGAGCAGGCAGCTGAGCCTCTGCTGAAAGGCCGCACCCCACAATGGGGAGGGACACTCTATCGAGAGTCCCCAGAACAGGAGAAAAACTTGAATGCTGAGTGCAGCATTGGCAGCTGCACCCGGGAGTGTTTGTTGTCTGTGAGTCCCATGGGCATTGGATGGATGACATGAGAGATGTCTGCCTAGAGGGGCCTAGACACTCTTTCCCAGCTTAGGACGCCTCTGCAGGTACCTTGAGCTGAGCAGGAAATTGAGGGAGTACAGGGATTAAAGAGGAAGGGGGAAGAAAGGAAAGAAGCCTCAAAGATATCCTGTGTGAGAGGCAGATCTAGTTAGGGAAACCCAGAGAGGACAAGCAACTTGTCCAAGGTCACACAGCTAACCCTGACTCTGACAATTTTTGCTGTGCCAAGACCAATCTGCATGCATCTTATCTCTGCAGCATCCACATTGGGTTTAGGGTTAGTTGTAGGGGTTTGCTGTCTCCAGGGAACAGCCTTAGCCTGGAGGTGGAAGGGGGAGAGGGTATGTGCTTAGGAAAGATTCTTTGAGATGAGTTTATTGTGTTCTGCCTCCTTCCAAGTGGCTGTTCATATCGGCAGCCCCATCTCTGGCCTGCATGAGAAAACACAAAAATCTTTAAAGGTGTCTTAGAGGTTGGAATGGTTTTTTTTTCTTCTTCTTCTTTCTTTGCTGGTCAGGACTGGGGCAGGTGGAGGACAGAGGAATTAATTCTTGTAAGGCATTGTCTCATGCCTCACCTCCCCCCAAACCGTCAGGTCTTCCAAACCCAGGGGCTAGCAAACCCTAAAAGAATTGTACCAACCACAGCCCCAAAGATGGAGATGGAGGCGATGCGTCAGCAGTCACTGGGGCGGAAGACCCTAAATGGTGTGGAAGTAATGCCTAAAGTGTGCCGCGATTACAGACATTTCCAGCGGGCCTCAGGCGACCGGGGCGGTGCCGGTGGCTGAGGAAATAAATCCTGAAGTGTGGGGCTTTGCAGAGCCTGAAGGAACGAGGCTGGTGCAGTGAGTCCCCTGTGCAGGGCAGCGGAGGGAAGTGGGGCTTACTCCTTCATTCTCCATCCCTCTAATCCATCCAAGTTCCAGTCCCTTGGATGGGTGGCAGCCTGTCTCTTCCAGTTAGAGATGGAGCATCGTGGTGGAACACCTGCCTAAGATGAGCAAGGCCTTGGGTTCCATGCCTAACACCTTCAGGCCCCCCAAATCAACACATTTGTGAATGTAATGTGTGTGTGTGTGTGTGTGTGTGTGTATGAGAGAGAGAGTGTGTGTGTGTGTGTGTGTGTGTGTGTGTGAGAGAGAGAGAGAGAGAGAGAGAGAGAGAGAGAGAGAGAGAGAGAGAGAGAGAGAGAATGAATATGACTCAATCTCTGCTCCTAGTGCTCTAGCCCCTCTAGCTTCTTGCCTGGTTTCATCTGAGTTCAGAACTGGTTGAGGTAATCAACGGGAGGATGCCTCATTCAAAAGAACAGCCATCATTTAAAGATGTGGTAGGCTAAAATGATGACTCCACCAGTGGCTTTTTTTACCTCACCTGGCCACAGGGATTTGCTGATGGGATGGCCCTGTGTTGTCTCCAGGAGATGGTCAGACAAGATAGGGGGAGGGTTGTCATGTTGCTGAATTTAAAGATGGAAGTGTTAAAATACTGTAGTGATGTCTAATACCTTGAACCCTATTATTTAAAAAAATATATAAAACAATTATAGCCGGGCGGTGGTGGTGCATGCCTTTAATCCCAGCACTCGGGAGGCAGAGGCAGGCAGATCGCTGTGAGTTTGAGGCTAGCCTGGTCTACAAGAGCTAGTTCCAGAACAGGCTCCAAAGCTATAGAGAAACCCTGTTTCAAAAAACCAGTATATATATATTACAATTAAAAAAGATAGATGCAGACGTGAGCCATGGGATTCAAGCCTACCAGAAACTCAAAGGCAGGGCTGAGAGCCTCCTGAGGCTTTCCGGGCACCCTTCCCACACTCTGATTTTAGTCCAGTCAGACCCACTCTGGGTCCCGAACTCTAGAACTCAAAGGTGAGAAATCTGTGCTACTTTAGGTCAGTAAGTCTGTAATAATTTGTTACAGCAGCCATAGGTCATAGGCACAAGAGAGGCTCTGAAGGCGGAATAGCAGGAAGGAGATGAATGACACAGTCCCTGACCTCCAGGAGACTCTGGTAGGGTTACTCTGTAACCCCAATGCCTCCCTGTAAAACAGAAACAGAGACCTAAGACCTTGGAACCAAGTGGCTACCAAGTGGAGCTTAACTCAGGTTGTTGAGGGAGGGGCGAAGTGGGCAGTTCAGCAGTCTGCTGCTGGCCCCTCTTCATGCCACCTTGTCCCTGCTCCCCTGCTCTTGTCGCCCCTGTAGTGGCTGATTCCAAGGACACCTTCCTCTGGGTGACAGAGCTGGGCACAGCAGCTGTACCCGAGCGTGGGAGGTTGGCCCTGTCTGTAGCAGCTTCGGAGACAGTATAGACCCTGGTGAGCCACAGGCACAGGGACCCCTTCCTGCTGAACACAGGGCCACCTCCTACAGAGATAGGGACCCTGCTTCCTGCTAGGTCCCTAATCTGCAGCTTGTTACTGAGGTCTGTAGAGTCCCCAGAGATGGAAAGGCTGCCATCCACAGGGTCCCTCTCTTTGAGGAAGGAAGAGTGGGGCTCTGTGGACCATCACCTTTGTTCTTATGACTTGTCTTACACACGGGACATCGGGACTTGCCAGCTGCTTGGAGATAAGTCCATCTTACAATCTGCAAGGACCAAGCCTAGGAGTCCTGAGTATAGGGAAGGTTGAATGACAGTAGAAATGACAGTAACGAGGATGGAGGATGTCCCTCAGTCATTCACATTCCTGTCACAGTTAGCTGCTGGCATGGGGGTATCAGTCGGCTTTTGGTTGCTTCAACATAGTGCCCGACAGTGCTCCTGTGAAGTAAGGCAAGGTTTATTGTGGGATCCAGTGTCCACATGGCACACTTCAGGCTTGGCAAGGGCTGCCCCAGGTCTGCATCATGTCATGGTACACGGTAGATGCCAATGTTGGGAACAAGCTATTACATATATCACCAGGGATGGAAAGAAGAGAGGCTGTGTTCCCCCGAGCCTTGTTGAGGGTGCACCTCCAATAACCTATGGACCTGCCACTAGCCTTCGAAAGGTTCTGCTACTAGCCAACAGCAGCAGCAGCAATAGCAGCCTGGGAGCCTCTTCGAGATCATCAATATCGCTAAGGTCATAGCAATAGGCTTAGGGTTATCCCATCTGTAAGATGGGGACCTGCCCCCAGAGACACCAAGTTAATCACTTATATCACACAGCAGAACTGGAATCTAGAGCGACTTACTACTTCTGTGGATCATGGGTCTAGGCAGTGGCATGGAGATCATGCCACCATCAGGGGACCATGCCTGGGATCCTCAGAAAACCTGCAGGGATAGCCAGGGTCTTGGAGCTGGGGTCCCCCAAACCTTCCTTAGAGCCTTTTCTCCAGGACTGGGGTGCTAGATGCCTCCCCCAGTTCTAGAGAGCCCTTCTAACTGTGTGTTCCTGGAGAGACTGCTCTGCCTGCGCCAGCACGCACACACGCTTACACACACCTCACTGGGTGTCCGCCCTGCCTCCTTCTGTCCCAGTGTCTCCCTCACGGGTCAGCGCCCCAGAGCATTAAATCATGAACAAATCGGCTGCAGCCAGCAGGAGAGTAGGAGGAGGAAGGGAGGGGACATGGCCAGCAAGGCCATTAGCAGTGTGCCGGCCAGGCAGACGAGCCTCGGCTGATTGGGAAAGTGGCCGGCCTCCTCTTTAGAACAGGGCTCGTCAGAGGCCGCTATGGTATGATGTGCCTGAAACACACACACACGGACTGTTGTGCTTTTCTGGGGAGTCACGGAAACTGCATGGCTTGCAGCCAGAATATCCAGTCCAAGAGAACAGTGTTCAGATGGACCCTGTTCCTCCCCAACTGGCGAGACTTGGGAAATGTCTGCCCCTTGTGAAGGAGGCAGAGATGAACACACTCAAATTGGCACAGGTCTGCCGTGAATTCTGGCCTGAACTCGCAGGCCAGTAATTGAGCTTTACTGGCCTGATCCTCTTATCTTAGAATGGGGGAGGTCACAAACCCACAAAAGATTCCTCTCTGCAATCAAGAACAAGGCTCACCTGCCACAGTGAGTGCTGTAGAAGCTGAGGCGGGGCTTGGGGACCCTTGTATGATCCTTGTGGTGATTTGAATAAGAATGGCCCCCATAGGCTCTATATTTGAATGCTTAGTCATCAGGAAGTGGCACTAGAGAAGGATTAGGAGGTGTGGCCTTCTTGGAGTAGGTGGAGCTTTTTTAAGAGTTGCCTTGGTCATGGTGTCTAAGACATAATTAAGACAACAGCCAAGGGATAGAGGAGCCGATCTTGCTGCTGATTCCCCTGAGATAGCATTGAGGATTTTTCCATGTGTCTTTGGCCCTTACATCTTGGGCCTCTGCTTAACCATCTAGAAAACAGTGTGACCGTTTTGGCTATGGCTATAAGAAACAGAAGGGCCACTGGGTTCAAATGATAGCAGACTACAACTCATCTCTCCAGTCCTGACTTGCCAATGCCAGGGCAAGGCATCCGGGTGGCACTCTGTTACCCAGGAGGTGATGGCTACCATCAGTAAGATGCAATCATTCTGAGCTGTGTCACTCTGTAGGGCTTCTTGGGACTTGGGGTTTAGTGTTCTTACCCCAGCAAAGGTCATGGGTCAGTCATATCCCAGCAGCCAATGAACAGGAGCAGGGCCCATGTTGGTAAGTTGAGGTCCAGGACTTTGGGGTACTCTGGACTCACCTGGTGCTCAGAACAAGTCCTTCCTGGTACCGTAAACCACAGGGCCTGGTAGGGGCTGTCAGCCGGGCAGGTCCATCCCTTCTGCACGGCTGGCCTCGCAGCCGGCCTGCAGCAGACACGGCTTTTTTGTTTTTGGTTAAAAAGCCTCATTGGAGCGTTATGATATTGCGATGTGAGGGTAATTGAGCTGAAAGCTATTCTCTTCCTGCAGCCAGCGCGATAGGAGTGATTGAGGTGCCGGGCCTCCCCACCAGCCTGGGGATCCTGATGAAAGTTCCGTGTAGAAACAGGACTGTGTACAAGGAGGGCCCTGAGTTTTGGGATTTGGGGCTGCGAGGCTAGGCCTCTCTGCCCACTAGGAGCAGACAGCTAAGCTCCTAGGGCTCCCATGGACTGGGACAAATAGGACATCCACCGTGCTAGGTCTTGGGAGGTTGGGCTCTGGCTGTGTCCCCCAAGCTCTCTCCATCACTTCCTTTTCTCATAGAACCTATCCCTTTTACCCATATCCCCCACCCTCCAAGTCTTTCTGTTTTGGAGTTTGAACTCAGAGCTTTTGGGGATGTTAAGCAAGTGCCCCATTGCTGAATCACACTCCCAAAGGCTTCTAGGTAAGTTCTAGGCAAGCACTCTATTTCTGAGCTGAACCCTCAATTCCTTACCTCTACAGAGGTTCTCTACTGTGAGCCACACCCTAACCCACCCCAGGTAGATTCCAGGGAAGTACTGTCCCTTTGAGTCACGCCCCAGCCCCTTCCTGGTAGATTCTAGGCAAGTGTACTGCCATGGAGCTAGCTCCTCTTGACCCTACTGGGCTGGCTCTCTCTGCTTTCTGGATCTCCCCCAAGTTGTATGCCACGTCCTTTAGTGTTTAAACAACACAGTGTGTTTCTGAGCCAAATGTTATGCTCCTGTGACTCAAACCAGGCACCTTGTTAACATCCAGTCTCTGGTTCTATAAGTCTGAGACAGAGCCTGTGATTCTGCAGGGCTTTCAAGCTCTTGTGGATGCCAATACCACTGGTCTTCCTTTCTCTCTTTGAGGACTAAGACTCTAAGAAGCCACCAGGCCAAGGGCAGAGTAAGTGTGACCAGGGCTCAGCTATGAGGAGGGAGCCACCCACTGTGACAGGAGCCTATTCCTGAGCAAGACGTCCTTGCGTGGTTGTGCAGGTAGTGCGCTAAACAGGGGCCGTGTGCTTAAAACTGTGCTTCCTGCTACTTACTGGGTAAACTGAGGTTGCATACAAAGGTATCCTCCATCCACTGCCTCATGTCTCCAGCCAGAATGTGGAAGTCCAAGCAAGAGACTCAAGTGCACTGAGTTTCTCTCCCAGGATTCTTTCTGGGCAGGGGTGTGGTTCAGTTGGTAGAGTGCTTCATGCACGAAGCCCTGGGTTCAATAGCTTCAGCTCCACATAAACAAGGCATGGCATCCCACTCCTGTAAGCTCACCACCTGGGAGAGGTGGAGGCAGGAGGACCAGAAGCTCACCATCACCATTGTCTCCATAGTCTGAAGTCAGCCAGGGCTATACAAGAAAGTAAGCTGCCAGGCGACTATGTAGCACTTTCCTGACCATTGCTCACTCCCAGCTTGTAGAGCTGAACTTGAGACACAGGACAGGAGGGGCTGCAAGTTCCTGCTGAGGGGAGGGAAGCTCCCTAAAGAGCAAGATGCTCCCGGCTTCCAGTCAGTCATCTCCCTCAGGCGCACCCCCTCATACACACTTAGACTGTCTTCCTGCTGGGATATTAACTGCCACCAGGTTGAAGTGAAGGGGGCCATTAATATGAGCTTCCTCATAAGCAAGGAGCCGACCCAGGCCTGGACTTGGCGCTTATCTCTGCCGACCAGGCTCACCGAGAACAGAGCTCCCCTGGCAGGTGGCCAGGTCCAATGAGGACAGAGAGGCCCAGCTCTCCTGACTCTGCTGAGTGGCCCAGCTGAGCCTGGGCCCCCTTCCCCGCTGGAGCCATAGGCTTGGCAGGACCGCTCAGCAGGCAGAGGCCATGCCGCCATGCAAAGATGGGCTTTGAATCTATGTAACACTCCTGACCTGGCCCTGGTTCTTCTTTCCCTTAGGCCACTCTGCCAGGGGCAAGAGGAATGGGTCTTGTTTATTGATGTTAGTAGTGTACACAGGTGTGCAAGGCTGGGGTGCGGTCATCGTTGCATCTTCCTCCTTGTGTTCCAACAGCCCATCATCTCTCGTTCCCATCTCTTGTTCCCCTACCACTACCCTGGAAAATGGAATCACACAAATGCTTGCTGTTGGCCAAACAGGTCACGTGGGTCTACTGAGCCCAGCCCTTTCTAGCCCCTTTCTCTCCTTGATCCTCTGGGAGAAAGATGTGTCCCTTTCCCATCTTGCATAGAAGGAACTAGAGGCCCAGAGGTGCTGTGGGGCTGCCTAGTACCACACAGCAAGCTAGCACACTCTGAACTGTACATGATAAGGTAGTACCTCATCCGAGCCCATAGCTGGGATATGGCGCTCTTGATCCCTGAGGTCACCACACACTCTCAGACATCTCTACATTGTAATTTCTCCTAGTTTGACTGTGGTGACCTGTGCCTATGATCCCAGCTATGAGATGAGCTGAGGCAGGAGGTGCATGAGTTTGAGATGAGGAAAGAGAGAGAGAGCATGCCTCCCTGCCCTCGGCACCCCACTGGGCAGCCAAGGCTGTCTGTCAGCAGCCTCCAGGGTCATCACTGGGTAGAATCTCCTCCTTGGGTCTATTGACACAAGTGTGTCAGCAGCTGGCCCTCTGGTGACTTGCTTGTAAAGAATATAGAGGCCCTGAAACAAGACTTCTTCCATAGCCCTTGCTGAGTAGACCCTTAGCCTTCACCTCCATTGGTCTTTTTTACTTTTTATTTTCCTGAGGCCCTAACACCAGCATCTCCTGTTCACGATTCAGGGCTTCCACATTCCATACTCTGCCAATACCAAAGTGTCTCCAAAATGACTATATTTCTTCAATTCTAAATGCCGGTTTACCCCTTGTCATAAAACATAGGCAATTCAGACTTATCTCGGGCTGGCACAGTGCCTTAGCGGATAAAATGCTTGCCACCAAGACTGATGCCTTGAATTAGAACCCCAGGACCCACATTGTAGAAGGAGAAAACCAACTCCTACTGCAATCTCTGTCTGCCACGTATGTGTGATGATGTATACACACACACACACACACATTGTAAACGTAAGAATATTTCTTAAAAGGATTCATCTGAGTTACTTATGGTCTTTGCCATAGATAGTGACCCACTAGATCCATAGAAAATACTCCATCTGTGCTCATTAGCCCTGCCCCTGGGGACAGTGGTTGGAGCTCACCCTTCTGCCTGAGGGGCAAAGCTAAAGCTGAGGGTCGAGGAGCCTCTGTATGCCACCCCATGCCCTGGGTCTCCTCCCCACCCACAATACCCACACTGACACTTCCTGTTGTATATAAAGTACGTGCATACATTTCCTATACTTGGCCTGGTTCCACCTCAGCTTGATACTTCAAGGCCAGCCCCTTTGAACCAAGATTTCCTGCATGTCCCAGCCACTGAGTATGAGGTTCAGAGGCAAAGAGGGGAACAATGTTCATTTTCCCATGTGTGCACAGACTCAGCTCTCAAATATTCCTATTGTATTGAGAGCATTCCTAGTTCTAGGGAGACTTCAAGCCAGCTACTCAGGGAGAGGGTCTCCTTCTGAGAGTGGACACACTCAGAGCCAACAGCAGAAGCCATCAGGAAAGCAGGAAGGAAAGTTGGGGCTCCTCTGTGGAACTGAAGTCCGCTGGAGCCAGAGGAACTAAGGAGTCTCGCTCAGCTAGTCTCATCCCCTCCGCAGCAACACCCCTTCCCAGAAGCCCTTGGGCGAGAGGGCTCTAATTGATGAGCTTGTTCCCCAGTAGCTGTCACACTTCCTCAGTTCATCACAGCCCATCAGCCTCTGAGGGAAACTCTCCTGCCAGCTCCCACTGTGGTGGCCGCGGAGGACAGACACTGCCTGCGACCAGAGCATCTGAGCTCATGGACCATAATGACCACGGAGAGCAGTCCAGCTGGGGCAATGACAAGCCCTTCTCTGGGGGAATGGGTGTCAGACAAAGGGTGGTGGGGAGCACGTGACACCCTGTGAGGTGAGTTTAACCCTCTGGATTCTCAGCCTGGAAGGTAGAGGCTCAGCGTGGTTCTGTGCATTGGCACAGTCCTGAGGACAGAGACTCGGAGGACCTGGCTTTGAGACCAGCCTGAGCTTTTCTTACTCTAAGGACTGGAGTGCTCAGACCAGAAGGGGTGACTCTGTTAGGCCTGTATGCTGGCTTACTATCTGTCGCCCATGATGCTCCCCTCATGTCCCACCATCTTCTGAGTGACATCCTTATCCTGGTGCACAGATACCTAGCACTGCGTACTCAGAGGGCCTGCTGTGTGTGCTCCAGTACCACCCCACCTTCTGAACTCTGTCCGTTCCCTGGCCTCAGTCAGGTGACACTGGAGATCATTCAGTGTAAACTCACGCATCTTCTGTCCCCTGCTTTCATTTTTTTTTAAACGTTTATCTAATGTGGAGTGGATTGGTGAGTAGGTATGGGCATCCATGTGGAGGTCAAAGGACAATTTGTAGGAATTGATTCTTTCCTTTCCCAATGCGGATTCCAGGGATCAAACCCAGGTCGTTGGGACTGAAGCAAGTGGCTTTACCCACCTCACTAACCCTTCCTCCTCTTTTGAGACAAGGTCTTACAATGGAGGTCTGACTGGCCTAGAACTCACTTGGAAACCCAGACTGGCCCCAAACTCCGAATGATCCTCCTGCTTAGTCTCCCAAGTGCTGAGATGGCAGACACATTCCACTCCACCACCTGACCCTAGCTTCCCCTTGTGCTCTAAGAGGACATGAATGCCCTTTGACCTCTCCCAGGGTCTGATCCCACCAGTCCACACCTAGTGGAGCTGTACTTCATAGGCAATAAAATCAACCAAAACTTAACTCTTACTTTTCTATTGCTATTCTAAGATACCATGACCAAGACAACGAATAGAAACATTTGATGGAGATTTACAGTTTCATAGGGTGAGTCCATGACCATCCTAGCAGGGAGCATGGTAACAGGCAGGCATGGTACTGAAACAGCAACTGAGAGCTCACACATCTGATCCATGAGCACGAGAGACAGAGAGAGAGAGAGAGAGAGAGAGAGAGAGAGAGAGAGAGAGAGAGAGAGAGAGAGAGAGAGAGAGAGAGAACTGGGAATGACATGGCTTTTGAAGCCTCAAAGCCTACCCCTACCCCCACCTTGTGAGACACTTTCTCCAACAGGGCCACACCTCCTAATCCTTCCCAAATTATTCCACCAATTGGAGCCCAAGTCTTCAAAGGTATAAGCCTATGGTGGTCATTCTCATTTAAACTACCACACTTACCACAACACAAACACAGCCTTCCCCCCACCTTGCAGGAATTTTTCCCAGTGAGGGAGGTAGGTAGGCATCTACACAGCTATGATACCAAAGCTGCTAGACCCACCTTGTGCAATCCAGACTGGGGTTGCCGAGGTACGAGGTACTTGGACAGGCCACCAATGCAAAGAACTTAAAGTAAGGAACCAGTGTCCCAGGGTAGGGGTAGGACTTTGCCTTGGCCCATGGTGAGCCCAGCTTCAGAACATTCTCGGTTGTTTACAAAGCAGCACGAGATTGGAAGAGATGGCATAGCTGGGGGATGTCAGAGGGGGGAGTGGCAGAGGGAGGGAAACAGACACACCAATCTTGTCTTGCCCGTGGGAACCTTGTACAGCTTTAGCAATGACCAGCCACCCACAAGCTCAAATACTCAATGAAAAATTATAAAATGAAAGCACCTAGATATTGAGCAGTGTCCTCTTCTGAGAAATGTGATAAAATCATAAACCGTCCAGCTGGGGCATCAATCATCTTCACCCAGCACATTCCTGCTCTAGATGTTACCTGCCCGTCAGTTATGTAATTATCTCAGTTGTCAGATCAGTTACTGTCCTACCGCAGTGCTGTGTCCAAGTTACCCTTAATTCACTCACTACGTCGGTTGTTCTGTTGTATTCTTTTCCTGTTAATCTTGTTTTACCTAATGATGTTTAAACATCATTGGTTTGTATGTGGGAAAATACATGGAGTTGAGCCATCTCTGTTGTTCTTCCCGGGATCTCTTCATTGTCCACTCGGGGTTTCCGGGACCTGTCCCCGTAAGTAGAGGGTGGCAAGCTGCTGAGGATTCTCTCTGCCCTGACCCCTCTCCTCATTAGAGGGCTAAATCTGTATCTCCCTGGTTTGGAAAAGGCCCTGTGTCCCACTTCCTGCTCCCTGCCTCATTTTTTCTTTCCTGAGGTTTTGGAAAGACTTTCCTTTGAAGCTCCCACTGTCCCCACCTCATTCCCAGTCAGGGTCTGAATTTTAAGCACTCTATTTTCTTTACCGATTTTATGATAAACAGCCCTATGTTTCCAGTGCCTTTCCTAAGTGTGTCAGGCTGTCCCTCGAGGCACTGTGCGTCCCTCCGCTCTGAGATGCCCAATCTCTTCCCCACCCCAGATGCATGACTATCGCCACCTCCCACTGGCTCCTTTCAAGTGGCCGTCACATTTCCAGTTCACCCCAGATCCATAACATTTGGGGGCAAGTGTCTATCATCTCAGATTGAATCTGGGTCAAGCTGGCTCCTGTACTATCCACAGAGCAGTTCCTGAGGCCTGGGTGGTTGTCTTCACTTCCTGCCTCTATCTCAGATAGGATCGTGTCTGCCCCTCGCAACAGTGCAAGTGCCATCTTTCATGGAAGAAAACTCTCCACCACCCTGGTGCCCCTGCCTTGGCCTGATCCGGTTGGCTATTGTTTATATAGAGATCAAAGAATTGCATTGAAACCTCTCTGAACCTGGTTCATGTATGCATGCTTACATTCATTCATTGGAGACAAAGCCTCGCTATGTAAGCCCCATGTTCCCTGGAATCTGTGATCCTCCTGACTCAGCTTCCTGAGCACTGGGAAGAGAGGTGTGTGCCACCACATAGGGTACTGGCTTTTCCATGGGTCACTTTTTATTCCTCGGGTTCAGAAGATGGTCTGACAGGCACATGTATCTCTACTTCTGTGCAAACTCCACCTCTACTATCAGCCTGAGAGCTAAGTAACCAAGAGGATAGGAACAGCTGATGGGAACGTTAGACCCCAGGGACCGTTAGACCCCAGGGACCTTTCAAAGCTTATTCTGTTGCTCTGATGGTGACACCTGGACACTGAGCCGGAGCAGGTGTGGACATAGACTCGGTCCCAAAGGCGTGCTTGGACCAAGTAAGTGACTCGGCGCTGGTACCTCCTGGATTTGCTTGCCATAAACTTTTGGAGCCCAGAGACTCTGCCCAAGTTGACCAGGCAGAGGAGAGGCCCTTCTAACCAGAGAAGTTAGCAGTGCCTGGCCAGATGTGGGAAGATCCCCATGTCCCTTCTGCCCATGCAGACTCTCAGGAGAGGGCCCTCAGGGCCTGGCTTCCTCTGAGCTGGCCGTATCCACTGGAGCTCTCTGGGGAAGTGTGGCTGGCTGCCTGCTCCATGGCCGGTCTCCTCCATCCAGACTGCTCATTGCACTTTTTATGGCTCGAAGCTGAGAATTTATGAAGCGAGAGAAAGACAGCGTGAGACTGAAGGAAGGGCAGGCCGGAGGGGGCGGGCGGATAGCACTTATAACCTCTGCTCGGGCTCAAAGACACTGGACAAATTATGGCCCCCATCTCTCTTTCCATGCCCGCTCTGCATTCCCAATCAGCTTGCCGTCTTCCGCCGAGAGCAAGGCGAGCTTGGAACCTACCACCCTGGAGCTTGTCCCAGGGATGAGCAGCTTGCAGGGTACAGGTGAGGCATCCGGATATGGGACATTGGTCGCCTCTGCATACAGCAGAGGAAATGCTTCTTTGATGGACAGACACCCGTTAATGGGTTCTTACTACTCAGAGCTCTGCTGGAGACCTGGTTTGTGGTCTACCCAGGAGTTAGTTGGTAGAGAATATTTCCAAAGCTCCTTTGGGACCTGGGCTGGGCCGAGAGCTGGAAGAATCATATTTCTGCTATGACCTCTTGTCCCATGGGGGTAGTGCCAGGCCCTTATTCTATATGCCAATCAAGTGATATCATGTCTGTACATGGTCATTGCCCAGACATGCTGAGTAGACAGTTCTCTCGGGAGACTGTGATGTGCTGGTTACCTGGCAGACACGGTCAGCCTAAGGTAGTCCATGTAATCACAGAGAATGAACACATGCATTTGATCAAAGTCCTTGATCCCTACATGGAACTGGCTGCCACAGCTTTGCACCACGTGGGTGTTGGTCGGCTTACATGGGTGATACCACATGGTTCTGTCTTGCAGTTAGTTTGGGATGGAGCTACAGACTCATATTGGGGAAGGGTAGAATTGGTGACAGAAACAAATCCAATTCCAATCATCGATTCTTCTGCCCGAAAGGCCAGTGGGACAGGCAGGCAGATATACGATGGGAAAGGGATTTGGAGATGAAGGAGGCAGAGTGGCCTGCAGCATATGGGTGGAGGTGGTGGGAGGGGCTCTTTAGAGTACAGCTAGAGTGGGTGACAGTCAGGGTTGGGGTGACCATTGAAAATATGGGGTGAGTACTCTGGCCATGTCCTGAGTCCTAGGGGCCCCCTGCTGGTCTGGAAGTTTCCAGAACCTTTGGAATGAGTCGGGTCAGTTTGGGTATATGTTTGTATCAGTGCTGTTAGAAGCCTTATGGTCCCCTTTGGTGTCCTTCCTTGAAAAGAGACATCCCACCTTCTCCAGCTTTCCTGGCTTCCACAGTTGAGGGCCTGTGGTGGGAACAAGGGACAAGCGCTCCCCCACTTTGGTGCTCACAGCTCTGACCCCACCCCCAAGAGCTGCTCGGCTCTCTAATTGAATAATGTGTGAAAATAATAGGATTTCTCCTGGAACTATCGGTTATGTTGCAGAGCCAAATCATAACGAGAAAGTCATTAGTAGTAATAAACACAGCGGAGAGCCAGGGACATGATCTGTCAGGGGTCTGATGGACGACGACACAGCGAGGAGGGGCAGCCACTCCATTTGCATTTTTTGTAAGCTAGCAGAGTGTCACCAACACCCCCCCCTCCAAAAGTCACAGTGCAAGAAAGCACATTAATCTGAGGGATTTGTCCCCTCCTGGTGTCACCAAGACTGAGGAGGATACAGCTGGTAATGGCTTTGCTTCTGCCAAGTGGCTCTTTATATTTCCTTAGAAAACCGAGTGTCATCAAGGTAATTGTCCCTTCCCTTCTCTCCTCAATCAGACTGGCTCTGTAGAACCCACTAATGAGTGGGACTTGTGGGCTTCTCCTGGGCTCAGGCTTTGGCCCCACAGGTTGTTGGTTTTTTTTTTTGACTCCCCAGCAAAGATCCAGGTGAAGCTGTCCCTGTTGCACATTGGCGCCACCCCAGACCCCAGAATCCCACACAAGATCCACGGATAGCCATACCGTGAACAGCCCTGCGCTGACTTCTCGATGCTTGAGACGAAAGGTGGCTCATTATGGCACATAAAAATGAGGAGACTGAGGGCAAGAAGTATTTCAGTTAGCCATTCCCGGAGGGCTAGGGAGAGAGCTGATTTGGTCAAGTGCTTGTCAAACATGCGTGATGACCTGAGTTCAATTCACAGAACCCATGAAAAGGCCCAGGTGCCATGGCGCATGCTTGCAACCCCAGCCACAGGGAGGCAGACACAGGAGGAATCCTGGGATGCTCTAGCCTGCCAGTCTAGTCAAATTATTGCACTCAGGGTTTAATAAAGGGCCCTGTCTCAAAAACCCAAAAGTGTGAGGAAGCCACCTGACACTGGCCTGTCACCTCTGTGCACACACATCGCCTCCACACACAGACATCACCTCCGTGCACACACATCGCCTCCGTGCACACACATCACCTCCGTGCACACACACCACCTCCATGCTAAGATATCACCTCTGTGCACACACATCACCTCTGTGCACACACATCGCCTCCACGCACAGACATCGCCTCCACACACAGACATCACCTCCGTGCACACACATCGCCTCCACGCACAGACATCGCCTCCACACACAGACATCACCTCCGTGCACACACATCGCCTCCACGCACAGACATCGCCTCCACACACAGACATCACCTCCGTGCACACACATCGCCTCCACGCACAGACATCACCTCCGTGCACACACATCGCCTCCACGCACAGACATCACCTCCGTGCACACACATCACCTCCGTGCACACACATCACCTCCACGCACAGACATCACCTCCGTGCACACACATCACCTCCGTGCACACACATCACCTCCGTGCACAGACATCACCTCCGTGCACAGACATCACCTCCGTGCACACACATCACCTCTGTGCACACACATCACCTCCATGCATACACATCACCTCCGTGCACACACACCACCTCCGTGCATACACATCACCTCCGTGCACACACACCACCTCCGTGCACACACACCACCTCCTTGCACACACACCACCTCCATGCTAAGATATCACCTCCGTGCACACACACCACCTCCTTGCACACACACCACCTCCATGCTAAGATATCACCTCCGTGCATACACATCACCTCCGTGCACACACACCACCTCCGTGCACACACATCACCTCTGTGCACACACATCACCTCCGTGCATACACATCACCTCCGTGCACACACACCACCTCCGTGCACACACACCACCTCCTTGCACACACACCACCTCCATGCTAAGATATCACCTCCGTGCATACACATCACCTCCGTGCACACACACCACCTCCGTGCATACACATCACCTCCATGCACACACACCACCTCCGTGCACACACACCACCTCCTTGCACACACACCACCTCCATGCTAAGATATCACCTCCGTGCACACACATCACCTCCGTGCACACACATCACCTCCGTGCACACACACCACCTCCATGCTAAGATATCACCTCCGTGCACACACACCACCTCCTTGCACACACACCACCTCCATGCTAAGATATCACCTCCGTGCACACACATCACCTCCGTGCACACACACCACCTCCATGCACAGACATGGCCTCTGTGCACACACACCACCTCAGTGCACACACATCACCTCCGTGCACACACATCACCTCCGTGCACACACATCACCTCCGTGCACACACATCACCTCCGTGCACACACATCACCTCCGTGCACACACATCACCTCTGTGCACAGACATTAAAACTAGAAATCCCTGTCTCCTGGTCTATAGCAGAGCTGAAATCCAAGCCCATGAGCAGTTTTGGGTGTACAAGAAGCATGTAGGTTCATTTCCCCCCGGATTCTCTTAAGTGTGATGGAGCAGCTTTGTCCCTGGGCCCAGTTTCAGACGGGAGCCACTGAAGCCCAAAAGCAAGGTCACAGTTGCACAGTGAGGCAGGAAGGAGAGAGGCTTGGCGGTGTCACTTCCCACTCATCCCCATGAGGTCACCACAGGGCCATGTTGCTCAGGGAGGAAGTGATAAGTGAGTCCATTTTCAAATGCAAGGAATGTGAGCCCTCAGCTACGAATTTCTCATGCCTTCCAGAAGGTTCTCATAACTTGCCACCAGTCTTCCCGATGAGCTGACAGGAAGGGAGGAATAGTGCCACCCTGGCACCCGGTTATCCCTCTGATTAGATCATGTCCATTTCCAGAGAATCCCTGAACCTTGACCGCTAATCCCCTCACTTACCCTGCCTATCACATCTAGGGAAACTGAGGCCCAGACAAGAGACATTTGACATTCAGGGATGTGTGCTGGGTAGGACACTGGCCCCAAACTGTCTTCCTTCTCGGGGTTCTGTCATGTTCAACACAGTTGTTTCTTTCTGATTCTTGGATTAATCTGATGGTAGCAAAGCAGTATACCTGCTAGGGCATCGGGGCTGTCTGAAGGCAAGGTGAATGCTTTCTAGCAAATGACAGGCAGCTACAAAAACTCGCTGCTCGGTGGGGATGTGAGATGTGCGATAAGCTCCCAGGAGTTGGCAATCAGTCATCTCTGTTTGTGTTTGCTTTTCTTTAAAGGAATGCATTTGTGTTCCTGAAGTGCACCAACATATAATGCCTGCCCCACTGTACCGAAGCCTTGCTGTAGTCTGGGCAGGTTGGTAGGGCATAGGTTCCTGGAGTTGGACTACCGTGGGGAAAGTGAGGCTAGCGGGGATGACCCACTGACCCCCCCCCCCCATTCATCAAGAGCAGAATGAGAACCGAGAGACACATTGGAATCCCAGATCAAATGCACTGGGCTGAGTGACCCTGAGAAGATGGGTCGCTGCCTCTGGGTGATCTAGGGAGATCCCAGTACTTGACCCCTCTGGTTCAGACCTAAGCCCCAAGTAGAGGGGTGAGCGGCTTTCCCCATGCCAGGCTCTCTCCCTGCCTGCTTGACACTGTGACTCTCTTTCCAGCTAGTGGTGCAAATGAGTGGCCTTGACCTACAGATAGCAGGTTCTGTCTGCTCCCTGGCATCCCAGCTAGGATCTCAGAAGTAAGCACACTGCTGTGTGGGGCCTCTAGGACAGGTCTGGTTGCTTGCATGCCTAGCTTGCCTGCAGCTTGGACCCCACGCTTCCCTAAGCAGGGAAGCAACCCCAGAGTGTCACTTCAGTGCTAGGAATGAAGCAAAGCAAGCCACACTCCTAGACTCAGCACCCACCCCCTCTACCTTTGCGGCAACCTATAGGCACACACCAAGCCTGAGGAACTAAGGGATGCTAAACCAGAGTGCAACAGCACCGTTTATCCTCATTTCCAAACCAAGCCTGTGTCTGCATCTGCATCTCCTGAGGCTTGAACCACAAGCCATCCTCCCTCCCTACTCTCTCCCACCTAGAGCCTCTACCTGGAGAACACACAGGTTCAAACCCTCAAGCTCTCCAGCCTCCTCCTGCCCTTTCCTTCTTGTCCCCCCCCCGCCACTCTTTTCTCTCCCTACTTGGTCTCTCTTTCTCTCCTTCCATCCACCTGTTCTCTGACCCTTCCTCTTTGTCTTTCTTCAGCCTTTTCTCCTTCTCTCTCTCTGTTCACCCCACCCTTTCTTCCTTCTCCACTCTGCAGGACAGGGGGGAAGGGCAGGTGTCCTTGGCTTCCAAACGCTTTCTGCCAGGATCCTGGTTGGAACTCTGGGCCTCTCCTTTACTATGTGCCTGGGGGTCTTGAGAGGGCAGCATAGGATTGACTACTCACAGAGGACTGGGGTGAGGGGCACTCACAGCCTCAGATTTAAGTCACAAGGGGAAGGGATTTGCCTCCAGGTAGTGGGGTAAGATGCAATGACCGAGGCTCTCTGAAAGACCAAAGTGTATTTTTCTGGGCCCCGGGACCTGCACTGGGGAAATCTGCCTGCCCACCCAGAGAAGAGCAGACAGCAGTTCTTTTCCTTACCCCATGGCACAAAATGTGCACATGCTTTCTAGACCATGGCCACAGAATGTCTGCTCTATCCCAACATCTGAGGCTCGGAGCTGCTGGTCCTTGGGGGAGTGACAGCAGCTGGTATCCCCCACACATGTCCACACATAGGCTCTTGTTGATGAGTTGATCTGGTCCCCACTATCTCCAAGAAGTTCTGCACTTGTCCCCCAGAAGATAATGGGGCTACAATATCTCCAATTTCACCCATTCCTTAACCCCTTTGGGCAATGGCGGAGAGAGAGTCCCAAATGGGATAGGAAAGACGATAAGAACTGAAGTCTTCATTATCTTCCGCAGCCCGTGATGGCTGTCCCCAAACCCAGGAATTCCCAGCTCTTCCGAGGCTATTAACCTCACATTACTGAGTAACTTCACATCCTCCACGGCCTCACTGGGCCAGGGAACTGAGATGACGCTAGGGTCGCAAACAAGGTCCTACCTCATGGGGTTCCCATTTCTGTCCCTGAGCCTGACTCTTGAGACCTTAGTTCCCACTGTAGCCCTTAGGTGTCAGGAAGTGGGTTCAGAGGAGGCCCCCACAGCTTCTTCCAGCCTGGCTTTCCCTGCCACAGAGCAACCGCTTGTCAGCCCACACTTCGCATGCAGCTTGCAGCCTCTTTGGAAATAGACAGTCATCAAGCTCGTATGGATCCTTCCAGCCCCCTTCTGTCCCTAATAATCCCTCCTCTGGGGTGGTATCGATTCTCAGCTGCAGGTTGCCTCTTGGTATGCGGGAGCCTGGTTTGGGGTGGATAAATCGCTGCGCTGTCATCTTCACGCAGCAATTACCCGCTCTGATTCCTCTCCTCCAGCCACGCCGACACCCGCTTATCGACAACACACTCAAGCCCCAGCCAGCTGGGCAGGGAGCCCACAGACCTGTAGGAGCAGACACTTTGGCAAGGCAAGCTTAGACCCCTGGCTCTGAGCTGGACACACCAAGCTGAAGGCATTTGGGAGGAAGTCTGTTTGCTACAGATATTGAGGTACCCCCACGGGAGTTTAGGTGGGGCCCCACATTTTTCCTGGGACTCTCTTATATACATATAATAAAAAAAAACACCCAGCAACTATTTCTTCATCCTGTTCCCTTCTGGGGCTTGGAACCTGGACCCAGCTTAAAGGTTAATGGGCCTCTCTACAAAAGACCACCTATTATTCAGTAGTTAGGATTCTCATAGCGTCTCTATTGCCACCATTAAGCTTCCTGGCTACACGGAAGCAGCTATAGACAGTATACGATACAGCTATGTCTATCCTGGAACCCACATACTGGATACAGCCCCTTGTGATCAAAGACAACAACAAATGTATCCCAGTATGTAACTGAAGACTTACTAAAACATGATGAGAAGTTTTTTTGCTTTGTTTTTGTTTTTTGGTAACTCGATTGAGTGGGTCTTGCACATGATGAACTTTGGAGGTTACATCATATCTTGGCATCCCAGGACTGGACACACCAGAAAGATGAACGAGCAACCTGGGTGACCTCCAGGGCCAGGTCACAGATGCCAAGCTTGAATATTATACAATCGCCATGCTCTATGAGACCGTCTTCCCATATTTCCCACCACACACTGAAACATGTAGAAACGATTCTTAGTTAATGGCTTGCATGAACATGAAGCTTCAACTTCAACCACAGTTTTCTCATCCCAGATACTTTTATTTTAGTGGTATGGAGACCCAAAAATAACTTCCAGGCGTCTGTTCTCTCCTTCTACACCTAGTTCTGGGGCTCGAACTCAGGTCATCAGAGTCGTTCAGCAAGCACATTTGCCTGCTGGGCCAGCTCCCTGGCATCTTGATCAGTAAGGATATTGCACTTAATTCTCTTCCTGCTTCCCATTTCCCAGATAAGAAAACCGAGACTGTGAGAGGGAAGCATCTTGCCTCCCTGCAGCAGGGAGGGGTGTTGCGGCTTGGTGTCTCTCAGCAGATGAAGACAATCTGAAGTGTCTATGTAGTTACGTAGCGATATGTAGTCGACCTTCTCCCCTAGTGGGAACATCCTGGGATCCTGTCTCCAGGGTGTGGGGCTGGATCCAGTTCTGTCATATATTTCTCTGGGGCATCCGCTTCCTCCGGGCCATCCGCTTCCTCACATGGGAAACAAAGCAAAGGAGGAAGACTGAGGATAAAGTCATTGTAGGAATCTTCCGTCCCTAGGAGTCCCAACCCACCGTGACCCTGATTATCCCTTGAGCGTCCTAATATGCATAGACAGTTAGTCCCAAGGCTACCACCTCCTACAGCCGAATGGGGGCCTTGCACCCACATGCCTGTCGATGCCAGAGTGTTCCACAGTTCCTTTGACCGCAAGTGCTGCCCTCGAGAAGCCTTGCTGTGGGCTTTACCACGAAGCCAAGCTCAGCGGATGCCCACCTGGGCAGGAGGCCAGGGAGATAAGACCAGCCAAGGCCTGGCCACTGATACCTGGCGTGAAATTGAAAAGCACTCGACTTCTCCCTCCACAGCCCAGTGCCTCCAGTGAGGCTGGGAATAGTGAATGAAACGGAGCAGCCAGGCCAGACTCCAGGCCGCCACACTTCAGTTCCTTTCACCCCTCTCAGGGGAGGCGAAGGCAGAGTTCGTTCAGTTTGCGAACTCAGCCTCTTTAGGGATGCTGGCGGCTCTGAGCAGGGTGCTTGCCCAGGCGGCTTGGAGGGGTTTAGGGAGAGGCGCGTGAGTCTGTAGAAGCTGCCACTCAAGGCCAAGATTGCCATACGGCGCCAGGCTTATTGCAGCACAAGGGTGGTGAGTGGAGAGCTGTGGCAGCCTGAGTCAGGAAAATCTCCTGAGGCCCTGTCCACAGAAGGGCGTTGAGGCCTGGGACCTAAGCATCTGGTCCAGTGGGCAAGGAGTCGAGCAGCCCCCACCACTTCCTTAAACAGGGTTCCCACCTCTGGCCCAGCAGAAGCCATAGCTTGGCCCTCTCCGGAATTCAATTCCCCAGAGAGCCCATAAGAAATATTTTGTTACAGACTTCCCTCAGGGTCCAGCTTCCCTGGTGTGGGTGGCAAAGGCCCTGGCCAGCTGCCCAATTGTTAGGTTCCCGGATAACCAGCATTCTCTTTTCTCACTGGTCTCTGAGCAAATCTGAGATTTCACTGTGCTGGGCCACCAACATCTTATAAGTGACTTGGCTTCAACATCCCAGCAGAACAGCTTCCCTCTATTCAGTAGCCTGAATTGGACCACGGGTCCTTAACTCTCCAGGCCACAGCTGGCAAGGAAAAAGGTCCTCCCATTTGATAGATGGGACAGTAGACATGAGGACTTACAGTTACCTTCATCCCCAAGGTGCAGCCAGTTGGTTGTCAGCACCCCATTGCTAACTATACCACACATGGGGGGGGGGCACGGCTTCCTGGTCATGTGATCCCTGCGAAGTAACTGGGTCCTGAAAGGAGAGTGAATATCAGATGGGTCTCTAGGCATCTTGGGAGAGGGGTCCTGACTGGGTAAAAGGACTGACGAAAAATCACATTGGAGGAGGAGGAGGAACAACTCCCCATCCTTCAGGCAACCGCTGCCTTAAAGGGCCAGGCTTGCCTTTTCAGGCTGAGGTAGGGCTGAGGCAGAAGAATCATCTTTTAATCAAAACTACATTCGATGAAGCTTTTATTAGTCACCTGGCCTTATTATAGTTATTTTTTACTCTGAAGCTTTTGGAGTTAATTTTCCTAGTTTTTTTTTTTTTTTTCCGGAGCTCCGGGCTGTGTGACTGACTCACTGGAAACATGAGCAAAGCGGCCAGAAGTAGAGGGAAAGTGGGGGAGAAATCAAATCGAATAAGCTCACCCCTCATCCAGTGGACCAGGAGAGTGGACGGCAAACAACCTTAATAACAGAGGAAGGTTCCAGACAGAGGTGGGAACAGGCCGGTGAAATGAGGCCTAATCAGCCGGAGCAGGAGGGGTCCCAATCACTCCTAGCCTGGCAGGGGCAGGCAGAGTGGAAGAGGCTGAGAGATGAGAGAGCTGGCTGGGGCTGGGCAGGCAGCAATCAGGGCCTGGGCAGAGCCTGCCCACGCCCACTTTTCTTCCTTCCAGCTGTGGGAATGAGAATACTAGGGAGAGGTTAACCCATTAGGGACAAGGGTAGAGAAGAGAAGTGGCAGGCCCACCGTAGTCCGGAGTTGCAGAATCACCATCTTGGGTTGCTCTGCATTCCCAGCCCTCCCTCCCACAGTCTGGGAAGCAGGGGCTACTTTACTAAGGAAGCCAATGAAGCAAAGAACACAGGCGGCAGGTGCCCAGGGTGAGGACATAGGCTATCTCGTGCCTCTCCATCTTCAGAGGAACCTCAACCCTTCTACTATCACAGCCAGATAGGACACCATCAAGTGACTACTACAATTTCTTCACAGTTAAATGGTCACTTTATGGATAGATTTAGACCTAGGGGTGGCCCAGGAGAGCTTGGGTCTCATATGTGTTCACAATGGGATAAGCCTAGGGCCAGAGCCAGGGGTAGCATCAGGGCTGTCCCTCTGGCCATGACAGTGGGAAAGGAAACCCACCAGTGCCCTGCAGGCTACTGGAGGAGGGATTTGGTTCCACAGCACAGCCCAGGGCCCTAAGCAGCCACCAGCATGGCAGACACACGAGCTTCCCCGAGCACACTGTCATGGAGTGGCAGCTCTCCAAGCAGGGACCAATTATTACAAAGCTCGCCTCAAGCTCCCTGGAGTGACAGGCAACATCGGAAGGACATGCAGGTGGTATAGACCCAAGAGATGTACCAGGGCTGTCCTAGTTCGCCTTGGTATCAGTGTGATAAACAGTATGAAAATGCTGTGATCTACGCCGTGACTCAAAGTGACTTGGGAGGGAGGGGCTCATTTTATCTGGCAGCTTACATCCCTTCCTGAGGGAGGCCAAGGCAGGAACACCGAGGCAGGAATTGAAAGAGACCACCGAGAGATGCTGCTTGCTCTCTGTGGCCTGCTCAGCCTTGTTGTTTAAGCTTCTCAAGACCACCTGCCCAGGGGTAGCATCACCCACAGTGGGCTAGGCCCTCCCAAGAATGCGCCCCCAGACTTCTATGCCAATCTGATGAAGACAGTTCCCCAGCTGAAGCTCTTCTCTTCCCAATGACTCTCGTTTGTATCAAGTTTATAAAGAGCGAACCAGCAAAGGGACCAAATTGCACAAGGCTGGTGTGTCTTTGCCCTCAAACACTTCTTGATGCAACTCTTTTGAGTGCATGGCATGCATGTATGTGTGTGTATGTTATAATGTGTAACTGATTTATATTTAATGTGAATGTACTGTGTAGGTATGAACATGTGTAAACAGTTGTCCACAGAGGCAAGAAGAAGGATCTCTAGGAGGTGTAGCTACAGGTTCTTGTAAAACACCTGATGTAGGTGCTGTGAACCAAACTCTGGTCCTCTGTTAGTAGCCGTAACTAACTCTTTTTTAAAAAAAATATTTATTTATTTATTATGTATACAATAGTCTATTTGTATGTATGTCTGCAGGACAGAAGAGGGCACCAGACCTCATTACAGATGGTTGTGAGCCACCATGTGGTTGCTGGGAATTGAACTCAGAACCTTTGGAAGAGCAAGCAATGCTCTTAACCACTGAGCCATCTCTCCAGCCGCCCCCCCCCCCACTTAACCACTAAGTTATTTCTCCAACCTCTTCCAATATAAACATAGTTGACTTGACACATAGTGGTTGCCCACATTTCTGGGCTACAATGTAGCATTTTAACACACAAACACCATACAATGATCAGATTGAGGTGGCAGCATGCCTATCATATGCTCAAGGACATCTGGTCCTGTGACGGGATGGCTGTAGAGTTCTCACACTTGAGACGAGTAGACCCCATCTCTCACGCTGTAACCCCTCTCCACGTCTGATCCCAAAGACCCTCCCTACTGAGGCCATGACTTTCAGACAGAGTCACCTTCTCTCTGTTCATGTCAGTCACTGGGCCCGCTGTCTCAGGTGTCTCTCAGCCCGGATCTGTGCAGTCGTGTTGGAAATGAGAAAGTCACTGTCTTGGGCCAAGAACGTGTCTGGGCTGTGGTGGCCCCATGCAGCTGTGAAGTGTTAGTGTGTCTCACTCAGCCTTGATTCTTCAGAGCAGAGTGAGAGATGCCCTGGTGCTCAGGTGGCAACAGCACAGGGCAGGGGCTCCCAGGCCTATGGCAGGAGCAAGCCCAGCCTGCTTCAGGGAATCAAGGGATTCCAGCTCAGTGGAACGTGAAAGGTGACAGGCATTTTCCTGGAGTCCCTGCCCTTGAGCATCAGCTGACACATATGAGGGGTTTGGTAATGATATGTCAGATGACTGGATAAACACAGGAGGAACACGTTCTAGACAGGGAACATAGCAAGACCAGCAGGTGTCAGACCCCAGTGGTGGAGAATCTAGGAGCCACCATTTAGCTCCAGCTTCTTTCAGGCCAGACCTTATGACAGGGGGAGACTGGTCCATGCAGACTTGCTGTTTGGTCTACCCCATGAGAGTCGGTATGGTGGGTGCCCTTCTATGTGCAGTCAATGTTTATGGGATTAATAGAAGGGAGAAACTTGAGAGAAGAAAATCAAAGGCAGGCATCTGGGTTGCCTGCTATTAAGAAAAGATGTTTTTTTTTGGGGAGAGGGGAGGAGATGGCTCAGTGGGCAAAATCCTTAGGACACAACATGGAGAACTGTGTTTGATTCCCCAGCATTCAGGAAAAAGTTGTGGATGATCAAGTGATGGGGGAAATGGCAAAGAAAGGCAGGTGCTGGGAGCTCACTGGCCAGCCAGACTAGCCGAAATGTTCAGTGAGCAGTGAGAGATTGTGTCTCAGAAAACAAGATGGAGGGCGATTGGACAAGGCAGCTGACAATGACCCCTTGACTTCCAGCCTCCATACGCACCAGCGTTCATATACCACACATAAGGGTGAGGGTTCATTCACACCCTGGGCCCCGGGGACACACAGTGGGTAGAACTGGCATGGCCCAACTTAGGGGGCTCAGAGGCTGGGGTAAGCAGGTGGTTATTGAGCTATATAATTCCAGGTTGAGATTGTGAGCCCACATTCTTTAATAAGATCAGCAAGAGCCTGACCCAGACTAGGGATCAGGCCAAGTTCTGGAGGAGTGGGACTTGACTGAGATGTGATGGTGGAGTGGGTATCAGTGCAGGTGAAGAGGAGAGAGATTTTTGGTTGGGCTGTAGAGCCATGACCCAGGGGAACTAGAGTCCCTGGTGCACGTGACAAAGAGAAGGTTGCAAACAGGTCCGAGGCAAGAGAGGTGGAGAAGCTGGTAGGCCAGGACACTGGTGCATTGGGGGATGTGGTGACACGGACCATAGGTCAGAGAAAGACAAAGGAGCCCTATTGGGGAGCGTGGGCAGGGCTGTGGCATTCCTGTCAATTATGGAGGCATCCGTGGGACAGAGTACTCTAGAATGCACATGGTCTGAGATTGCCCCCGAAGGAAGCCTGTTGTCCTGGAAGCTTGAGCTCCAATGGGGCAGTGTTGAAGGGTGGAACCTTCTAGAAAGAGGGGTCTGGTGGTGGAAGGATATGTGCCCTTGAAGTCCACCATGGGAAGCGGTGGATTCTGGTCCCCATGCTGAGTACTAGAGCAGGTTATCATTAAGGTTGTTCCCCACGCCTTGGACCTTTGTTCCCCATGCGTTGGACTTTTCTACACTTGGCTGCTTTTGTCTACTCTTAATCCACTGTGTTGTGATATGGCCATGGACTGCCCGTCTTGGACTTTTAACCTCTGCAACTATGAGTGAGGTGAACTTCTTCTTCATTATAAAGTATACAGACACTGGTATTTTGTCGCAGCAAGAGAAACCAGATTAAAACCGGGAAGAAGGGGCGCTAGTCAGGAAGTCACTTGCCATGGCATAGGAAAGAGCTGAGGGTGGGAGAGGTCGAAGAGCACAGAACGAGGAAATCAGCTCTGGTCTCCGGCCTTACAGCTGTGTACAGTACAATTGTCTCAATACTCACAGAGCCAAGGATGCAATTTCCAGGGCAGATCTGTAGCTAACTTCATAGGTATGTAGAGTCTAAAGTGCCCTTGAGACACCCGTGTTCAGGTATCAAGATGGTTGGTTTGGGAACTCCTTGGAGTTGGAGTTCCCTTGGCTGCTGTGGTCAGGGCTAGGAGCCTCTCAGCCTGCCTCCTCCCCACCGGAGGAGAGGGGCAGGGGTCTAGGGAAAGCTCTGCGGCCTCTCCAGCCCGCCTGGAGCTTGTCAACTGCACAGTGACGGAGCGCATTTCTCCGCACAGCAATAGATTCGGGCCCAGCGGTTGGCTCTAAGTGCTTTCAGTCCTGACGTTTGGCAGTGTGCGCTAGGGGCAGTGGGAGGGCTGGGATGGGGGAGGGAGCCCAGGGGACCGGGAACCACAGCCTGCAGGAGCCTGCTATGTGCCTGAGTAAGTGCGACAGCCCTGTGCCTCACAACACAGGCTGTGGCCAGGCAGTTTGTAGGGACAGGCGATCCTTGTATATTGGGTGAAGCAGCCTGTGGGTCAGTCAGTGCTCAGGCCAGTGGCATTAGAAAGAAACCTGCTCCCTCCCCTGTACATGACTCCATTGTCTGCTTCATGTAGCAACAGTCCTGTCTGGCTGGACACAGTGTCCTGAGGGGCAGAATCTCAGACCTGTAATAGAACAGGCTGGATAGAAGCCAGAGCCCCCCATTGGGGATCCCCACACTGGGGAGCCTGGGAAAATCCAGCATGTATGATGTGCAAATAGCCTTCCCATTGTTGTGATCTTTGGGTTGTGATACTAACCCAGGCCAGGGAAGGCACCGTATACATCCATGAAGATGCAGGGTAGAGTATATAGTCTCCAGAGTGGTACCTAGGCTTCATCTTCTAGCAGGAAACCTCATGGTCTAATAGACTTCACTCAGGAATGGTGTTTCACTCACCTGACTTGAAATGGCTGGGCCTGTCTCCTTGAAAAGTCCCCTACTGGCTGTCCCCTGACTCCAGGCAGAGCCCTTGAGAAGCCAGCTCCGAGGTTAGAGGGGCCACTGCTGTCTTCTCCGAGAGTGACAGACTGCCTGCAATCACCATAATTGATAGCTCAGGAGGCAGAGACAGTAAATAATTGTTCCACAAGTTTCCAGAATGAGTGTAATTAGTACAGTTAACAATGTTAGGTGATTAATCGGTCCATTTGGTGCCAGTGTGAATGAAGGAGACCATGCACGGAAGAGGGAGCCAGAGCCACCCCCCCAACACCCAACCTTGGACTGTAGCCTCTGAGTGAAGTGAGCCAGGATCTCATCAGTAGAGCAGCAGTGTCTGAGGATGAAGGCCGAGGGCAGGTCATCAGGCAGGGCCGATGGATACAATGTGTCAGCAGAGGCCCTAGGGTGGGAACGCTGGATTTGGTCTCCGGGTTACCTTTGACCGTTAGTCAAAAGTCAGCATGCTGTGGCAGGTGGATTTTCACAGGAGAGGAACAATCCAGTTATGCCAGAGAATTCCAGACTTTGAGTGCTGGCCTCCAAGGGAGGTCATTTGGCGACAGTCCCTTGACCATTGAGCTGAAGTGGTCTCAGGCATCCCCACTAGAGGAGACTGGATCCCATTTCAAAGGCCTCTATGGGGGAGGGGAGCTCTGAAAACAGGTACCAAACAACTTTGAAATCACTTGGCCACTCTAACCCTTTGACGGTAGCAGCTTGATGTGCCTGGATGGGAGTTGTGAAGTCTGGTACTGGGATGCTCTGTAACAGTCTTCCTTGAGTACGAAATGGAGGAGAGGCAACCTGTGTGCCAGCTACTCAGAATGCCAGCTCCATCCTAAGTACTCAGGCCAGTGCTGTACTTTCTTCCAAGCTGCTTTCTTAGGATCTTGCTCATTGTGGCTTCTTGGGGGCCTTGATTATTAACCCCCAGAGATATAAAAATGGTTTTGACCATAACTTCAGGGCAATCTGAGGGTGTGAGAGGCAACTAGGGAGAGGGCAGCCGTGGCAGCTTCTGGGGTCCCGAATGAAGCACAAACAGGGAGTGTAGAGTTGGATGGAACTGCCATGTGTAGCCAGCTATCCCTGCTGTCCCTAGGGTGCTAACCTTGCCCCAAGGTGCAGGAAGGAACTTCTCTTGCAATGACTTGGAGCTTTGGAAGCTGTATACGTAAGCAGAGCTGCATCCCAAGTGTGGCTTCAATTCTGCGGAGCTGGGCGTAAGTCCCTTGACCTCCCTGAATGGGTAGAGAGAAGTGTGCTGAGGACCAGAAAGTGTTTATACTTCAACACCAATGCTGCGTACTGGACCCAAGACATCTGAAGTTTTGGGGTGCGACATTAAGACAAAACTCACTGTGGGAAACCCTACAACCTAGGTGTACCTGAGGGCACCCATTATTGTTACTCCTTCCCCACTCTCCCAACCTCAGGACAGAGTATATACATTGAACAAACTGAGTTTTGCAGGGCCAACCTCAGTTTCATTCCTGACATGGGAGGGACTCCCTATCTGGGGTTAAGCTCTTTGGAAAAAGAGAAAGACCTTGTAGGTTGGGGGAGGGATGAGAGTCACGAGCCAACCCTTCAGCACCCTCCTGCAAGCCCCCAACACAAAAGCATAGAACACACACACATGCATCTGCAAGCCAGTACCAAGGAACAGAGCGGAGCCCAGACCTAATGATTCGTGATTATTATTTGAAGGGTCCCACTGTTACAGATTTATTTGTCATTTCTTGTAATAACACCGATGGTAATGAATTCATTTGTATTAATGTGAGTGTCACGCGGACTTCCATGCAGATTCTGCATTAATTAATGTACCATTAAAGCAAAGTGTCGCCCAATTAATATCAAATGGAGGTGAGGCTGCCAGGGTCCTCTTCATCTGGGTTTCATTTGAAATTCATGGTGTTAGCACTCCATTTAATGAAAGGCAGCAACTGCTATCCCAAGCTCTCCCATTTCCTGTGGACAGAGTACCAGCCTGGGAGCTGCTGTGTGTCACCACTCGCTGTAGTGACAGAAAGGAGGAAGGATGGGAGGACATTCTCATAGCGATGTCTCTGCATCCTTAACTGTAGGTGGGGTAGAAGAGGCCTTGGAACTTTTCTTCCCAGGTGGCTGGTCAGTTCGGCCCATTGCAGAGTTACCTTCCCTACTCAGTTCATGAGGCTGTGCATATCCAAGGACCACTTTTGAGTGACGTTTCTGGGCCTCCATCCTTTCTTGGTGTCTGTCTGGAGGCCATCTTGTAGTCTGCATATGATAGGGCCTCTGGGTATGCCTGAAGCCAGTGGAGGAGTCCAGCCGACCATGGTTAATAAGGAGCTAGCCCCTGTCCTATTCCCTTCCCTGGCTAGCCCAAGACATCAGAGACAGAGGCCCTACCATCTCAGCCTTTAGAATGTGTAACCCCATCTTGGGACAGACCCCAAGGATAGCCCTGTTAGATAGTCTCTTCCTCCAAAGTAAGTTAGGTGAGTGGATCTCCCAGCCACCTCCAGGCAAGCCATAGAATCCAAGCTGCCAATCCTTGGCACTGATGAAGTTGGTCACTAGACATCAGCCAGTCTAAACTAGATGATGCAGAATTCTTTTGTCTGCAGGGCCCATCCCTAGGGATTGTGACATCCATCAGCGAGTTAAGGAGACTGAGTCACAGGAGACCAGGCTTCTTTGTGTCTTGGCCTGTGGTGCCCTTTACTGTCTGAGTTCTTCCTTTATGGATGGCCCCTTGTAAGACAGTGCCCTCTAAGATATGGTGAGCCCCTCTGGCAGGATGGAACACCAGAATCTGTTTTATTCCATCCCTGGGAGTATCACATATGCCTGGAAAAAGCAAGTCTCTTTAAAAAAGAAAGAGAAGAAGATGGCTGGTGATTTCCCCCTTCAAAACCTGCAGCCCTGTATCTGATGATGGAAGTCACCTTTCACCTCCAAGGGTGCCTCCCTTTTACAGCAGGAGGGTGTGACTGTACCTTGTCTAGGACTACACTTGGGGCCACACAGTCCAGATCCTTAGCGCTCTGGCTCTGGGTCAAGGTCCACACCCATCCCCAAGAAGCTAAGACTGGTGAGTGGTTGGGCAAGCCACCTTCCATCCTTGTTAGAACAGGGTAGGGAAAAGCCAGGGAATTTGAGCTCTCCAGTGACCATCTGAGTGACGACGGCCAGCGTGCCTGAGTCTTGACATTCCTGAGCCAGGGTCTGTTCTCTGCCCTGGTGCCACGCAGGATTCTCCGAAAAATGTGTGAGATGGAGGCTGGTGGTGGTTCGACACTGGAACCATCTCAGAGATCCCCAGCTAGTGCCAACCAGTTCTGGGTATAGGTATCTCCTCAAGTCTTTTTTTCTCCCCCTCAAGACAGGGTGCCCTGAAGTCCAGGCTGGTCTTGAACTTCCTATGTAGGTAAAAATGCCTTGAACTCCTGATCCTCCTGCCTACACTTCCTGAGTGCTGGGATTACAAGTGTGTGCTACCATGCCAGGTTTCGGATTTTTCTCCACCTATTAAGACTTAAACCACCTTCCCATAGTCCCCAGGACCCAGTGAATTTCTTGGTCACCCTAGTCTGCCTGGCTCAGGGTCAGTGCCAACCAGCTCTCTGTAAGCCTTCAGCCAGTGTAAAACCTACTTGCTGTCCCCTACACCCCTCCTGCCTCTGGCTCTGTCCATCCAGGTGCTCCCCAGGTACTAAGTAACAGGCTCCCACCATCTGAAGGGCTGATAGCTGTAGCCATAGGGGTGGGAGGGGAACAAGCCACAGCACCCTATGCCACCCTTGCTCCCACCCAGCCTATGCTGCTTTTGCATCCACCTCTCCCTCTGGGTACTCTGCTGGGTAAAGATGTGGCACACAGGAGAGGGAGGAGCCAGAGGGGAGAGGGAGGAGGAAGGATGAGAACTATTGCTGTCTCCTTATTCCAATCCATTCATTAGCAATAGCTGCCTGAGCTGTAAGGCCTGCCCTAAGGAAGTTTACATATTCATTTGTTTAGCACAAGCCATCATCAGGGGAAGGAAGGAATAAGCCTTAGGACTGGGAGATGGAGCCCCTTTGGGTTGGAGATAGAGGGGGATGCACGCATCTCTGCTGAGAACAGGGCAGGGACCTCAGGCTTCAGGCTCTGACCCTTCCCACTGGAAGTGATGTTTGCAGAGAACTTTATAGCTCTAGACTATAAAGACCATTTGTCTGCCCAGGTGGTCACTCTTCACCCCCATGCCTGCCCCAGGAGGTCAGAGCCTAATCTTCCTTAAACACCTACTGCACACGGAGCCCTTTCTGTGGTGTTTCCCATAAGGGACAATAATCTTATTGTGTGCATCCCACTGTTAGGAACCTGAGAACCAAGAGTCTGTCCAGTATCCCTACACTGCTCAAAGTGTGCAGTTGGGGCTCCTACTACAACTCCCTCATAGCCCCACTTTCTGTATTTTCTCCCACAAGGACATTTTTTCATGAGCTCACCATTTTTTAGTTGGAAAGATAGGGAATGATCAAGGCAGTCTTCCCCCTTGTTTTATAAACATGTCCAGGGCAGATGGAAGAATGAGCCTGGTGGCTCCTAGTAATTTACTCATCCAGTCCTGGTACTTCCCCCCAAAGAACACTGACACTTGTCACTTACAAATCTGGGTCCTTAAAATGACCTAAGTCATTTCCATGGCACGATTGACCGTCACTGACATTCCCTGGTACTGAGCCAAATTGGTAGCATGGGTCCTAGTTTCCCAAGGTCCCTTTGCCCATCACACCCTGCTCCTGGGCACTAGGGACAGTGGCTGTACGATGATTAAAAGCTTAGGCTGTAGTGCAGCCCGCTGGGGTGTGAGCAATGTCACACAGCTTTGGAATCCAAAGGATGGAGGGGTAACACTCTCTGCACCCAGCTGCTGTGTGAACTGAGACGGCACACTTAGAACCCCATGCAGGAAATCCTCAACGGATGGAAGCTGCCCTTACCCCAGATCCATGAAAGTCTAGAAAAATAAACAAACAAATAACAACAACAACTTCAAACTTCTAGGAGACTCTCTGCATCCAAAATCTACGAGGTCTCGGGACCACTTGCAGCTCCAGCCTCCTGTCCAGTCCCTGGACTTGAGGTCATCTGTTAGCAAGACTCCCAATGGCCACACGGGCGCGCGCGCGCACGCACACACACACACACACACACACACACACACACCCTGGATTCTTCTCGTGGAATTTTCTGACTCTGTAGGAGGGTGTGAAGATTTCGTTAGGGCCTTTGATAGCATTGGTGTGTTTGTTCATGGCGCCAGGCATATAGAACTCCAGGCTTCACCCATGATGGATGGTCAGGGTCCCCAGCACCAACCCAAACCCCCAGGAAACCTTGATTCTTGAACAATTCATTCACCACATAATGAGTTTCCCTCATCCAAACTTCTCAGGACCAGGAGTGCCACAAAATTCAAGTTTGAATGTGTTTTCATAGAGCTAACGATTTAAACACTCCTAATCTGGAAATTTGAAATCTTGAAGCCTTTCAAGACGTCTGCTGATACCCAGAAAACATGGATTCTGCAACCATTTCAACTTTTTCCATCTCAATCTGAGCTATGCTGAAGGCAGCACAGAGATTATTATACCCATTTCCTGGTTGGGAAAAAAACCCCCGAGGTTTCATATACCCACTGATGTCCTATAGCCACCAAGAATGAAGTCACACAGGGCCATAGAGTAGCAGGAGCATAACCCAGATGTGCAGACAGTTGTCTCTAGGTTTTTCCATTTTAGCCAACTGACTTGAAGGTGATGGTCCACAGATAGAACCTCCATTTTCCCAGAAACCAGAAGCTGAGCTGAGACAGGATGAAATCTCCAGCATCTAATCACACTAACAGCTCAGGCTAGGACTAAAAGTGAGGAGAATGGAGTCAGATCCCCAGGGTCCTGCCTCCAGTCCCTGTTCCTTCCCGCCAGCCCTCAAGATGATAAGGCTAGTCCTTAAGTAGGCAGCCATATTGGCTGGTATTGGAATAGTACGTTATGAGGCTGAGACTCCTGTGGACGCTGGGCTACCTGATTGTCCCGGCCCTCTCTTTCTTTGCACATGGCTTCAGGCAGCTGCTAGGCAGATCTACCAGCTACATACTTCCTGGTGCACAGGGCCCTGCACCGCATGCTTCCCTGTGCATCTGCTGGTCAGACGGACAGCCCTGGAATGTGGACACTGTGGCATGGACTCCATCATTCATTATCTAGGAAGGTCACTGGTTGGCATGACAACCAAGTTGCCTTAAAGGGAAGAGGTAGAAGCTGGGTCCATTTCACTCTTTAGTTTTCACACCTGGCTTTGCAGAGCAAGCTCTGAGAGGGGAGTGAGAGAGCAATGCCATGGTTGAAGCTCCGCTGGCCCTAATGTCTGGCATCCTTGGGTAGTCAGGGTCATGTGTACATGTGACAGAGGAAGAGGTCTCTGGCCCAGCCTGCATGTGAGAGCTGGGAACCTGGGAGAACCAAGAGCTGGAATCACTGAGCAAGTAGGCCTCTCATGGGACAGAAGTGAAAGAGATGTTTGGGGACAGAATGCTTGGTCATGCTAGGGTGACATTCAGGGTCTAGAGCTTTGGCCTTGGAGGTGACAGAAGAGCCAGAGATGGTGTCTGAGGGGGGAAGTGAGAAGATAGGAGACAACAAGCGTACCAGGATTTCCTACAGGGAACACAACTGAAAGGGAGAGGGACCTTCAGGGGTCTAGGTGTAGTGAGAATTTCTTTCATTTTTCATATTAATTTTAATCAAAGGTAAATGTCCTCTAGTACAGTGTGGCTTCTAATGAAAACAGCAGGGTCCTGCTCTATCTCTCCTACTTCGAGACACTCTCCTTCTCATTTGGAGATCACAAATCCTTTTCAATTGCTCACTTTTAGATATTAGCTAGTAACTTTTTAACTGCGGAAGAGAGAATTTGACATTTATCCATTCCTACCTATCTTTGTTACACACAAGTACCAGAACACATATACAACAACACAGGCACACACAAGCACATACACAAACACCAATACACACCACTAACAATTCCCCACCATTCCTTAAAGCATAATCATTGCCTTCCTGTTAGCTAAGATAGCATTTGGTATGTCTGGTGCGATGACCACATAAATGTCACTCTTAGATGAGCCACGTAGTATACTGTACTTATACAATTCCCCTATTGTTTGTCCTAGAATTTATTCACTTCTTGTACTTGCTTGCTTTGTGTTCCATGGGCTGATCACTTACTTGCCCCTAAATATTTTAGCATAATTCTGATCACCTCTTAGTGTGTTAAAAGGAATTCCTTACCTTACTCCTATATTGGATCAGGTTTTTTTTTTGACAGATATCATTTTTATTCTTTCTTGGTTTCTATCATTCTTTTAATAGGACACACCCTTCAGTGATTTCCAGGAAAAGGGATTTATGGGAATGTTTTTAAAACTTTATCTGAAAGATGCATTTATTTTACATTTTTTACTCGTTGATGGCTTTGATAGCTGGGCTGGGTATAGAACTAGTTTTCCTCATTTTGTGAACTCATTTCTTCCTCTGTGCTTCAGCCTGTAATGTTTTACTGTTAAGAATCAATGGCGACTTTGCTCTTGATCCTTCTGTGTGTGGGCATTTGTTTTCTCTCTAAGGTCTCTGGGGTTTTCCCCACATGGATTTGTATTTTGAAAGGTCTAAGTTTTATGTTTTCGTTCAGGTCTATCTCTGAAACTATCTGGGCTCATGTCTCTTGGGTCTGGAAGGTTTATCCCTGTATGACAAGCTTCCTGCTGCTGGCTCTCTGTGAACTCCTGTTAGTTGGGCTTTGGGTTGGTTGGGTCTAAGCTGTTCCTCTAATGTTCTTACTTTCTCGCCCATGTTCATCTTTGAGTTACTTTACTTTGGAAATTTTCTTCATTTCTGACTCTTCTGTTAAATTTTTTTCCTTCCTCCCTCTCTCTCTCCCTCCCTTCTTTCCTTCCCTCCTTTGTTGTTGTCTGCAACACTGGGCATGGAACACAAGGTTCCACATTTGCATATGCTAAGCAAGTTCTTTATGACTTAGTTGCACCCCGGCCTCTCTTTGACTCTTTCCATTTTGAGGCAGGACTTCATTAAGGTGGCCAGAGTTGCCTTGAACTTGTTACCTTCCTACCTTCACCCCTGAGCTGACCTTTATTTTCTGTTGGGCTCTTCTTCCTCCTGGAATGTTCCTGCTTCAGAGAGGCTCTGTCCTGACTGGACTTTTAGGACACAGGTGGCTTCTTATCTTCCCTCCCCCCACTTCCTTCCTCCCTACCTCCCTGTATTTTGAAAACAGGCTTCTGCTATGTAGCCCAGGCTAGTCAGACTGGCAGTGAGTCTTCCTACCTTGGCCTCCTGAGTGTTGAAATTCCAGGTGTCCCCTGTCTCTTCATGTATAAGAGTGACGATATATTTCACATTCTGCCTGTTCATCACAGGTGCTTGGGGTATGTGGGGTGGGGGCTGGACAAGACTTCCCCTGTTGCTTTCAGGGCCCCTTGGCATGTTACTCCTTGAGTTTTCACGTGGGCTTGTTTTCTGTGTTCTGCCTGGCTGCCCAGCTTCCGAGGGCTGACCAGCAGACCTGGTGGTGAGAGAATCAGGAAGATGAGAATCCTCTCAAGTCCTTGTCCCAGCTCCCAGCCTGCAGTCTGGAGTCCCTTAACAAAGCCATCTAGAAAGGGACCTGTGATCTGCAGTAAGAACTGGAGACCTAACCTCATTTGGGTCCAAAAGACCTTCTGCCTCCCGTCCCGTCCTCAGCCCTACACAGCCCCTCGCATGCAGCGTAATGTGGACTTCGCAGATCCTGGGCTTTTCTAGACACAACCTCCTGGCCTCCTAAGATACCCATCCATTTCCAGTTTCCACAGCGTCATTGGCATCTCTCGTGTGCTGTGGTCCCCTCTGCTGTTCTGTTTGCCCTTGTGGACCTTATGCATTTTTAATTCGCTTTATGTCGTCTTGGTGAGAGGCTGGGACCAAAACAGACATAAATGAATGTGTTCCGTTTGCCATGTTTGCTGGAAAGTCCCTGATTCTTTAACAATATTTGTCTCATGCCTTCTTCAGTCAAGAGACAGCCTAAGAACTGAAAAGGGGCCAAGGCAAATGGCAGCAAGAGAGGTCTGGGGAGAACTCCAGAGCCACTCCGGCAGGTTGCATTCAGGAGCTAGTGGCTGTTCAGTAAGCATGTTTGTGGCTGTCTATCTGGCTTCCTGCAAAGGCAATACATGCTGCAAAGCAGGGCTCAGAATTGTGTGAATCTTCTGGGAAGATCTGACCACTTGGGGTGCCATCCCAGGGAAGAGTCTTCTAGCAACATCAGATTGAACATGTGCCACCCCCTGAGAAGAGAGAGCAGACAGTGATCAGGAGAAGAGACGTCATGAAATGAGTTCTCCTAGCTTTCTTCATAGAGATGGACCACAGGTCTACACATGCGGGTTTGTGCCTGCATAAGAGTGCCCTGTCTTGACCATAATGAAACCCCAGAGAGCTCCAGAGAGACCAGGTACACACCTGTCCCTGTTCCCTCATGCTCCTTTAATTGGCCATTTCCACCTTCCCTTCCTGACTTCCACACTTCTGATCTATATGAGCCAGGACTACAGTTCATGTCCTGTAGACCCTATTGTCCTGCAGACTCTATTCCTTCCCCTCCATGGTCAGTAGGTGACAATAAGAATGTCCTAAAGACCTCTGGAAGTGACACCTTGGCGAGGCAATCCATGGAACCTCAAAACACAGGTGCCTCTCTGGCCCCGAGAATTAGGCAGTCATCCTTCCTGTTGTACCAGGAGGCCTTTTGTCATCTGAGAAAGCATGAGGAATTCAAGGTACCCTGCTGCTTCTGAAATTCCTCCAGGGTTAAAGTGTCCATTAGTCCTGTCTCCTCTAACCTAGACCAGCTCTCACCCAGGCTGCATCCCCGGCTAACCTCTCTCTCCTCCTCTGCCCTACCCAAGGGATGGCTCCCAGCCTCTGAGTGGCTCACACATGTTCCAGAAGGGTCTTCTCCCAACTCAGATCCACCAAGCCACCTGCACCTTGTCAGAACTCCATCTGTCGGGAATTTATTACTAATGCATTTCCTAACAGGCTCTATAATAAGATATTAAAGACTGTAGCTGCATCTAGCAAGCATTCCATAAATATTAATAATGCCTTTAGAGATAACACCTAAGCAGAGATGGTTGCGGGTTTGTCTGGATTTGGTCAAGGGTACAGAATTCATCTAGCCGGGGAGGGGCCCCATGATGGCAAAGAGTGTGAGTTGTGGAGCGCCAGTTCTTTCTCCCACTTGTCTTTCTGCCCTTAAAAAAAAGTGTCTGTCTTTTTTTTTTTTTTTTTGAGACAGGGTCTCACATAGCCCAGGCTGGTTTTGAACCTCTGATCCCCTTGCCTCAACCTCCTCGGTGCCTAGATTACTAGTATGCACCACCACAGCTGATGTTTGCAGTTCTGGGGATCGAACCCAGGGTTCTGCATGCTGGGCAAGCACTTCTACTAAATGAGCTATTTCTCTAGCCAGATACGTTCTCAGTTCATTTCCTTTGTTGATAACTTTCCCTCCATAGTGTCTCCTTGTGCTCTTGATTTCTGTTCCAACAACTGTGCCCTGGCCCTGGCTCCTCCAGGACATTTTTCCCTTCTGATTCCCCTTTTTCCTTTGGGTCCCAGCTGTCCCTTTCCCTGTCCCATCCTACTTTTCTTTGTGTCTGTTTGACTTTCTCTCTCATCATTCTCTCTTCTCTTTATCTCCAACCTTCCACGCATTGTCCCCTCCCCACCCCCGCCTCGCCTCTCTCCCTGGCAGTGTACAACCCCCCACCCTGCTCTGTTCCAGTGAGCACCCTAAGCCACCTCCAGAGAAGCCTGGAGTAGAATGTAGCTCAGCCTGCATGGGAGAAGCAAGCCATTCATCATTATTATTAACGAACAAGATCCCGAGCACGGCAGAACTTTCCCAGAGTCTATTCCCTTGTCACCCCAAGGAGTAGCAACAAGATTTATTTGTCTCAGAATTGCACAGGGTGGCCCATTTACAGCCGGCCCATCGCAAGTGATGTGGAGCTTAAATAGGGGCTGGAGGAGGCGGAGGCCTGCCCTGCGTGTGACCTATGTGGTATGGCCACTTGCTGAAAGGGACAGCCTGAGGTTCGAAAGGGACAAGGGCTATAGAAGCGTCTTCACTCCGGGTTGACTGTGACAAGTGCGTGATCAGGCTGTTTCTTGCTCATTCTGTCACCTGCCACGGCCGTGTGAATCATTGCAGTGATCTCTGTTGATCTGCACATTCAGAAGAGATAGTCAGCGAGTGAGTGCTGGAGCCTCTGAGTCACGTCCAGCGAGCCCTGGCAGAGCCGTGACCAGGGAGCAGTGGTCAGGTGCTTAGATTTCTATGCTGACTGTGGGCACTGACGGGGAAGAATGCCAGCAGAAGTGGGGGAGCCTGTGGCGTTGTCTGGGAATAAGGAGCCCTAGCATGTTTGAGGCATGTTCTAGAAGTGTCAAATGGGAGCAAAGAGCTAAGACTCATAGAGCAAGAAGGTGTCCATGAGAAACACCTCACAAGTCAGGTCCCACACACAGCAGCCACAGGGGTGTGTGAGGATCAGTGTAGAGAGGACCCAGGGAGCCTCATCTCCCCCTTCCCTAGATGGATAGTCCCCTCACTGCACTTGGGCCTGTCCCATGCCCATGACACCCCCGAGTGGATGGCAAAGATCTTTCCATCCTGTTTCCCTTAGCAAATTGATTTAATTTCTATGACCCTATCTGATTGGCCTATGCAGGTCAGGTGGTTACTCTGGCACCAATCAAATAGATCCTGGGTCTGAAGTTGCTTGGCATGTGACCTGGCTTCATCTTTTGAGCAGAGTTGAGGAAGGAGGGTGGATGAGGAGGCCCATTGGTGTCTGTGGGAGGTTGAGAAAAGCTGTATAAGAACCAAAGCATTTGGTTTGCAGCCACCTGTCAGGAGCCATGGTCAGACCTGGATCACCCGTCACGATCCAGGGCTCACCTAGGGAAGAACATAATACCTCCCTGAGCTCACTTCTCTCATCTTTCAAATGAGAGGCCTGGCCTGGATCATCCTGAAGCCCCTGCATCCAGAATGGTCCATAGTCAGAACTGGCCTTTTGGTTTAGGGACATCCCTGGCCTCAGCTTACCCCTCATCTTAGGCCCAACTCTATCCTCCTCTTATAGGCTCTGCACCCCCTGCAGGGTCCCTTGGGAATATTTCCCAGTCTTGTTTGTTGCAAAACAAGAAATTAATACATGGACAGGTTTAAAAAGAAACACTATGTTTATTTGCCTACACACACACACACAGACACAGACACAGACACACAGACACACGGACCTCCTGTGAGAGTTGGCTTTCTCCTTCTACTGTGTGAGTCCCCGGGAGTCAGACTCAAGTCATCAGGCATGGCAGTGAGTGCCTCTACTCACTGAGTCATCTCTCCATACCAAAGGTGCTTGTCCAAGTTCATGGTGAAGAAATTCGTCCGTAGGCTCTCCTGGGTCTCATCTCCCCATGCCTGGGATGCCATTTCCCTGCTAGATCAGCAGTTCTGGGCGGTGACCGTTGGTTGAGTGTTGCTGCATGTCACCATGTCTCCTGTAAGAAGCATGTCCTATTATTCCCACGTCATCTTGTGTAATTCTTTCTCACATCATCCCCGAGAGGCTGTGCCATTAACAGTTCCATTTTACACACGAGGACCTGGAAATCAAAAGGGGTTAAACAGTTGATACATAAGGTCTCCTGGTAATTTGGGGGTCTGACTCCAGGTTCCTGCTCTGAGCCTCCAGGGTCCACTGTCTACAGGGACCAGATGTGCCTGGCCCCCGAGAATCTGCTTGTGCTGAGAAGGCAGGCCTGTGTAGCCATCTGCGCATCCCTTAGAGCAGCAGCTGGCACTGGAGAGGCTCCAGTGTGTGTGCTGATCCTTGGTAGAGCATGCGGCCCGGGGTTCCGGAATGCGGGAAGTCAGCACTCTTTTCTGCCCAATGTCTGCCTTCTAAGTTTATGGATGGCTCTTAGCCAGGGTCATTTAAAACCTATCCTAAGTTATGCAGAAATCAAATGGGTTTTCACTGTGTGAGACATTGTGCCCAAGGTTGGGTACAAATGGGCCTTCTAGTTCCCTTCTCCAGTGTCCTCTGGGCCTCACTCCTGGCTCCAGAGACCCAATGTTCACAGAGCCTAAGAGTTTGTCCTAGACCATGGAGTGTGGACAGGTGAAATGTCCTCATCCCTTTGGGATGGAGCTCAGGTGACGTCTGATGGGGCCGTATTGCTGAGCTGAGCTGAGCTGTATTCTGCACGAGGCCTGCATCTCCAAAACATATCTGGGCGTGTGTGTGCTTTAGAGGAGAGTGATTAGGGCGTGGAACTGGAGGCTGAGGGAGCATCATGGTGGAGGCTGTCTTTATGGAACCCTGTACCAGGGGAGCTTGATCTTCCAGCCACAGTTTTACAGGTGACTGTGACCATTAGGGTCCAAAGGAAAGAGATCTTCTTAGATAGCTTCAGTGAAGGCATGTCTGGGAAATGCTCACTTTCAAGGGGTAGTGTATTAGTCACTTTCCAGGGCTGAGACAAAAGACCCAAAGAAATCATTTTAAGAAGGCTGGAGAAATGGCTCCTGAATATGTACAAGGACTGAGTTTGGCTCCCAGCAGCAGCAGCAACAACAGCAACAAAATGTAAAAACAAAACTAAAAAACAACAACAAAAACAAATGTGGCACATGGCTGTAATCCTGGGGTCAGGGAGGCAGAGGCAGGAGGATCCCCAGGGTTCATGAGTCAGCCAGTCAGTCTAGCTGAAACCATCAGCCCCAGGTCCTGCGAGAGATCTAGTCTTAAAAAAATAGAAAGTGACTGAGGAAGGCACCAGTACCAACCTCTGTACTTCCGTGCACACATGCATACACACCTGTACTCAAGTGCATGCATGTGAGCATGACCACATGGGCAGACATATGTGCACATGAAGAGAGAGAAGAAAGAAACTGACTTAAAAGAAGGGAAGGTGTATTGGGGTTCACAGCCTAAGAGGTTGCTGCCCATAGCTGCTTGGTTCTATTGCTGTGGGCCTGTAGTGCAAGGGAGCTACTGGGTTGGAGCAGTACAAATGGCTCCATACAACTAGGAAATAATGCATGAAGGGCAATCCAGGGCCAGTCTATGTGGGGTGTTCTGTGCCAAGGGTACTGGGGATCCACAAATGGTGATTGGGGGAGAGGCAACCCACAGCCAGTCTTCTGTTCCCATCATCAGAGTGTTGAGGGATGTCCCGTCAGCCCCATACTTGGCCATCAATGGAGGAGAATTGGCCAGCTCAGGTAGGGCCATAGCAACTCAGTCGCGGGGCTTTCTAGAAGCACTGGTTGTCCCAAAAGAGCCAATGCCGTGGTTGTAGGGCAGCCTTGGTTGTAGAGGTTGAGATCACGTGCTTGGAATCAGCAGCCCTTGAACCCAAGGCCTTGCTTGCTTGCCCATCTCCTCGCTGTGTGGCTTTGGACCAGTTGCCCTCTATGCCCCATACCAGTGCTGCAGCAAGAAGGTATAACTGGTGGTTTTCACCTTCCCCTCCCTACAAAGCACCTCCTTCAAGTGTCTTTCCTCCAGTGTGTCCAGACTTTCTACAGTGTAGAGAAATCCATGTGGCCAGCGATGAGCAGACACTGTGGAGATAGGGGTGGACAGGGGCAGGCGGTTTAGCAGACGCTCAGAATATAAGCACTTGGTGCTGCCGAGATCTGACTGTGTGTCACGGAGCTGTTCACTGACTAGTCTGCATGCCAGGCACCCTCCGAGGCCAATGGAACTGCAGGCTGCAAGGGAGGGTGAGAACTGGCTGAGGCTACAGGCCAGGGTGGTGAGTTACAGGGCGTGGCATATAAACCGGGACAGTATACAACCTTCCCGCGGAAGCCCCATCCCAGCCTCGTGAGGAAGTGGCCTTCACCCGCCACCCTGAGTCAGAAAGGCACAAGGGCTTACATGAATGGTAGAACAAGAGTTACAGCATCCTGGAATGCTCCTTGGAGGCAGAGCCAGCTAAGTAACCACAGATACTCAGCTGACAGGGTGGCAGGGGAGGCCCCTCCCCTTGGAGACTCCAAGCCCCCACCCCCCATCCAGGTACATACCTCCCACTCTTGCTTGCCCTTGGCAGAGTCCCACAGGAAGGTTCCTAGTTACCCTCCAGGGCAATCTGCTGCAGCTTGGGCAGCCAAGGGGCTCTGGACGAAGGAAGCGGATCCACCAAGAAATGGGTTTGGGGACCTAAAGGCCCCTCTTCCAGGACTCTGGGATAAGCAGGCCGTCTTCGGAGCCCAGTGCTCTTACAGCCACCAGGAGGCCATCAAAAAGGGGGAAAAGGAAATCATGCATTTTACATTCCTCCGAACCCGCTTAGAATGGAAATGACAGGCTGGGTTCGGTTGGCTGCAGGGGCGCGGTTAATGGCCTTTGCGGGCCGGAGGAATGGCGGCTGACAGGAGCAGCTACTTCCGGTGAAGTGAGACTCAGCCTCTTATTTACTTTGCTCTCACTCAGAACACACCAGTGGGGACCCCCATCTTCATCGTCAATGCCACCGATCCTGACCTGGGTGCCGGTGGCAGCGTCCTCTACTCCTTCCAGCCCCCGTCTCAGTTCTTTGCCATCGACAGCGCCCGAGGCATTGTCACCGTGATCAGGGAGCTGGACTATGAGGTCACGCAGGCGTACCAGCTCACAGTCAACGCCACGGTGAGTTACCGCCCTGGGCCGCCAGTGCCTCCCATCTGTGTCTTCTCATCTAGAAGGAAACAGGGTATTCCAAGGAGACTTGATTTAGCTCCCTGCCTCTTGAAGATTTCCAGTAAAGAATCTGGTGATGGTGGCGATAGTAAACAGGTGGTGTCACCGTGTCCCTGGCATTGTCCTCGGAGCCCAAAGAGACTTTCCATTAACCTTCAAACATCCCCACCTCATGAGTATGGTTGAGATGCCCATCTTACAGATACCGACAAGAAGACTGAGGCAGAGGGGAGATTCCGTGGTTCACCAACATCACCCATGAACACAATTGCTTAGCTTGCATGGGCAACCTCCTTAGGACAGTCAGTGCAGGTGCCTCTGGGAAACAGATCAGGGTTGTCAACACAGATGTGCCCTGACATTACCTAACAAGCAAGCCCAGAGCAGTCCAGACCTCTGACCAAAACCCCATAGTGTGGTAATGCTTCCCCACCAAGGAATGCCCACTGCGCCAAGCCTCCTGCCCAGTCCCAGGGAATTGCAAGATGGGCCAGTTCAGGACAGAGGAGGAGCGTTCAGCCCATTTTGTAGATGACAACATTGAGACTCCCACAGTTGGTTAAGAGAGGGGAAATGGGAATCCAAAGCTTTGTCTGACTTTGGGCTCTGGCTGCCATTGGCCAGGAGTCTGAGTTCCCAGCATGCACCTGGACCTTTGATGCTAGCTATTGTGAGGGGCTGAGGGTTAAGTCAGCCATATCTTAAGCAGGCTCCTAGCCCTGTGTGTCCTCATTCCAGTGACCCCCTGGGAGCACAACTGTCTTTTCAGTGGCCTGCATAGCTAGAAGTGACCCCCAACACTCTGTTGTCCCTTGGGTCTGTTTGCAGAGCTCAGGCTAAGAGCAAAGAAGTCATGGAACCCTTTCTTCCTCCATGGTCCACTGGCCTCACCCATAGCACCAAGTCTTGCCCCCTACTGCTCTAAAGAGGGCATCCAAGCCAGGCTCCCTACTGATGCAGAGAGGGCACCTGCCCCTGGCGCTGTGAGCCTTCAGAGGGGACCCTTAGCTTTAACACCATGTGACTGCAGAGTAAACAGCCAACCCCAGACTCCACATGGCAGCTGACATCCCAGTTCCCTGCTTCTGGCCTAGGTTGAGTTTTGAAAGATAGAACTTTTCATTCAGTCTTGGCTAAGACTTGAAGAGACTCCTAGAGCCAGGAAAAGCCAGGTTCTTGCCTGATTCTTTGGGAGGTCCCTGCCAAGAATTTCTATTTTCTCTCCTAATTACATATTAGTTTCCTAGGAAGAAGTCTAAATAAAAAATAAAAAACTGACTTGGGAGTGGAGGAGAGTTATAAGTCTGGGGTCCCCTTTTGGGGCACACCCACTAGCAGCATCTGTGCCCCCTCCTCCTTCCCAGTCACCCCATCCGGTGCCTGCTCCCTTTCCCCGTGAATCTGTCCTGTGGGGTGATCTCTACCCCGCACACGAATGGCTTTGGGATGTAGGATTAGACCAGAGCACGAACAGGAGTGTGGGTAGCCAGGTCCATCTAGGGCACATGAGTGAGTGGGGTGAGGACTAAGCGGGCAGACATGACTGTCCTTGTTATCATTGGGTCTTGCTAGCTGGTTACGTTGGGATGTTACACAGACCTCGGTCTGCAGAACATTTAGGGTCTTAGAACACAGGCTTTAGTGTTCTTTTCTTAGTGGGCTTTATAGGATAAGGTTTCTGAGTATAGTGGCTTAATTAATATTGCCTGTCCTGTCCCGGGGTCATGCACGGCCTTCCTGACTTCTCTCAGCACTGCTTCGAGGAGGCCCCCAGATGGTACGAGCCCTGGAGCTCCCCCTGCTGGTTTGACTGGAAAAGTTACTGCCTGGCAAATGCATAGCAGAGTCAGAGGAACCTTTCCTGTAGATGGGGGGCCCCATCTTAGTGTCCTCTGTCCTGAGATGGGGGGCCAGTGGCCCTGGATGAAAAGGACAACAGAGCTGAGAACAACGCCATTCCCACCCAAGATAGTGGCCCCACCCACCTGGCTTTCAGGAGAACTAGTCCTAAACCCATGGCCCTGCAATCAACACATCAGCCTCAGCCCAAGCCCTGATGTAACACCAGCCACTCTCCAGGATGTCCTGTTTCCATTTTCTTGAACATCTCAGGGATTGCCAAAGAGCCTTAGTGCTTTTGAGACTCTCTGTAGGAGTGTAGAGTTCATGTGTGTATTTGTAAATACAGGGGTCACACACTAACACCCTATGCATGTATGCATGTGTGTTCACAGTGCCCTTCTAACCAAACACTGTGTCCTCTTGCTCTCTTTCTCTCTGTGTCTTCCAAGGATCAAGACAAGACCAGACCCCTGTCTACATTAGCCAACCTGGCCATCATCATCACGGATGTGCAGGACATGGACCCCATCTTCATCAACCTGCCCTACAGCACCAACATCTACGAGCATTCTCCTCCGGTAAGCCCTGCCCGCAGCCCCAGTGCTGTCCTTTCCCTGCCTCTAGTCCCTGTGAGGGACAGCGGAGACCCCAGGCACTTTGTACATTACACTATCTTCCATCTCTCTGATGTTCCTTGGAAGGTACCGTGGGACAGAGAGCTACGTATGACTGACCATAGGGGAGCTGATTCATGAGCAGTGATACCCATGAGCACTCCGGCCTGTGCAGGGGGTGGATGTGGATCTAGGCTCAGCCATACCTCCTTGTTGCTTGGTCATGTTCTCCACTGACCTGCTGCACCCCTTGGCCACAGGCACCACACACAATGACACAGCTTCCTTCTATTGTGAGGCTCCTCTCTTGAGCCCGATCTATTCTTTAGAGCTCATGGAGCCATCTGCCCTTCATAATGTCTCCTCCTTTGGGGACTCTCAAGGTCAGGTTTCAGGGGTAACGTCTGACTTTGTATTTATGTCACAGGCCTATCCTTTTGTTCCTCTGGGACTAAACAGCTGTCCCTGATCCAGTGAAGGTCTCAGTACACAAATAGGCCATGGTACACTCCACAGGGGCCTGGCTGGGGTCCTGGCTAAAATATGGGTGATTGTCACTGCTGTGGTAGCCACTTCATTCTTCTGCAGACTAGAGGGGAATGCTTGCTGTGGGCTGATGAAGGACAGTGAGGCGCATCCCCAGACAGATGCTTCAACATGCATCTTGAAGTGTTTGTGAAAGGAAAGGAAGGGCTTAGCTCAAAGGGAAAGTGAGGGGGACCCCTGGAGACTGGAGATACTCAGAGCCTTACCCTGCCCCCTGCACTACTCAAAGCCCCAAACATGGGGAGGGGTAGGTATGAACAGAGTTCCTAAGTCAGTGCAACCAGGGTAGCTGGCCCTGTTTGGGTGCTATGGTTGTTCTAGCTACAGGCATCCTTGGCACCAAAGGTGTGGAGCTGGCGTTTGGTCACTTGCTTTGGGGGCCAGATAGGAATGAAGAGTTGCCAGCAAGATGCTTATCCTCTTGCTGCCATGGGTATCTGGAGCTGCTTGGAGAACAGATGGTGTCATCTTAGGCTCCCTACTCCCGTTCTCGGCGTCTAGGTAGATCAGGGCACCATCTTCTGAAGTCCAGGCTGCATATGCTCAGTCCACCCGTATCCAGGGACTTCTCCTTCCTTTCCGCTACCAAACCCAGTATTGCTAGTCCTGCATCTCAGCCTTAGGCCAGACCTGACTGCCATCTTCAGACAAGGCCTGCCACCTGACTCTAGCTCTGGGCTTCTCAATCTGAGTGTTCAGAGCTTGAAAGCGTCTGCTGCCATGCTTGCCTGGTATCAAGGTCCAGCAGAGGTGGTCTTTGATGAATGTGTTGTAGTGGGATTTGAGAAGCATCTATGGAATGAATGAATGAATGAACTCAGGCTCTGGTCATCTCAGCCCTCTTGTCCTGCCACTCAGCCCACCCTTTTACTTGCTCTCATTACCAACACAGAGACCCCCTGACCTTCAGTTCCCAGCTCCCCTCTCCCTGGCTTGTCTCTCACTTGTCTCAGAGTTAGACACCCCTCCCCACTGCAATCCAACTGACTCCTAAGCTACATAATTTACCGGTCAATCCCATCTCTCCTGTAATGTTCGTATAGGAGCATAGGCTGAGCGATCCAGATCCTGTCTCTGGAACATCGGCTCGGGATACTCTTGGGTCTCCCACACACCCTGTGTCCAGGAGAGGGTGTGGGGAAGACACTTAAAGCCAACTTGATTGGTGCGTGCTGGCACCACATTGCCTGTGTCCCCAGAGGAACCCTGCGAAGCCACGCTGCCGTCTACACCGACCCCGGGAAATGGGGCAGGGCAGGGGGTCCTAAAAGAACCCATTCTCACAGACATCAAACTGGGGTGGCTGATGATTCCTTGTGTCCATTAGCCTGAGACAAGGTATTTAACCCATGCGTCGTGAGATAGTCATGAGACTGTGTCTTTGACCCAAGCATCTTCTGAGTCCCCGTGGCAATGCCTTCATAGCTTACACAGGCATCTATGTTGGATATCAGAGTTTTCCTCTGCCCCTGTGTGCACTCACTCGCTCCTCCTTCAGCCTCAGATCCATCTCCCAGGTATTTATTAGGTGTCCTGTGTGTCAGGTCCTGGGCTAAGTAAGCTATGCCCTTCTTTTCTAGAGGATCCCGTGGAGCAGACCAGATGTGTGTCTTCCTTCATACCCACTGTCCTCAGGCCCCTCTGCCGCTTGTCATGTGATTGTCTTCTTTATCTCAGATCTTAACATTTCTTTTTGTGGTTGTGTTGCCCGTTGTCTGCCAGTTTTGGGGAGCAAACGCACCCACACTGTGAGGGCATGATAAGTACCTTTCACAAGGGTTGTGGCCCAGTAGAGGAAGACAGACCAAGCAGTGAGCTGGGTTCCAGCCTCTCTGGGCATTGACCAGCTCCATAGCGTTTGCACGGATCTGCTTCTCTTAGTTCTTCCCTGGAAGAGGAATCCCAGCTTTCCCATCCCCTAGAGCCTTTCTCCTCCAAGTCAGTTCCCACATGCTCCAGGCCCGATGTCTCCAGGCTGCTAATCAGTTCCTAAGCCTTGATCTGGATCTCCGTGTCCCTTTAGTGTGACGGGTTGATTTCAACACACTCAATTCCTTCACTGGGCCAGGGCTGGGATGCAGCATGGCCTGTTCAATATCCCAGACTGGAGAACCCAGGCATCCCTCATGCCCAGTGCTATCTCTGCTGCTTCCTGGGGCCACGTCAAGACCCCGCCCCACCCTCCCGGCTCCCCCTCTTTATCTGTGGCTCCCAGCATGTATGCCTCCCTCTATCAGTGTATCGGGCTAGCAAGCTTCATCTAAAGTGTATATATTACCTAATAAAATCCTTCTTATTTGGGATTATTGCATCAAATTTTAATTTCCTCACTCGAACGGCAGCATGTCGGCCTGCCCGTCAGTGAGGGGCCGACAGAAGGTGAAAAGAGCGGATAGACTGCACAAATTACTGCCGGCGATGCCTATCAGCCCTTTGACTGGAATTGACTGGAATTAAGGACTGAGAAATAGGATTTTCTGCCTCAGAATCTGCTGTGGCAGCTCTCGTCGGAAGTCCCCAGCTGTCCCCACCAGCCAGCCCCCACCCCAGTTAACTCCCCTCCCCACACCTCCAAAGCAAACTGCATGTCACCTTTCGAGTCCTTAATCGCGGCAGAGAAATGGGGGCTGGGGTATCCCTGCTAAGCTTGCAGAGAATGAGATTGGTAGTGGTCTCTGAGACCCAGCACCGGTCCAGTCTGGTCCCCGCTGCAGCCACTTTCCTGGTGACAGGCCACTGGGTAGGTACCTGGTTCCTTCTAGTGAAGTCCCAGCTCATGCCCCACTTCCTGCCCACCAGTCAGAGTCCTGGTCCTCCAATCTCAGATAGAGCGGGCGTCTTGTTCCAAGTTCAACCTTCCTTTTCCCAGTTACCGACACTCTGCCTACCCATCATGCCTGGTGAGCTTAAGCAAATTCCTAAAAGCTACAGGAATATGTCCTCCTCTGCGGGGGAGGGGTCAGGAGAATCTCCGCATACCCATCGTGCCTGGCACATGGTTGGTACCCAGGAGATGCTCACTTCACTGGCTCTTCCTCATGGGGTACCAGCTGTTCAAATGTAGAGAAAACTCCTTAGCTAGAGAATAGAACTTACTGTGTGCAATGTCGCAGGTCCAAACTAGCTGGCATTGTTTGCAAATGCATGCATAGTCCCAGGCAAGGCACCCAGGGTTGCATTAGGTATTCACAGCAGCTCTCTAGGGCCAAATATATAGTGTCATTTATATTTCCTCTCTCTCTCTCTCTCTCTCTGTCTCTCTCTCTCTCTCTCTCTCTGTCTCTCTCTCTCTCTCTCTCTCTCTGTTATGTGTGTGTGTATGCACACGCACTCATATGTGTGAATATACAGATCCGTTGCCGGACAGTGGAGCCTCTTATACCCATTTTATAGACGGAAAACCAAGACGTAGGACATCTAGTTACAGGACTCAAACCTTTAACCACCCCGGCTTCTCTTCTTGTCACAAGGAGACAGGACCTAGCAAGCCTGTCACCTGTCGCCTTTCTTCCCAGAAGGTCACCTTCTCCTCCTCACAACCTGAGTGCCTGGGGAAGGGAAGAATCACTCAGCAGGGGCCTGTCTTCAGCCCTCTGGCTGGAGCAGGAGCTCCCACTCACCCTCCTGGTGGTGCCCCCAGGGACTTCGCCTCCCACAGAGCCACAAGCTGTAGGCGTGGACTCATCCTCGGGAGGCACACTACTTCCTCCCCAGTCCTTGTCTTTGGAAATAAGTTGCAGTATATTGAAAATATAATCACTGAGACTCTGAAACAAGAGCCGTGGGCTCCCCAGAGCCCCCATACCTCCTTGTTAATTCCTTCTCATAACGTTTCCAGGCCTTCTGTCTGCACTTGTATTAAAAGCTCAGAGTTTTATTAAAAGTGGATTTATTTACCCAAAAAGAGATGAAACCCCGAACCTGATTGAGAGCCTGGCAGAGCTTGCTCGGCAGAGGCTTGGGTCCAACTTTGTCTGGAAGAGGGACCCCTCTTCCTCATGTCCCAAATAGTCAGTTCTGCTGTGTTCCCCCACCCACCTCCTGGTTGCCATCCCAGATCTGAATGCCCATGCAGATGGCACCCACGGGGCTCTGAGGACCGAGGGGCTTTTGGGTCACAGACGTCTCTGAAAAGACCAGCAAAGCTGCCTTACCCCGTCCCCTTGAACTCAGCCCAACCTACCTGGGATAGGGCAAGGCATCTACCTGTCCCTTAAGTGTATTGTTTAGTAACTCTGCCCTGGAGCTCTAGTGACCTCTGAGCTTAGTCGCCTTGGCAGCTAAGTCCCATGTCTAGAAAGCCAGTTCAGGAAGTCGAAGCTTCAGGATAGCTGTATTCCCTTAGGACCACCTCTGGGGACAGACCAGGCCTCCCCTGATGAATAGTGAACCCCCTAGGTGGGCAGGTCCCCCAAAAGAGCCTTCAGTGGGATGATGGGGGAAGCTGTGTAGGTCCCACAAGTATAGAGTTGGGCTTCCCTGTGGCCTCCATGTAGCCATGAGTCAGGGGCCCTCCAGGTTCCATGAGAGGAAGCTTGGGAGGGCAAAGTGATCAGTCTACCCTTGGCCCCTGGTCAATCCAGAACACATGGCATCTCCAGGGATGGCTGGCATGTAGGCATTTCCAAATTCCACAGGAGCCAGTGCTCAGAATAGTTCCTGACACAGAGCAGTGACATTCGGAAATGACATTAGCATTATTACAGCAGAACCCTGCTGCTGCCTCCGTACCTGGTGGACAGGAACATTAGAGCCAGAGCGTTTAAATATGAGGCTGGCTTCCTGTTCACTCACTCCCTGCTCTGGGATCTCCAAGAGTCTCTCTGCTTTCTGCCTGTTTCTTAAGCTGAGGAAAAGAGCCAGGCTTTAGAACATTGGGCGGCTGGGGCACCTGAGTTCATTGGGCCAGCATTTAAAGCAACCCTCTGTGCCTAGGAAGGTGTACTTTTCAGTGTGGCCACTTGGTTCTTCTCATAGCCTATTCAACTCCTTAACAGGTCCAGAGGATCCAACCAGAACTCTTGCTCCCTGGGTGAGAGGACAAAGAAGGAGCTGGGCCTGCTTGCCATATGGCCTGACCTCTGCACACAAATTGAGATAGTCCCACATTCCCTCAGGGAGCTTGGAGGCATTCCATCTTCTGCACTCTAGGCTAAGGGAGGCTGGAAAGGCATTTGGGAAGAGCAGTGCTGTCTGGGGGAGGAGGCTGTGGCTCCTTCTGTGTCTTCACAGCTAGCCTGGGAGGACTGGGAGGGACGCGCTTGCCCCTCAGGGTGAGTGAAGGTGAAGGTGAGTGAGTGAGATACAGACAAGGCCACAAGAGCCCCTTTTAGATTTGGGAGTACTGGGAGGATACTTCCACCCCCCAAAACTGTCCATCACCCAAGGAAACCTTCTAGGACATAACCCTCAGGTACAGGGTGGACAGGGACAGCCGACCTACACAGTGGTGTGAGGGAGCCTGGAGAGGGGGATGGCAATTGCTCCTGGCAAAGGACAGCTTAGCAAGTGGTGGCCATGGTGATGATGATGATGTCAATTTCTTTTTTGCGTACATTTGCTTGTTCATTCAATGAACTGCCATTAGTGAATGGTTACTTAACAGCATCCCTTCCTAGAAGTACACACAGCCAAGCCCTGGCCTGTCTTATACCTTCTCCCTGAGGTGTTTTCCCTTTCTTCTTCTTTCCTCAAAGAACTCCTGCTAATTCCTCGAGATCCATCCTAAAGGCTGCCATCTGGACACCCCTTTCCAGGCTCCTCTGGGTGGACTAGGTGGATACCCACTCTTTCCTGTGCATCTGTCCATCTCATTGCCCCAAGATGTGTACAGCAACTGTCTGTCTATTGCCTGTCCTTGACCCTTTGCTCTGGGAGGAAAAAGTCCATACTCCCTTTCCTGACTCCCTCAGCTCCGAGTCCCTTGACGATCAATGTTGTGAGGGAATGGGGGCTGAAGGCAAAGTCCCTGGAGTCAGGAGTGATGTCACGTGGTACCCACTTCCTGGGTAAGCTCTGTAGTTGTGAGTTGGCGTGGGAAGGGAACGTAAAAGAATGCTAGGACACCCACAAAGAAAGATAACAGTCTGGAATGCAGGCGACTGAACTCAAGTCCCTTCTCTCCCCCAACCAGGGCACTACTGTTCGGGTGATCACTGCTGTGGACCAGGATAAAGGGAGACCCCGGGGGATTGGCTACACGATTGTCTCAGGTAAGCCCAAGTCTGCAGTGTTTGTCACATATCCCAAGAGAGCCACTGCTGTTGGGGGCTCAGGCTCAAAGAGCCGTGGACTACATAGAATGGCATTTCAGACCTGTCTCTAGTTACAGTCCTTGCAAAAGAAAGGAACAGACTTAAAAGGGAGGAACAGGGTTAAAAGGCTGTGCTGTCTGGGGGCCCTGGGAAGAGGAATGTGTGCTACCATCTAAGGTCTGAAGCTGCGGGACTTCTGGGGCTGTGAGCCTGGAATGTGGTGACCCTTATCTCACCTCCTTCCGTGCGCTGGGATTTCTGTTCTTATTTGGTGAAAAGGTGGCAATTTTTACATCACTTTGGAACAAATAGAACTGCTCCTGTCTGATTTCATGTTCTAGTCACACTTCCAGCTGACAGGCATTCAGGTAGCACAAGGATATCACGGCGGGAGACACCGCGGCCCCCTCCCAACCAATAGATCCCTTGGCCGTGGAGAATAGCAACGGGCTTAATTGTTGGCTCTGCGTGAGAAGATGCCCAGCTCAGGCATGCCTTACCCAGAGACCAATCCGTGACAGCTCTGAGGCGCTGTCCAGGGGCTAAGTTACCCCCACTCGTAAACACTGGCTCCGTACCTACTCCATGCATACCGGCTCATAGTGTGCCTGTCCAGTGCACAGTCTCTGAAGGGTCATCCTGGTGAATTCAGGCAAGCCAGACAGATCAGGAGGAGGAGAAAGTCAGGCCACCCCAGCCTGCACCCGAAGAAAAGAGAGTGATGTGGTCAGAGCATTTCCCAAAAGAGAGAAAGGCATGGGGATCCAGAGGGAGGAGGGAGGCTTTCCCGAGCTGGCTGTGTTGGTTGGGTCCCTGTCTTACTTGTCACTCATATATTGGGAACAGGAAGAGTACTTGCGTCAAAGTGGTTTATAGATCATGTGACTTGCTCCTGTGGTGAGCATTGTAGGCCCAGTGAGCCCCAAAGCAGAGCAGATGCAGCCAGTCTGGGTTAAGCATCTGTAGGAATTGGTACTTGAGTCCCTGAATCCCTCTGATGCCTTCTACCATGTACCCATTCTGGTACCCAGGACAGGAACCAGCCCAGAGTAGACCCTGATGTATATTCATGCAATGATTGTTGTTCTCGGGTCCTGGGGGCCACCTGAACCTCAGGTGCCTCAGCAGCCTGGGCTGGTTGTAAGGGCTCTGGGTTTATGTCAAGACCCACCTGCCCCAACCAGGTACACACAGGCTCAGATCCGGAGCATGCAGTTGACCCATCCACACCTGAGGCCCTGTTCCCTTGGGGCTGTTTATCAGCCACAAGCAAGGGGATTTATATCGGCCCACAAGTGTTCTCCCCACTACTAAGGATCCCTCTGTTTTGCCGAGAACAAAGAGGCCTTTCGTGGTAAGTTATGGCTCCATCACCATCAATTTGTTCCCAGCCCCTCATGACCACACTGAGCCTGATGGATGACAGGGTTCTTTCCCACCGAGGACTTGGCATGAGCCCCATGTCTTCCTGTGCCTACCATCCTGGGCACCAGGGGCATCATTCTCCCCATGCCAGGCTACAAAGGCCTTTAGGGGCTCCTGTCCCAGCCTGAAGTCTGAGTAGCCTAGCCACATCCCTAGTCACATCCCTCCTCTAACAGGACAGTCCTACTGCAAGGAATGCTGTCTTCCCCATACAGAGCCCTGGACCGAGCATCCAAACTGGTGGGTTTGAGAACATGCTTTGCTTCCGGCCAGAGTTGTATTTCCGAAGGATGTTTGATTTGTTGCAGGCTTCATGGTGTTAACCTATAAGATGAGGTTAAGAACCCTAGGGCTGTGGATGTAGCTCAGTCGGATGCTCGCTTAGCCTTCCATTGCTACATAAAACTGGCCATGGCGGTACACACCTCTGATATCAGCACTCACTGGAGGCGGAAGGAGCAGAAAGATGGGAGGTCATCCTTGGCTGCTTAGCAGGTGGGTGAGTTTAGGCTAGCCTGGGCTACATGAGGCTCTGTTGCAAAAATAAAATAATTGAAAAAAAGAAGGGAGGGATGGAGCAAGGAAAGGAAGGATAGTAGGAAAACAAAATTTAAAGACAGAAGGAAAAGAGGCCGGATCTCTTACAGCAGTTGGTGTCTCTTTCCCCATCTGCTCTCTGTGCACAACACACACACACCAAAGACTGAGGAGAAGAGAACCCCAACTGGTCTGGCTGATCACAAGTTCTCCTTCCTAAGAGTCAATGAAGGAGAGACAGACATTAATCCATTCTAGACAGGGAAAGACAAGACGTGTGCCTCCCTTGGCCAAGGGCTATAGCTGCTAAGTGGCAGAGCAGGCACTGAACCCCAGCTCATGGGCTCTGGAGAACACTCAGTATCTATGACAACAGAGGTCCCCAGACCAGCGGCATTGGCATCACCCAAGAAATTGCTGGAGATGTGAAATCCGGGCCCCTCTAAACCTGCTGAGTTAGGAGCTGGGGGTGGGGACAGGTGACACTGAGGACTTCACCATGCGAAGCTCTGCACATGTGCGCCACAGGCGATATCGTGTACCAAGGCCGTGAAGTTTCCTACTTAGGAGGGTGAAACGAAGCTTACTCTTTATGTGTGAATTACATACATCCTGGTGTGGTGCTGAAGTTACACATCCGGGAGGTAATCAGGATCAAGGGTCTCTAGGGACTCATTGGGGTGAAGCAGGGCAGGTGGGGAACAGAGAGAAAAGAAGACTGCTTACGAAGGAGTAGTCTAGAATAAAAAAATGAGAAGTATGCCGGTTCCGACCCTTCACCCGTCATCTTTCAGCACATCGACCTCATCTGCAGGGTCACACAGGGGACGTGCCAGGCACCATGGTGGAGGGCAGCAAGGTGCTGGGCTCCTTCCTGGATTTGCTGTCAGATGAGATATTTTTTTTGAAAATAGATTGTTTAGGAGGAAAAATTGACGTGCATATGCAAGTGTGCATTCCTACACATGGGGGAATAGTTATTTATAGTCTGACTTTATGAACCCACACACGTATACAACAGCAGCTACGTCAGGCCCCTGGCCACAGCATGCTGGGGCAGCCGTCGTCGTGGGAGACCATCCGGCAGCACACATCAAAGCCCTTGTGATTAAGCTGCTATGCATTTTTCTCCCTCTAGGAAGAGAAAGCGCAGAAGTAGAATTGCCTTGGAAATCTGACTAACACACCCAGCTTCTGGCTTGTGGTGGCACACTGGGTACCTGGAAGCCCCAGACTTCAGGCCTAGCGTGTAGCTGACCTGTGGGGGCTTGGCCGAGGAGACATGGCAGGCAGATCAGAGAAAGGTGACTGGGATGTTGGTTGAGGGCATGAAGAAAAAAAAGAGTAGGTTCCTGGGCATGGCTGGCTGGCTGGGCAGACTAGGGCCTCCCAGGGTAGTCTGTCATCTGGATCAGAATTGGAAGACATGAATATTGAATATTAGTTCATTAACAGTCCACCAAGGTAGCTTCACGGCCCCTCCAGATAAGGTTAAACCGGTGTGAGCAGGCCATAGCGAAAATGTGAAAATAGAGAATACAAGTAAAGGAGGGGAAACACACATGCACACACTTCTGTTACTGAACTCTGCTGGAGGCCTAGGCAGAAAGCTTTAAGGGTTAGCAGCTCTATTTGCAACCGTGAGTGTCTACCCTTGACCCACATCGGCACCCATACCAGAGCACCCCATTATTTACCCAGGCAGACATCACTTGCTGAGTGTGGTGCAATGATGGGCCTCTGGGGATTTTTTTTTTTTTTGCCTTGCTCTCTGCAGGCTGTTGTCTATGGAGAAGCTGTCTGTCTCTCTAGCCACAGCTGCAGGGAATGCACTGTCGTGTGCTGTCCCAGGCTCGGCCTGTCAGCGTTCTCTGCTTCTCTTTCTTGACAGTAGTTAGGGACATAGCCTCTGGGTTGGGAACGGTGAATTGAATTATCTAAGCACACTGTGCGCCATTCACAGTGCCTTGTTTCCCCAGTATTAAAACAATGACAGCATGTTGCACGGTCCTCCATTCCTACTGGTGAAGCCCAGAGGTCCACAGGCTGCTTCCCTCTCTCCTCTCTGGGCCACCTATCCACCAGCAGTCCCTTCTAGTGATGCTCTGTGTACTAACTCTGCGGCAAACGATCTTTATCACTACCTGGGTATACAGGAGCCCCCTTGTCCTTACACAGGACTCAGGAGTCCCTTGGCCAGGAAACGGCAGCCTGCCATTTGCTCCCTTCCTGTGACTCTCACAAGTCAGGGAGACTTCACAAAGATTTCATGGCAAGGACAGTCTGAGATCCTCCTTTCTGCACCCCGTGGTCTTTATGACTCTCATCTCAGGCAGGAATGTCCCTTCCTTGGGGGACAGTGGCCTCCCAGGTGCCTGCTATCCTATGGATACATCCTCAGACCACCCCCACTGCTGGCTCTTGAGTCTATATGCCCCACCAGACAGGAATGAAGTCGTGGACCCTTTAATTTGACAGCTCAGGGTGGGTGTCCAGGCTGAGATGGCTGCAGCAGTGGGGCATGATGGGAGATCCTCATCTTCTCCGCCCACCCCCACAGCGGTTTGCTTGTTTCTCTCCTTTGGCTCCTGGTGCTTATTGTCCTCATCTTTGAATGAACTTCCGAGGCCTTGTGTGTCTTGGGAGGATTATGAAACTATCCACCATGTCATTTAGGCTCTCTCTCCTTTAACTCGGCATACCTCAGAATTGATTTAAGCAGAATTCTTTGCTCATTGTCAATACTGGTTCATGTATGGCTGTTTTATTTCATTCTTGCCTTTTTTATTTTTGAGACAAGGTCTCTCTATTATGTAGCTGTGGCTGTCCTGGAACTCACTTTGTGGACCAGTCTGGCCTCAAACTCCCAGGATTCTAACTGCTTCTGCCTCCTGAGTGCTGGGATTAAAGGCGTGCGCCACTATGTCTAGCTCATTCTTGCCTTTAGTGATGTCGTGGATACCTGAGAGCCCACCAGCTCTGTGAGGGCCGCTACTCAAACCTTACATCTGCCTGTGTGATCCTCTCAGCCACCACTTCCCTTCCTTCGGGTCAGCAGGGCCACGTCTTCCAGTCCACCTCTTGCTCATCCCCTTGCTTTGGGAAGATGGCATATCTGTGTACACCACACACTATTTGGACGTAGTCGTCTTTGGACTTTATTCTTTTTTATATTTTGGTTTTTCTAGACAGGGTTTCTTTGCAGCTTTGGAGCCTGTCCTGGAACTAGCTCTTGTAGACCAGGCTGGCCTCGAACTCACAGCGATCTGCCTGCCTCTGCTTCCCGAGTGCTGGGATCAAAGGTGTACACCGGCTTCATTTTTAAAGTCTTGTGCTTTGGAGACATGCATCTTTCTCTCTATTCCGTATCCTCACATGTTGCTGGCGTGACGTCAGTTGCTCATCTCCACTACTGCATATGATTCCGTCTGTGCACACTTGGGATTTTGCTATTATAATCCACACTACCTTGACCCTCTTGTCTGCCTCTCTGCACATGGGGAGGGGGGGGACACCTGGCCTTGGCCATGGCATCGTCTGTTATCCAGCAGGGATGTGGCTAGCTAGAGCCCTTCTAGAGAAAAAGACATTCAAATGCACAAGAATATATGAAGCCCACTTAAGCACGTACTCGGGATTCAAACCGAAAGGTTTTTCGCTTCCAAAACTTTCATCTTTTTGCCGTAGACACCAAGCAATCCTGTCAGTCTATGGTCTGTGTGCAGAGAGAGCTGCAAGTTAGGATTCAGTCATTTAACTCACCGCTGTATGCTGAGTAGCTACCATGTGCCAGGCCCCATTCTCAGCCCCAGAGACCAACTTGGAATGGAGAGCTGGCGTCATTGTTCTTGTGTCCAGTTTAGGAAAGAACAGATCAGCGAAGGCAGTGTGGCCCAGCTAGGTGACACCCTCAGAATGAAACTGTACCGTGAGGAGTGCGTAACAGGTGACAGACACACCCGAAAGGCTGCATCCCGGCATGCCTCCCCCTTCTCGGGCTATAGGCACTAATCAGAGCCTTGCTGCACCCACCTCAGGAAAGGTCCCCGATCTGATATCCCTAGGAGCCTTTGAACTTGGGATGAGAGCCCCGCTAGGCAACCCAGCTCCCAGCTCCCTTCTCATCAGATGCCTTGAATGACTGTTCAGCCTTCAAGGCAGCCCCCAGCTGGGGCTAATCTGAAATAAAAGTTTTTATTTATCTAGCTTGATACCTGGTGCAAGGTTAAATCATACAAGAGAAAAAGCAATAAAAGAGAAAGATTAAGCGTAAGGCTCCCGCTCAGGCCTGCCCTTTTGCAATATGGTTACAAAGATATTAAGCCCCAAGTCATCCACAGCTCCCTCATCGCTGTTCTTGAGTCCCTGGGCTCAGCTTAGCTGAAGTGGAGGGGATGGGAATGGGGCTGCAGGTGGGGGCCCCCTGGGGTGCCTTGCAAGAAGGGTAAGCTACCAGATGGAGTTGCAGTCTCTCAGCCAGTCAGCCACCTCCTACCCAGTGTATCTGTGATTCATGACTTCCCTGGGGAGCCAAAGGGACTGACATCTGCCCCTATGTGACTGCCAGCGCGGTTGTCATCATTATTTATTATGAGCCTACTGTGGGACCAGACCTCCGGGGAGAGAGAGGATCCCGTAGCCACAGATCTACCCACAGTCGGCCTGGACTCAAATACCCAGTGACCTTGAGCAGGAGCGCCTCCATCTCAGTGTCTGTGGGATGAGAATGTTAGCCGGGTGATTGCCAGGGCTAAAGGAGTCCGTGCAGGGAAAAGTCCCCAAACATGAATTATGTGTGCCTGATGCATGGTAGGCATTCAAGAAATGTTATCTATCACAAATCAGAGATAAGAAAATGGCTGTCCAGTTGGTGAGCACCTACAAGAAACAGTTCCTTCAGCCTGGTAAGAAGGGTCTAAGATGTGGCTCAGGTGACTGTTAGCTAGTATTCATGAAGCCCCCAGATCCTTCCATATAAACTAAGCATGCTGGTGCACGCTGCTAATCCCAGCAACTGTGTTCCATTGTGAGAGGTGGAGGCGGGAGGATCAGAAATTCATGGTCAGTCTCAGCTACATGGTGAGCTCCAGGTCAGCCTGGAACACGCGGGACTACTAAAGCAGCAGCATCTGGGTATGGGTGGCACATGTCTTTAATCCCAGCACTCAGACGGCAGAGGCAGGCAGATCTCTGTGAGTTCAAGGCAAGCCTGGTCTTTTAAAAAGAAAGAAAGAAAAGAAGAAAATCATTTCTGGGCTCCTCAAAAACACAGACTTCGGGCCAGAGAGATGGGTCAGAGGTTAAGAGCACTGGCTGCTCTGCCGAAGGTCCTGAGTTCAATTCCCAGCACCCACATAATAGTTCACAATCATCTGTAATTAGATCTGGTACCCTCTTCTGGCCTGGGGTCATACATGCAGTCAGAACACTGTATACATAATAAATAATCTTTAAAAACCCAGAAGACTTCATGGGCCCATGCCCTCCTCCCTCCCTGCATGGCTTGACGTTGGCTCTCTATAAATCCTCGCCTAGAGTTTTGGAAGTGCCCGTGGGTGGCTGTGTGTGTTCTTTGGCTTTTTGTTCCTGCCCTCTTTTGTCAGACTGTCCCCTGCTTGAAGAGGGTGACTTATTGTTCCTACTGTCAGAACCTTTGTAGGCACAGTAATGGCCTCATGTTTCTGGCCTCCCTGTGATCCTGAAGCCGCAGTAAATTATGAGTAGAAATGGGGGTGAGTTTTTCCCACACCCTGCACTTGGAGCTTGACCCCGCATAGTCACTGCTTGGAGCCCTATGTGCTGGGACCCCTCGTAAGCAGCACGTGTACCTCTACCCCAAAGTGTTCCCCTCTGTCGAGCCAAACAAGGCCACCAGTTCCCACACCACTCTCCCTGCCCCATCTGTCTGTCCTATCAAGTCTGTGCTTTAAAGCCATTAGAAAGGAAAGAGGGGCACGGAGAGGAGAAGACATCTCTCCATTAGCCCCAGTGTCCCCATCCACCAGCCACATCCAGGGAAGACCTGGAGAGACCCACAATGCAGGCAGCTCACCACAAGCCAGCAACATGGCTTCTGCAAGAACTAATTCTGGAGTTCAGGAAAGCCAGTCCTTCTGGGACACTCCCCTGGATAGAGGGACTGAAGGGGGAAATTGCTTCCCGCCAGAGGGTAGGGTATGGACATGCATTTCAGTGGGACATTCTTCTTCCTTCAGCCCTAGCAACATTGGGAAATCGTCTAGTGACCTAAGGGTAGTGACATGGGGACAATAGGTGACACCTCACAGGTGCTTGAGAACAAGTTCCAAGTTTACCCGCCTGTCCTTTGAGTCCTCCTAGAGGGCGGATCCTCTGAGGTGTCTATTATTGCTTGAGTCCTCCTAGGTCACCGTGAGGTGTGGTTATTGTTCCCATTTCAGATGGAAATACTGAGTCCAGGTCATACAAGGTCACAGGACAAGGAGTAGAACTGGCTTTGGAACCAGCAGGTGGGCTCCAGGCGCTGTCCCCAGCTCTGTATCCTGCATAGGTCTTCCCTAAACACACCTACCATGCCTGTGTCCCCCTACCCCCTTCCCTTATTCCCTTGTGGGAACCTGGGCTCCACCCCCAGGCTTCCTGCCAGGCCCCATTTCACCTCCCTATCTCCCTCACTGTCAAGTGTTCCAGCTAAGGCAATTAACTCACTGCTCCCCATTCAAATATTTGACCAATATCTGGAGACAGAGATTCCCAAGCAGATACTTCCAGACATTGATTGAAACGAGCAAACACCAGCACAGAATGAATTTCTCCTCCGACAGCCACATTCTGCTGGCTGTGCACCGCCCTAGGGCCCCTGAAGGGGCTGCTTTTGTCATGGAAACAGGCAGGTGGGATCCAATGACTCCGTGGTCCAGCTACCTGGTCCTGCTGTCCCTCCTTCTGGGAGGACATAAAGATCTCATACTCTAAAGGACCTGACCCGTGGCACGCTCTAGAGCCCGGAAGCAGGAGCTAGAAGTGCCCTTTGTGATAATGGTGCTGGTCAAGTGTTGTTTTAAAAGGCCTTGTGACTTGTCCCCCGGTGATGGTTTGATTCTTAAATGTCAGCAAGAGCCATTTAGTTGAGAATCACAGGACTGCTCGACAAATGAAGGTTTGAGGTACTGAGACTTATTGTCCGGGTGTGACTCAGTGATGCCTAAGAGACCTTACTGGATCCGCAGTGTGGCCATCGGAAGTCCTCCCTGGGACCAGAGGAAGCTGAGGGTGGGAAGGGTTCTGGCAAGGACCTTGGGCATACACCGATGCTAACTCCCTAGCTGTGACTTACACGGTCCCCAGAGCTGACGGCCAGTGGCAGGGCTTGCAGACACATGGGGTGTGAAATGCCTCTGACTTGCATGGTGAGCCGTTTATTCTCTTCTTGATTTCCTTCAGTTTCTATTTCTGTCAGTTCCGCTCCAGAGAAGGTCTGTTTGGGTGCTCATGTCTATAACACCTCTTAGCCTTGGTTCAGATCCCTCTAGAGCCAAGAGAGCAGAACAGGCTGGGCCTTAGAAGATAACACATACTCCCACAGAGACCACCACGGACCCCACATCTTCCGGTCGCCTCTGGTGGGGTTGACCAGCTGGCTGTTTGTGGCACTTTCTTACGTAGTCTCGTTCAGAGTGACTCTTGGAAGAGAAACATAGAGTCGAGGTGAAGAAAAATAATATAGTTGTACACGGGCCAGGCTGAGGCTAGGGGTCGGGGGACAGGATGACACACACTCAAAAGAGTGGGCTTGGGAGATCAACATATAAACATAGCCTTGGTCTCCCAGGCCCTTCGTCATCTAGACACGAAGAAGGACTCATGGGGACTCTTGAGGGTCACATCTGTGCGTGTGACGTGCTTAGGACTGTGCCGGGTACAGAGCAAGTGCTGAGGGATACCAGCCCCGTATGGACAGGATCTTTGTCCAAAAGCCTCTGTGGGATGTGGAGTGTTGGCCCTCCAGATGAGGCTGAGTGACAGAAGCTTAGGTGGCAAAGATGTCCCAGGAAGTGAGGGATGACTAAGGAAGAGACAGACCCACTGGGCTGCAGGTCAGGGAAGGGGAAGCACCTTGAGGACCAGGAGCTGAGATTGTTCCCTTATCTAGCTGAACCCAGCAGAAGTTGGGGTGCTCAGAGAGATGGTGGGGGCCCTTGCTGAGAGGGTCTTACAGGCACCCAGAGGATGCTTTCTTCTTATTTGTATCTCCTGGGATTAGGAATGGGGAACCAAATGTGTTTCCTCTCTCCCTTTCCATGTATGTATGTGAACCCAAAGACCATGTTGAATGTCTTCCTCTGGCACACTCTACTTTATCCCAATCCCCAGGAATGGGGTCTCACTATGTAGCCTTGCACTCGTATCTGTCCTCCTGCCTCAACCTTTGAGTGCTGGGATTACAGGCACATGCTTCCGTGCTCAGTCCACACAGGGCATCTTAGAGATAGATGGCTGGGCCTGTGAGACAGAGAGGAGCTTGCAGAAGCTGACTCAGGTGTTAGCACGGGCACTTGACAGATGACATAGGTGGCGCCACAAATCAACAGAGAAAGGGTGACTTGTTTGTGACTGGCGTCGGGGAAACTAGTTCCCTAACTGGAAAAAAAAAAATAAAGCCAGATTTCCCAGCATACACCATGTACCAAGGTGGACTCTGGATGGATTGAAGACCTCGGTGTGAAAGGAGAAATACAAAACTCATAAAAGAAAGCAGGGGAGTATATCTTCGTGACCTTGTGGCAGGAAAGAACTTGTTGGCACCCAAGCAGCATAGGCCCCAGAAGAAAAACGGGTGAACATCTAAGGCAGCCAATTCCGTAGGAATGTGTGAGCAAAGTCAACAGCAAGTGGCAGAAGGGGAGACGGTTTCTCCAGCAATTAAAGCCAACAAGGGACTCGTGGACGGAATACATGATGAATCCCCGTAAACCAGCAAAGCAAACTTGAGGGAATCCATTAGGAAAGCGGGCAAATGATCTCCCTGGGGTGGGGAATCCCCATGACCTGTGGGAGCTCTGGAGAATCTGAAACTACTAGAAATTAGCAATGTGCAAAAGGCGGCTCCAATGGCCTTCCTCAGTTCCACAGTGACAAGGGGGCCAAGTCCTCCCTTTGTGGGTATTGCACAAGCCTGCAGACCAAAACAGCACTTTAAAGGTGGGAGCCTGTTTGCTGTTGGTCTGTAGGTTGTGAAGATGCTAGAAGGCCCTCAGTTAAGCAAAGTGGTTCCCATGCCCCCTCCCCACCCCAATTCCATCCCTCTCCCTGGTAGGCCTGCAGTTGAAGACACTACTCAATTATATTTCGAATTCATTGGATTTTTTTTTCAGAAATTGCTTCTCTTTCTTGTTAAAGAGGGACTAATATAATGTCCTCAGTTTTGCCTCTTGGCCTGTGAAGGCTAAGGGATTTCCTGTGGCATTTTACAGAGATGGTTTTCCAAGCCCTGTACTGAAGAATATTCCAAATTAGTAAGGAACCACATCCTAGTAAGTGGAAGCACATAAAATTGCTACTTTTGTAGGTCAGAAATGGCTGAATGTCAGCTCTTTCTTATGGTTTAACTTAATAGGTGTACCTACAGCAAAACAGATAAATATTTAAAACCAAGTGTTGAGTCATAAAAGAAATGGGAAGGAACAAGATATTTTATTCCTCTAAGATAGAAAAAGAGAGGGAAATTGTAAGTGATGGCATTTAGTGAGAATGCATGCATACTCAGAGCTGCGTGTAGCGAGGTGCTGGAACAGGTCTTACGGAGAGGGGCCATGTATGAAGGGAAAACCCTCCAGGAATGTCTTTCCCAACATTTGACTTTGCGCCTGCTCCAGGCAAGTCACATAGTTCTTAGCACCCAGAGGAGGGAGACATTATCCCTATACCCACTTTACAGATGGGATAACCAAGCCCACAGTGCCTAAGTAACTTGCCCAAGGCCACTCGGCTTATAAATGTCAGAGCTAGGATTTAAATGTGGGCTACTGAGGAGCTGGGGAGATGGTTCAGCAATTGAAGTGCTTGTCGTGCAAACATGAGGACCAGAGAGTTTAGACACCCCCAAACTCATGCCAGTACCAGGCAGGCACAGAAACCCCTCTGTAATTCTAGCCTCGGAAGGTGGAGACAGGCAATCCCCAGAAGAAACTGGCTAGAGAGACTAGCAAGCTCTGGGTTTGATTGAGAGACCCTAACTTGATGAATAAAGTAAGGGGGAGCAAGGATGAGTTTCAATGTCAGCCTTGGGCCTCCACATGAACACATGTGCGTACGCACACATACATACACACACATACAGAGAGAGAGAGAGAGAGAGAGAGAGAGAGAGAGAGAGAGAGAGAGAGAATATATATATAAATGAATGTAGGGTACTGCTTCAAATCATGGCTCAGAGCTCATCCTTCTGTGAGAGCTCAGCAAATGGCTTCTGCAAACAGAAGGTGAAAAGCCCAGCTCAAAGGGGAGGAGGCGTAGACAGAGCCTGGTGCCTAGAAGTGCTCTGTGAATTACCACTTGCTAGTCCCCCAAGCGAGCACACCTACAGAAGGGGTGATGGTTCTGTTGCATGTCTTCAAAGTAGGGTGCTCAGAAGATCAGGGGTGCTCAGAGTGCCATCCTTGTCACTCTGCCTGGCCCTCATGGTCCCCCTGCCTATGTCCCGCCCTCCTTGAGGACCGACCTCTCTTCACAGTCCCTTCTGCCAAGGGGCCTTCCCTGACCACCCAGATTGTGTTGTCTGCGTTAAATATGAACAAACTGGAGTCCCCTTACTCCCCATTCTGTTCCTCACCAATGTGGCAGCCACTTCTCACTGACCTGTCACCACCCACCCATCCTGAACCCAGAATAGTGCCATCTCTGTCATGGTCACCTAATTGCTGCATTGTCTTCCTTCCGGTCCTGTGACCTGGAAATCCACAATCCACTGGCTCTTGGGACATGGACTGCTGAGACTCCCAAACATACTACTTCTGCACCCAGAGAGGAGGGGCTCACGTGGGTTTGACACCTGCCAGGGACCTTCACACGAATTACCCATTCTTGAACCAACATTGTGGGGTGTCTGCCTTCCTACATCACTAATGATGCAGGGAGACGTGGGAGCTGTGGCAACTTGGTGATCCAGGCTGAGTGTGGTGCAGACAGCAATTGGCACCAAGCCTTCTGCTCCCATATCCAGGGTCTTCCTACCATGCCCCCACCCCCTCCCAACCATCCCTAAGCCATGGTGACTGAACTCTTTAGCTTCCCTTATTTGTGCAGGGAAATCAGAGACCACACAACCAACTGTCCTCCAAGGCACGGTGAGTCAGGACTGTTAATTGAGCTCCACTGTCACTGAGCTGCCTCTGGATGTCTGCAGTGAATGCTGACTTTCCATGGCCCTGAGGTAGATCCCTGGCCTAAGTAGACCCACATCCAGTGTGAACCCTGTGGGACGGAGGCGCCAACTTCTCTCTCAGTTATGATTAAGTCAGACCGTCCCACACAGGATGTCATAAGAGCTCCTCCATGATGTTTCCTCTGCTTTCGTTTCATTGTGTGTATCTGTGTGTGCTCAGGATGTGAGGACAACTTTGTGTGTCCTGTTCCCTTCTTTCACCTTTGTGTGGGTCCCGGGGATTGAATTTGGGCCAGCAGGTTTATGTGGCCAGCACTTTTACCTGCTGAGTCATCTCGCAGACCCTCCATCTTATTTTTACAGTGAGTACCAGAGTGTCTCATTCCACAGATGAGGAGACTCAGATCAGAAAGATTCTGTACTAAACCAAGAGAAGACAACACCACAAAATCTAAGTCTCTAAGGGTCCCAAGCCTCTTTGTCTTTCTCAGGGCCTCCTGCCTTGTTGGAATGTCAGGCAATCTTGCCTGTGCAGGCCTTGCCTGCATTATTCCCATTTTACAGATATGACCCAGATAGCAAAAAACACAATACAAAACAAAAACCCCTCAAAGTCAGCTGTTTGATCAAGTGGTAGTTACTGAGCTGGCTTTCAGACAGTCTCAATTCTGCCCACTAACTGTGAACCTGGGCAGTGGGAGGGTTTCCAGGGGAAGAGATGAGGCTAGGGTTGCCCTGGGTTAGCCCACGAAGCAAGCAGAAGGCCTAGGGTGGGCTAAGAAGGGTCATGTGAACCAGGTTGCCTGGCTGTGCTGGGCAGGAAGGAACCAAGTAGGAAAAACCGGGCTTGCTCTGCCCTTTCCAGCCCTGCCTCTGAGCCATACAGAACTTCTTCCCAGGTTGGGGACGTTCGGTCGCTGAGGTCAGGTCTTTGTTTGAAGGACAGATAATTAATCCCACAAAGTAATCCCAGAACACTGGCAGATTTATGGAGATCGCCTCCGTCCTGGGAACACGGCCCAGTCATCTTTCATCTCCCGGCAAAACTAGTCACTTGCTAGAGCGCAGGCACTGGACACGGGAGTTCATTTAGGGGAGTTCCCCTCGGCTGGGGAGATTGATCACAGGCTAGCGAGAGGCCTGGATGGTAGAGAAAGAAGCAGGCTCTGGGCTTCTCCTCGCCTCTGGGCGTCTCCTCTCCTCTGGCCCTTCTCTGTCCCACCACCAGCACTACCACCGGCACCCAGCCAGCCTCACACCCAGACCTCCCAAGAAGACACAGGCAGGAAAATGGGCTGAGAGGGCAGGAAAGCAGCTTGCTTCCTAGCTGGGCACTTCAGTGATTCTTCTCTCCCCAGTCTTCACCTGTTCCGTCAGGAAAGCCGCAGGTCCTGATGGGAATGACCAGAGCCCCAATGTAGTCTTAGACCTTTGCCAAAGATGGGGAAGAGGAGGGCATTGCCAGGGTTGATAATAGCTGACCCTCCAAGCCCTAGGAAGAGGGGACACAGCACCAGGGACTAGTATAGTTGCCTCTGGTTTGTGGGTTCTATTACTGGCTTATTGGGCACTTTGGGACACGGTGGTCATTCTGTATGACACATAGACTTCTATGCAGTGTGTGTGTGCGTGTCTGTCTGTCTGTCTGTGTCTCTGTATGTGTTTGTGTCTGTGGGCATGCCTATTTGTCTCTCTGTGTCTCTCTGTGTATCTGTGTGTGTCTATGGGTATGTTTCTACATGTCTCTGTCTACAGGTATGTGAGAGTATCCGTGTAACCCTCACCAACTTAGTGGCCCAATCACATGGGCCAAACATGGTGGATAAAGCTGGTTCCTTCCTGAGGCCCGCCCCCAACCCCTGGAAATTGAAGCCATAAGTCATCCTCCATCTTCCCCAGACTGAGATGTTATAGATGGCACTGTCTAGTTAAGGGCTGGCAGAACTGGAGCACATCCAGACGGAAGTCTGTGATGTGGTTGAAGAGCCCAGCTGCCTCACCTTCCAGCCTGGGCTGGGGTCATGTGGGCCCTGGCTCTGCCAAAGCTTCCTCTACAAGGCAGGGACAGACTTGGTCTTTTCTCAGGACACTGTGGGTCTAGAGCAGTGGTTCTCAACTTATGGGTAGCGACCCTTTTGGGGGTCTCATATCAGATATTCTGCATATCATATATTTACATAACAATTCATAACAGTAGCAAAATTACACTTATGAAGTAGCAATCAAATAGTTTTGTGGTTGCCATGACATGAGGAACTATATTAAAGGGTCGCAGAGTTAGGAAGGTTGAGAAACACCACTGCTCTAGAGCTCACAAAGCTACCCCAAAGATGCCACAGCAGTGACCTTTGAGCCCTTTTCTCTCTGGGGGTGTCTGTCCACAAAGCTTAGAAGGGGATACTGTTAGGCCCCCAATGCAGAAAAGTTTCCAGAGTCCTCCTTCTAAGATGCCAGGCCCTGCCGCCCACACCAAGAGAAGGAAGGAAGCTGGAGGCTCTGGAGTCGGGAAGGGTCCTAAGTTCTGCTCCACGTCCCTCCCTATCTGAAGCAGCCAGAGGCTTTGGGAAGATGCTCTGCTATCCACTGCTGAGGTTCACCCCTGCCAAAAACAGAAAGATGGCCGTGTACAGCCCAGTTCCCGCTTGCTCAGCAGAAGTTGCCTGCTGCCAGGGACGGGAGCATCTTGGGACGCCTGTCCCTCCCTGTCTAGCTGGGCTCATTCATCAAGCATTTCCCCAAATGTCTCCGTGGCCTGGGGCACCGAGCCAGGGGCTGGGGACATCATGGGACTGTGACTTAGGGCCCTGTCTCCTAAGGCAAGACAAGGGCGATTTAGAACAGGGCTGTTAAGACAGGGTATCCCGCTGCCTGTTCACCCCATCTAGCTCCAGCCAAGGACCCCCGACCCTCCCTCATCTCAGGAGGAGGCCAGGTTCACAGGGGAGCATTGGCTATTAAATATCTTGAGATGCCATCTTATGCACCACTGGTGACGTGTGGGACCGTGCCACACTGGCTTTAGGTCCTCTTTTGCTCTTTTGTTCCTTAAGCAATGAAACATGGCCGGGGTTAAAGGTCTGCTTTGTTCTTGTCCATGTCCCCAGAAGCCTCTGGGGACTGCGGGGGAGCCCTTAATGATTACATAGCTCCAAAGATAAACCCCAGCTTGAATGTGCAGCATGTCTCAGAGTCCCGGAAGAGTCACCCACATGGAATGGTGGCATGCTGGCATGCCGGCTTGTGTTTTGCGTCTTCAGCTGTAGTAGTCAAAGATAAGGGCTTGCGTGGCGTGCACGAAGCCGCAGCTTTGATCTCTAGCACCGTATAGAACAGGCGTAGTGGTGTGTGCCTGTGATCGCGGCACGTGAGAGGCAGAGGCAGGAGGATCAGAAGCTCAAAGTCAGCCTCCACTACAAATGGAGTTCAGGACCAGTGTGGGCTCCACGAGACCTTGTCTCGAGTAAAGATCAACTGCCATTTGGGCTAATCATACTAGGCCACGAGACAACTTTAAAATAAATAAGACCAGCGAACTGTCATGCTGGTTGAACTAGACAGAGGGCGAACTGGGCTTTGCTGTTCTTGTCTCTAGTCTCTGTGTGCGTAGCCCCCAAAGTTTCCAGGGAACTCATCCCTGATCTGGAATCCATGTATGACCTGTGGCTTCTGCCTCCAACCTGAGCTGTACTGAAGTCCACTCATGTGTGCCAAGATCTGTCTCTACCTTACTATGCAGCTATGGCTAGGTAACTGATCCAAGGAAACTCTGAAACGGATGGGCTCTAGGCTCCCATCTACGTTTGCCTCTTATGCTTGGCATACCTGACTTTGGTGCTCAGGGACCCTTCTAGAGTGGATTTGTGGGAGTGGCCTCTTGTAGCTTCAGTCCTCTCAACAACCTTCCCAAACCAGCAGCTTAGCCTTTGCAAAAGGAATTGTTGGCCTGTTCAGTTGGAAAGACATTGAATCCCAACAGTCTTGTCTTAATGAGTCATAACACCTCGCAGGTACTCAAGGCTCTGATGAGTCCTACAGTGGCAACCACTGTCCAACATCCCCTAAAGCTGACCTTAGGACCTCTGCACGGATGGTTTCACTCATCCGTGAAGTTCCTGGCATCAGAGTTTTGGGCAATCCCTGACTTTTCTGCTTTCAGACAGGGGCTCTTCCCCAATGAACAAATTGTCTTTCTTTTTCTTGTATACTTGATGATTCTGACTCATGGTCCTAAGAAGCCAAGGCCTTTGGTGTCTCCCTGTTGCTCCCTGGATCTGAACTTACTTGATGTGTTATTTTTTTCCTCTGTCATTCTGGACGAGAAGCATCGCTTTGATGTTAGGTTCTGAGTTACTGGCCAGATCCGACACCCTCATCAGAGAATAGGCCAGGCCCAAACTGTGCCCTTCCTGGTGCAGATTTTTGATGTTTCTAAGATGCATTTCCATGTAGGGTAGGGGAAGGCATATACACTTTGCAGCCAAGATTGTGGGTTCAAACCTCAGATCATCCAGCAAACCATAGAGCGTGGACCCATTCCTTCTTCAGTGATTAAACAACATGGTATATCTTTTCCTTTTTTATCTGGAAGAAGTTAAAATGATGGTGAATGTTTGGTAAGCATTTGCTCTGTGCTGGATGCTATGCTGCACGGGTCAGCTATATTACCCATTCTGATTCCCACATCTGCCCCCAGAGATAAGAATAGGCCTTCCCTCCCCACAGTCAAGGAAACTGGAGTCCGGGTAGGGTAGGTCACTGCCCCACAGTTATACAGTTGGGAAGCGGTGATGTTGAGATTTGAACCCTGGTCCCAGCTAGTACATTATCAGCCCTTTGCAGAAGACCAAATTCTTGTGAATGTGAGGATCCTCTAAAGGGGTTTTCTGGTCCTGGTGGGGCGTGCAGCATGAAGACAGGCCCTATAGATTCTTGGGTGATGCCTGAACCCACCACGATGGGTTAGTACCAGGAAAGTCCTGGGGGGCGCACCTAGTGCTCTGAGCACACCAGAATGGAAGCTGGGTGCCTGCCCATGGGCCTTCTATTAAAGCACAGATCCCTACAACAGGCATTTGAATACCTCTGCTGGGGCTGGGGATATGACTGAGTCAGCAGATGGCTTGCTTAGCATACATGAAGCCTTGAGTTCGATCCCAGCACTGTGTAAACTTGTGATGGAGCTCACCTGTAATCCAGCACTCTGGAGGTGGAGGCAGGAGAATGAGAAGTCCTGGGATGTCCTTACTGCATAGGGCATTTGAAATCAGCCTGGGCTGGGTGAAAGTCTAAAGGAAGGGGGCGTGAGAGAGACTATGAATTCGCTGGATGAACCCTGCCATCAAAGAGCCCCATTTACAATAGGGGAGGGCCTTAAAGCCCAGAGAAGCTGGTCACCAGCTATCTCATGCACCCCAAGCAGACCTTTGTTCTCCCTTCAGGCTCCAAGCATAGCTCAGGCTGAGGGGACTCTGCTGTCCCTCAGAGATTCTCAAGGTTAGCTGGTGACCAGCCCTGCCAGCTGGTGGCCTGCATCTATGAAGATAACTGTTACTGGGGCTAGCTCCATGAACCTCATCTGACCACATCTATTTCTGGGCTGCAGGCCCTGATGGAGCACAATTTGATTCATAAATTACGCAGCTCAAGGTGTGTGGATGGATTCTCCTTCTGCAGATTTGAAAGTCATTCCCCTCTAGAACTTGGAGCCTCGGGGGAGGAGGGAGAGGAGGACTATGTGGCCAGTGGGTCTGGCACACTCTTCCTTGGGGAAGACAATGGAAGGGCAGGGGTGGTGATCTAGGTAAAGCAGGGAGCCATTTCTCTGTGCCTGCTCTGAACCCCAGCCACTCACGGGACAAGTGTGGTACCAGCTTTAGTGGGCAAGTTAGAAAACGAAGACTCCCCCGTATCGCTTGCCCAGTAAGTATCACGTGGTCACATGCCACACTTCCACATGCCAGAACTGCATGTGTGTGGTCATGGCAGTGGCCAACATTAGACTATATGGCGGGCTCTGGAAATAAGACAGGAAGAGGAGGTGAGCGGTACAAACCACTTCATCCCGTAAGTCTCAATGACCCCTTTAACTGTCATTGCAAGCCTCCCCCCCCGCCCAGTCCACCCCACTGAACCAAAGTCTGTCTGATTCCTCTTGCCCAAGGCTCCTGCCTGCCATCTTTGACCAGCACATATTCAATATGGGTTCAGCACCTCACAGTTTGTGAAGTATCTTAGATCTTTTGTCACCAAACCTCCAAACAGTTCTGTGAATAGGGGTTTCATCCTCCCTCAAAGAGGAAACCAAGGCCCCGAGAGTCCACAAGTTGGAAGACCTGAACAGCATCCCAAGCTCACTCTTACCCAGACCTGAATGTATACCCCAAGTTCACTCATACCCAGACCTGAACGCAATCCCCAGGCTCACTCATAGCCAGACCTGAATGCAGATCCCAAACTCACTCATACCCAGACCTGAATGCAGATCCCAAACTCACTCATACCCAGACCTGAATGCAGATCCCAAGCTCGCTCATACCCAGACCCTTTAAGTGTGTCAGTCACTTTTAGACTTGTACCTGTCCTTCTGGGGGACAGAGGGGATCTTCTGCACCACATGATGGGTGTTCTGAGAAAGATCCCCATCCTTCCCTGGCCCTGTGCCTGTGCCTACACACACTGTGTGCTGGGTAGTCCCTGGCACCCACACTCCCTCAGAAGCTCAGTCCTCAAGACCATTACCCTGGCTTTCCCACATCCCCCTTCCAGGCAAGGAGAGACATCAGAGGATTAGGGACAGGCTTCTGGGGGTGACAGACAACATGGTCCCCCTTTAAAGCTTTTGTCATCTTGGGTATCTGCTCATGGCCCTCTTTGTTTTCTTGAGTGTCTCTTCTCCTCCCACTCCTCCTCCCAATCATCCTCGCATCCCTCTTTCCCCTCGCAGGCCTGGGCAAGGCCTTTCAGATCATCAAAAACCTGTGCTGCTTATGCTGGACTTGAGATGGCTTTATCTGAGCAGTAAATCTCCCTAAGGCCAGACCTGTCCTGAGCACCACGCCGTGGGAGAATTATGAGGACCTGAGGCAGAAAATTCACAGCCTCTTGGGGGGGATGACTCCCCCTATGGCCCCAGATGGGACCCCAGATGAGGGAGGTGGGGTTTTCTGCACCCCTGCACTGGGCTCAGAGGGCAAGGGGGAGTCCAGAGGATCTGCAGCCCCCACCTTTGTCCTCCCTGCCTCCTCTCCATGATTGGCAGGCAGGGACTGTCCCACACAGGACAAGCATCACCCTGATAGCCAGGAGAACTGTTTAAAATCCGAGACACCAGGTTCTAAGCCTGGTGTGTCCCTCCGTCAGCATGTGTCTTTGAGGTGTCATCTCACCTGAATGGACCTCACTCTTTATCCAATAGACAGGGTGATGGGAGAAGGCTGAGGACCTAGTGGGACAGAACATGCTGTCCCAGACAGAACACAGAACCCTGAGAGAGGGGATGAAAATACCTCCAGGGTGGTCCTGACTCCGGCTTTGCCGCTTGCTCACAGTGTGACTTCAGGAAATCATGTGATCTCTCTATGCCATGTTTGTGACAGTCATGATGGGGATGATGATGACAGGGCAGTAAGGACAGTGACCGGCCACCATCTGGAGTGTCCATAAAACGTGACTGACAAGGATGCCTAAAGTGCTTAGAACCTTGTCAAACACGTGTGGACCCGTGGCGCATTCTGTCCCTCACTAGTGGTATTCCATCGCCGTTCCCAGTTCCTGTCCCCATCCCTAGCAGCTTTCCCTTCTTCCATCTGGACTTGCCTTGGGGGGGGCACTTTTTGCTACCCATTGCCACATACCTGGCATCCAAAGCTACTGTCTGCTAGTGATAGATTCCTCTCCTCCCAGGACTCCCCACGGCCACCCTCTCAGCTCCCTTCCCTCTCCTCTCACCTAGACCCAACTCTGTCCCCCACCTCTTGCTGCAGGACAATTCCTGTCCCCCAAACCCAACAAGGGTGGAGGTGGGGGCTCAGCAGACCTAGGTCCCGCTTCCTACCCATCACCTGGGAGTCACATCACTCAGTGATGGTGTAGGGGCCAGAGCAGGCGTGTCCGGGCCTTTAGCCTCAAATTCAGTGGCTATGCGATGACAAGGAGAACTCAGCTTGCAGAGTCACCGTCCTCTGACACCAGCATGGGTGCTGGAGGCACGCTCCATCAAGCAGCAGGAACTTTTCATCTGGAGGGACAATACATACTACATATTATGTAAAAATATGCCATTTCGAAGTATGAAATTCAGCGCTCTAGTTGCACTGACAATGTGCGCCGGTATCTCTGCCTAATGGCAGAACCTCGGGATTACCTTTAAAGGGACTCAGAACGACTCTCTTTTTAAAGCAAATGTCATTCGGATAAACTGAGGAAAGGTTAGAGTGATTCTAAAGCTAAGTAAGGTTCTGAAGCAGGGGGATTCCACCCACAGGAACATTTGGCAATGTTTTGGTGATTTTGTCTCGTGAGGAAGGTGCTGTCTGGGGGACAGAGGATGGGACATCCCCCATGGCAGCTCAGCTGGTTCTGAAGTTCCGGCCACCACCTGCCATGGATGAGGGATATTAACACCTGTTGGGGGTCGTTCCTTTTCTGCCCATGTATTTTTTTAAACAAAAATGTTCTGCGTGACCATGATGGGCCTGACTTTTCCTCACGTCTTAAACCCTCTTGTCAAGTTATGTGAGTCTCTTCAGCCACTTTCAGTGTCTTGCTGAATTTTGTGTCTTGTTTGACCAGTCCCCTCTCCCTGGACACCTAGGTGGGATCACATTTTCATTCCTGTATATCCCACAACCTTTCTTGGGCCAGGTGTGCTATAGAGAATGACTGCGGATTCAGAGTCAGGCTGGGATACACAGTGAAAACCTGTCCAAGAAAAAAAAAAAGCAAGCATTTATTGATTAGCTACGGTGTGTCAGCTGAGCCTTTAACTAGTCCCTGCCCTTCAGTGGTTACCTTCCTGTGAGAGAAAAAGTGAGAAGAAATCCACAAAGAGGAAAAAAGAGAAGGAAAAAAAAAGAGATCAATAAAGAAGCATTTCCGAAGCAATAGGAAGAAGACAGAATAGCTATGGGCTGTGGGAGGGGGGGTGATGGCCACTATACTGTGAAGTGACATTTGAGCTGGGACATAAATACACATAAGCCAACACCCCCCTCCCTGCTGCAAGACCTGCTGAGATCAGGATCCTATCCCAGGTGGCTTCAAGGAAGGCTCAGGAAACGAGGCCTCTCCCGCTCCTACTCCAGGACCCTTGGGAGGGGCAGCAAGATATCAGTTGGTCCCCTCCCAGCTGACAGCAGGGATAGCCCACACCCCTGGTTGCCATATGTTAGTCTCAGAACTGTTGAATGCCACCCGGCCCATGTGCCACCCAGGACCGCAGCCCCTTTTGTCAGCAGGCAGATGAATAGCAATTTTTAATTCATAAGCTATCTTGCCCAAAGCCCGTGTCTCAGAAGGACCTGCAGTTTTCATTATACGGTGATAAAATTCTATAGCAGCCAGAATGATAGGGCTCCAGTGAGCAGCAATGGGCCTGCAGGCCAAGGCTGCCTGGGGCCCAGCGGCTCAGCGGCTATGGTCACTCACATGGCTGCTTGGTGGCTATACCTGACAGGACAGACCATGAAAGAGACCCTTAGGAGACACCCCCAAACCCTTTCACCTCATGAGTAACAGCCATGCCTTTGGCCCCTTGGTCATTTTGTTGTCCTGTTGATGGTTACATGTGAATCACACGTCACAACTTTTCTTTTTTCTATTCCAAGGCCCAGTCCAGGGCTAGATGCCAGGGATACCCCACTTTCTGAGCTTTGATCACCCCTTTCTCTGATCACTGCTGCAGGAGGAAGTCAACATCAGGCCAGCTAGCAAATGTGTACTGAGTACCTCTCTGGGGACCGACCCCAGGAGATGAAACACCCCGGCCCAGGGAATGCCTGGACAGTTCCGAGCAGGCCAGCCAGACTGTCTGGGCTCTGGTTAGGAGGTGCAGTTCAGCTTCCATGGCAGGCCATGGTGACTCTGGCGCTCCTGCTAGAGGGACGGAGACAGGGTGGGACCTTAGCCTTTCCTTTCATTCAGAACAGAGGGCGTGAGTTGAGAGAGCGGGCACAGGGCTGTTGCCCAGCAGAGCAGACAAGGCAATTCGGAGTCAACGGCCTGTGTTCCCACACGCTCCATCAACTGCTCACGAAACTGCTTTCTACCCGGACCTGGCAGTGTGGGTCAAGATTCTGTAGACGAGATGAGGGACAGCGAGGGGCTGATGAGATTTGGCATGGGCACGCAGGTGCAGGGTGAAAAGGAAGTCACCAGCCTGTGACGAATGGGAAGAGGGGGGCGAGGATACTCCCCTGGGCCAAGGAGGCTTACCCCAAATGAGTCGCTTGCCTTCTGTGCCTTTCACCCCCTCTCTCTTCCTCCTCCCTTCTGCAATCCCACCAAGGTCCCTGCTCCGCTCCACGGTTCCCTCTAGTGGACACTCCACCTCTAGCCTGCTTTTCACACCTGACTCTCAGGGTCCCTCCTTCCCTGCCCATTTCCCTTTGACCTTAAACTCATTCTCTAGAGATAGCCAAAGACCCTCCCTATCAGTGACTTTGTTGGATGTTCAGCTTAAAGAGTCCCTGTGCATATCCGCTGGTATCTTTCTCAGGGGCACCCCTTCTTGTTTCAGGACACCTGGCACTGGAGGCTGTCTGTCTACCTATATCTTCCAACTGTCACTGGAGTCTTTTTAGTATCACTGCATGTCCCCAGTAGGCCCACAGATGCCATCTCTGCCAGTCCATAAGTCTCCAATACCCAATGTCTGCCACACCACCATGGTACTGGCAACCCTCTAAGGCCAGCCTTGGCCCTCCAGCCCTACTATGGCTGGATTTAAGCTAGAACTTTCAAGGAAGTAAGTTCTTTTTTTTTTTATTATTTAATCTAGGATTTTCTTTATTTTTTAACTGACAGCAATTACACATATTTTTGGTATACAGTGTGATGCTTTGCCACACATAAACCCTGTTGATAATCATCATCAAATCAGGGGAAATTAACATATATATCACCCTGAGCACTTACCGTTCCTTCATGGTAAGTGCTCCACCATTCCCTCTCCTGGCTCTTTTGAAACGCACAGCTGCATGTTTTTAACTCTAGCCACCCTGTCGGGCAATAGGACACCACAGTATCCTTCCCAACATATAACTTTGTATCATTAGACAGCCTTCCGCTGTGTTCCCTCCCCACAGCCTCCTCTTGTAATTCCTGTTCTGCGTCTATCTTGGAGACAGACTTTTCTAGGTCCCATATTTGACTGGGATCATGCCGTGTGTGGCTTCCTATGCCTAACTTAATTCATGTAATACAGCCACCCCTCCCCGGGTTCATGTATACTATGGCCCCAGTAGAATTTTATCTTCTTATGGCTGCATAGTATTCCATTGTCTATGCAGTCGTCTTGGTCTGCTCATCAGCAGAGGACACAGACTGATCCTATATCACAGCTGTATTGGGCAGTGCTGCTTTAGCTATGTACAGGTCTTCTCTTGGACATACCAATCCCATCTCTTTCAGGTGTACGCAGTAGCCTGCTAGGTCCTGTGGTGGTTCTAGGTTTAGCTTGTAAAGGGCTCTTCATGCTGTTTTCCATTATGATGTACTGGTCTATGCCCCCAAGCAGTGTGGGGGGGTTCCCTTTCTCTCCACGTGGTATCGTGTCTTTTTGATAACCACCGTTCTAACTAGAGTGAGGTGGCAGCTGGCTATGGCTCGGATTCCCTGGCCGTCAGAGGTGCTCAGTATTTTTCCATGTGCCCATTGGACAGTTCTGTATCACCCTTTGAAAATGATCATGCTGGTCCTTTGCCTCCCGGGACTCCTGAATGACATCAGGGACCCCTCACTCTGAATGACGAGGACCTCTTTTGCTCTGCCATTGTCTTTGTCCCCTCATATGTGGCCGGGTACAATGTGGGTACAGTCTGTATCAGGCTTGTGTGAGAAGAGTCACACACATGAGCTGGGCTGGCTAGGTACATGGAGCAAGGCATTTCACACCAGAGCTTGCTTCCTCTCACAAACAATGGGGTGTCTCCTCATAGGGTGGCAGGGATGGTCGTAGTGAAGGATGGGTAATGACAATGAGGCCAGCTCCGTGCCTGGTGATGGACACATGTTCTTTGAGCTACTGTCACTGTTTAACACATTGGAGACCAAAGTCTGTGTCTCCTGACCCCAGCTTTTTCCTCTGTGTGGAGAGGTGAGTCATGACTCCTCAGATTTTCAAAGCTCCTAAAGGGGTGGCTATCCCCCCCAAAGCCAGAGGGGGCCCCCACAGTGATACAGTCTTCTCTTGTGATATTTAGATTGACAGTTACTAGAATCCAGATTCCTCAGGGTGCAAACCTTCTCTCATCCCAGAGCCTCACCCATGCCAGGGGTACCCCTCACTTGGGACATATTGACAAGGGAGACAGCTTCCTTCCTGTTCTGCAGTGGGACTTAATAGGTGACCTGAGTCCTCTAGATCCCCACGTGACTTGGATAAAAAGGGATGTGTGTGTGTGTGCGCGTGTGCGTGTGTGCGTGTGCTGAGCTCATAGTCCCTGGGAGCCAGTGATAGCAGGGACAGAGGCTAGAGCTGGGACATGATGCCCTGTGGATCTGGGGGAATCTTGTCAAAGCCTCTTCCTCATAGCAACCAACCTGTCAACACATGCCTTGGATGTGAAATTTGCTATCAAGAGTGTGTCCCCATTGGGCAAACAGGGACAGGCAAAGGGCCCTACTGGATGGTGCCCAGTACTGAACAGGAATCACAGCAGTCATCTTAGTGCCGTATGGGCAGCTGGGATTTGTGGGTGCTTCCAGTATTCTGGGCAGTGTCTTAATTTATCATACCCCATAGCAACCCTCAGTAGCTGGTCCCTCGGCAGGACCACTATTCTTTCCATTTTGTAACCTAGGAAACAGAGATACTTATCTGCTATGAAACGTGACTAAGGTCCCACAGCCATTATTGGAACCGAGTTAAACCAGTATGGTAAGTCCCTGGAGTGCATGATGGCAACCTCCTCTAGTCTACCGCTTTTCCTCTAGAGCCCGAGCCCCTTGAGAACTCCTCCTGTCAACAGTATGATGGTACCATGAAGGACAGTCCTTGCTGTAGACGGAAGGCAGAACTCCTTGCCTATGGTCCTGTAGCTCGCCCATTGTCAGGGCTCAAGTATGGTCTTGAAGGGGCTACCTGAATGAGCTAATTAATGAGCATGCCCTTGACCTTTCCTCCACAGGGCTCACTTCAAGTCAGTGCCCAAGCCCCATAGCATCCTAGCAAGTGCTGCAGGTTGCCATGGTGACGATGGCAGCAGCCAAGTGAGCACCTCACTCAGGTGGCCTTGGCAGCTCGCTGGGTGTAGCTGAGTTTGCCTGCTGGTCCTGGGATCTTGGAAGATAATCGCACAGAGCTATAAAAAGTGTGTACGTGGTGGGGGTGTGTTTGTGTGTTGTTTGCGTGTGTGTATTGGGGAAAGTCCCCCAAGTTTATTTGGGTGTACCCAGTTAGCAGTATTTGTCAGTAAACTTGTGGGGAAGGTGTTGAGGTTGGGGAAGGTGTGTCTTAGATTCAGAAGGTAGTGTGACCATGAACGGAGAGGGGTAGGTACTGGATGAGGGGATTCATTTGAATGTACTGGATTCAGTAGCCCTATTTCCCCAACCTAAACTTTAAGCAAGCTGTTCAGCGAGGGGCCTTCTTGGTTTCTGAATGATTTATGGTGAAATCTCACAAAGATCAAAATTGGATCACATTTAGTTAAACATTTCACAGGCTCCTTTATTGGAAAGAATAAATGGATATGAAAATCTGGGGTGATGGGATGCTGGCCATGGGGGATGCCATCATGGGATGCCAGAGCCTGTGTGAGCTGTGCAGGAACAGGGGAGGGCCAGCCCCCTCCAAGAACCACGTAATCCTGTCTTCATCCCACCCCAGTCCTGTCTGGTCAGCTGTGCTAGGAGGACCTGGTTAATACTGCTCCTCCCAGGACCGTGCCCCTAACACAAAGCAGAAGCAAGCCAAGAAAGAATGAATGAGTGCATACAATCCTATGAAAAATATGAGTGAGAGCATACAGTACTATGAATGGATGGATGAATGAATGAAGAGCATGTTGTCCTTTGAATGGATGAATGGATGAATTAGTGAGAACTTGAGGGTCAATGAATGAATGAATGAATGAATGAATGGGATCACACAGTCCCTCATTTCCTGTAGCAAACTCCTCTGCTACAGCCCCTGTCTGTGTCTCCTTATATGGTAGTCCTTTTTACATAAACATGTACACACCCATCAGTCTGCTCTGTCAGAGGAACCTCAGGCAGGGGCACGTGGGGATACACGTGCAGAACTGAAGCCAGATCCAGATTCCAAAGCCACAGAAAGCCCAGAGGGATCCACAGTCCTACAGCAGCTGACAGAACTGGAGGGACTCCTGGCTGTCTGCATGAGCAGGCTGGGAACAACCCCAGTCCTGCAACCTTAAAGTTAGGAAGAGAAGTGATCTCACCTAGGACTTTCCATTCTTGGTTCCTTGGAGTGGGGACGGGAAAGGGCAGGGAAGTGCTACCACATCCACGGCCACTTTGGACTCCATGTGTATTGAAAACTTAGGTATTACTTGTTTCCCTCCATCAGAGTCAGGGACGGCCCATGCTCACCCTGGTCCTGCCTGTACCCCATGCCCTGCTCATAACAGCATCAACCAAGCTGTTGTCCCAAGGCAACACATCTCTTCATTTCATCCTCACAATGTAGATGCTGGTATTATCCCTGTTTATAGAAGGAAGTGGAGGCACTGAGGGGTTACGTAAGTGGTCCAGGACCGCACAGGAGGGCACTGATGCTCCTCTCCCGAGCTGGCTGCTTTCCCTCTTCAGCCTTCTCATCTGTGAACAGTGTGGCCTGCTGTGCCCTCAGGGACCTGGTTTGGGGAAGAGTGATATGTACTCCCCCTAGGCTACAGCTTCATTCAGCCTGAATCCCTGGCTTATAGACAGCTGAGCCCACAAAGCCAAGCACAGGCCTGTCCACAGGATGGCCTGTCCTAGGAACTGCAGAATTGAGAGTGGATACAGCGGGTCTATGAATAAATAGACCAACTGGTTAGTGAAGACTCCAGCAAGGGCAGGGAGGACGGCTGGGTAGGAAGGATGGGAGAGGAGGGCAGAGAGGAGGCCAGGGAATGAGAGACCAGAGCAGGAAGGAGCACGTGCAGAGCCCAAGGAAGCCGAGGTGTTGGGGCGGGGGAGGGTGTTACAGTACAGAAGCAGGAAGCCCAGTTGGCAGGGGAGAGATAGAGGCTTCAGGGCCTCGGCAGGAGGCCAGAGTTGTTCATGTATAATTTTTGTGAGTAGTTTAAATAAGTGTCTCTAATTTAGTGAGTACTTAGAATATTTCTTAAAATTGAATTATGTTTTAACATATTCATCATTTAACAAAAAAAAAAGCAAACCCTCGTACCATTGCCATAAAAAGTCAGGATAGAATGAATAGACCAGAATAGAATAGAATGGAATAGAACCATAAAATGAGCACAAATGGGGCAGTGAGATGGCTCGACGGTAAAGGCTCTTGCCTGATGAACCCGACTAGCTGAGTTCGGTCCCCAGAACCCATGTAAAGACAGAAAGAACCGACTTCACAAACCTGTCCCCTGACTTCCACATGCACACCATGATGTGCGTGACTATACCCACAGACTGAATGATGATGATGAGAATAATAGTAATAATAATTTTACATGAAAAATGATCACAAAAGAACCCAACGTGTCTACTGTGTCCTGCCTGGATTCTGCCCTCTTTGGAAGGCTCTGTTCTAAAGGAAAACGAGGCCTGACATGGCCCAGTCAGAGTGCTTGCCTAGCGTGTGTGAATCCTGTCTTTGGTCCCCAGCACTGCTTACACCAGGTGCAGCGTACCCCGTATTCCGACACTCCAGATGTGGAAGCAGAAATCAAGGCCATCTTTGGCTACATAGGGAATTCAAGGTCAACCTAGGACACCTGAGACCCTGCCTCAAAAACATTTTTTTAAAAAAGAAAAATAATATTCAGTGTTGTATTTGCCATCACCGAAAGGAGACTTTTTGACTGGCTCAGAGAGGCAAGGTGGAGCCCCGGGGAGGGTACTGTAATCTGTTTCTGATTCAAGGCTGTCTACCCTTGTCAGAGACTACTGAATTTGACCCCCTGCGGAGGAGTGTATGCCTTGACTCTATACCTCTCTGCCAGCCTCTCATGGCTCTGGGATTCTGTCTTGCAGGAAATACCAACAGCATTTTTGCCCTGGACTACATCAGTGGGGCTCTCACCCTGAATGGCCTGCTGGATCGGGAGAACCCCCTGTACAGTCATGGCTTCATCCTGACAGTGAAGGTGAGAACCCTGGGCAGATACCACACCTTCTAGACCCCTGTGGAGCCTGAGGCCATCCCTGGCAGTTCAGAGGACAGTCTGGAGGGGACTGGAGAACAGTCCAAAGGGGACTGGGGTTGTAAATGCCAGGCTGCCCGGCATTTCACACACACTACAATGCCTGCACCAGCTGGAACGTCTATATCCCTTTTAGGGGTGATGCTACCCCAGCTTAGCCAACAGCAGGCTGTAGAAGAAGGGCTAGGAGCTTGGGGTCTCCACCTGGAAGCTGTGGAAAAGGTGCCAGCATTGTTGTCCCTTGCTGCTACCTGCCACTCATGGCCAGTTTTAATTGAAATCAATGGCTTGCTGAGCCGTTCCCTGGGAAGGCTAGGGAGTGGATCCTGGGGGGAGGGTACAAGGGCTGCCAAAACCCAGGCATATAGCAGTGGCGGAAGGGACTAAGGTAGGCAAGAAGCTCTGAGAAAGATCTGCATGGAAGGGATGGGCACAGGCTGGCCTTGCCTGGACCCCCTTGGCCTTGAGAAGTCCTGAGGCAGCGATGGGCCTCTTGGCTCTCGTGGTTCACCAGCTCCTTCCCCTCTCCTGGGTGCAGGGATGAGTCTCCAGGGGGATATGTAAACAGTGTCCCTCACATATTCCTAGCTACACACACACCCCGACCCCAGGCCTTCTTCATATTTTGCTTCATCCCAAGGAGGTCACGGGAAAAGAAAGAAGAGAGCCCACCCCTTCACCCAGTTCCACCTCCACCTCACTTGGGGCCTCAGAGTTCAGGGTTCTCACCTTTAACACAATGTCAGCTGAACGTGCCAGTGGCCTGGACACTTTATCTCTGGTGGCAGATGCTACCAGCTCTCTCTAGGAGTGTCTGGGATCAGAACTAGAAAATGGTGCTTTGAGACCTGGGGCTGTGGACCTCCAGACATCTAGATCCTTCCTGCATCTCACTCAGAACTTCTCAGACCTGGTGATGTTAGGACCACAGCAGCGACTCAGTCAGTCTCCATCTGTGGGTATTATAAAGCAGAAGCCCTGATTATACCATCTTCAGAGCTGATTGGTCTTTCCCTGCCCCCCTCAGTCAGTATGAAATCTGTCCGATCCTCCTGCCCACCTCCTAGATGGTTCCAGAATCCCATTGCCTGAGTTTGAGATCTACTCAGGCCATTCTTCATGACACAAATGCCCTCACCTCTCTGAGCCTCGATGCCCTTACCTGTAACATGGAATGCAGAAGATGGAACCATCTTCCTGGGACCGGGGTGGGGATTTAATGGGCTAATTCACCCCTATATACATGATCTAGTGCCGAGCACATCCTAAATGGGTAACAGCTATTTTTTGTGACTGTGGATGCCTTCCTCTGTCTGCAGGGCACTGAGCTGAATGATGACCGAACCCCGTCAGATGCCACAGTCACCACAACCTTCAACATCCTGGTGATTGACATCAATGATAACGCCCCAGAGTTCAATAGCTCTGAGTACAGCGTGGCCATTACTGAGCTGGCGCAGGTTGGCTTTGCCCTCCCGCTCTTCATCCAGGTGGTGGACAAGGATGAGGTGAGTTGCTGGAGCACATGGCCCATCTGCATTTGTTGCTCTGACCGCTTTGTGCAGCACTAGGACAGGTATCAGGAGTCTCTGGGATTCTGGGTCCTCAGTGGAGAAATAGAAACAGCCATTACTGTGCACCCTCCCCTGCTGTGTAGTCGTCTCTATGCTGTTATAGGCTGTCATCTAAACCCTGGGAGGACATTCGTGCTTACACTTCCAATGTGTGACCACACACACACACACGCATGCACATACACAGACATACACACACGGGGGGGGGGGTATATGTATGTATCTATAGCCACTGGACTGATTCAAAATGGATATTATAATGCATACATTAATATAGCTATTTTTTTAAATATACATCAACCTGTGTCCTGCCTGGATGTTTGCACCTAGGATAGAGAGGCTGTATAAAAACTGATTCCTGCTTTTAGTGTAATAGCCCTTTCCCACAGGACCTGCTACCCTCATCTCACCAGCTCCAGTTGGCTATTCCTAGCTAGACACATTCACCAGGACCAAGCTATATGGGTATCTAGCTTCGTGTGTGTGTGTGTGTGTGTGTGTGTGTGTCCCACTTCCATCTCCTGCTGAGTCATTCATCCTAACCTATCGAAGATAAGCAAAGCACATATTAAGCCTCTACTGATTACTGGGAACAAGTATAAAGGGTCCCAATTACAAGTGGCCTGTAGTATGGCTATTTTAAATAACTGCAGCAAAAGTGTAAGCGTTTCTAAAAGCAGAGATGACTTAGAGATGTGGCCTAGCTGGTATAATACTTGCCTAGCACACACAAGTCCCCAGGTTCAATGACTAGTACCACATAATCTGAGTGTGGTCATACATGCCCATAATCCTAGGAGTCAGGAAGTAGAAGAAGGTAGATCAGAAGTTCAGAGGTCATACTTGACTACACAGTGAATTCAAGGCCAGCCTGGGCTCCTTGAGACCTTGCCTCACCCCCAAAACATATATATTAACAAGCAGGCTGACTCCTTCTGGTGTAATAGTTATTCCTTTCTCACATGGGGACCTGGCACCCTCATCTTGCCAACTCCTATTGCTTAAGGATGCTGAAAAGCAGTTCTAGCATTTTCTCATATTCTAGTGTTTCATCCAGTACCCCCTGGAATGTCGGAAGTGTCTGCAGTGCGCTTCCACAACACACACACACATGCATGTGCATGCACATATACTATGCATGAGAGCCTCAGAATAAAGTCCTTTCTAGGTTTCTGGGGAATGGTGATACCTGAGGAACAAGAAACACCCGTACCTTTGTAGCATCCAAGGCCCAGGGATCATAGGCCATGAGTGATCAGCTGAAGAGTAGGGTCCTTGGGTTAGAGGATCAGGAAGGCTCTCTGGGGAGAGGGGTCTTGAACTGAGCCAAGGCATTCAGGAACACTAGTGCTCCATAGAGGCCCAGAGGCAAGAACTTGCAAACAGACCGCAGAGCGGGATGTTACCCACACAGGCAATGCAAGGTTTGGGCTGGGGTAGAAGCAAGAGACCTGGGACTCAGGCAGGATGCTTATACTTGGTTTTGGAGGCAGCATGGGCTTTTTGCCCAATGGACCTGAGGGTAAGCCCCCATTGACTAGCTCTGTAGCCTAGGGGTGTTAATGATCCTGTCAGAGCCACCCCTACTCCTGTGTTTAGGAAGAAAGAATGATACTGTATCTGTCCAACTCTGCTGTAGTAACAAATTAACCCCAAGGCACAAGCTCATTCTAACAGGTTACCAGATGGGAGTCCTGCTCTGGCTGAGCGTTAGCCAACTCAATCAGCAGTACTTAGGTGCAGGAAGATGAGGAACAGCCATAGGGTAGAGACCACAAAGCAAATTATTTGGCTATTTATTTAGTGGGAATGGGGTGGGTGCACTGAGCTACATCTGTAAGTCAGAGGTCAACGTTGGGGAGTCAGTTCTCTCCTTCCACAATATAGGATCCAAGACTTGAACTCAGATCATCAACCTTAATGACAAGCACCTTTACTGGCTAAGCCATCTTTCTGGCCAAAGTGAGCAAATCTAAACGCAGGAGGAGAGGTCAGACCTCCTGTCACAGGTGCTACAGAACTGTAGGCAGTCTTGGGCTGTCCCCACAGTGGTAGTCACATGGTGATGAGTGTGACAGCCTCCCCAAATCCTGACTGGTAGTCCCACTGGTGGGTCTGAAGGCTGTAGGAGCTACAGGATGCAAGATGCACAGGCCATGGCCAAAATGGGTTTGATGAGCAGACGGTCATGTCTCACACTCTATCCAGAGCTCTATGGATAGAGACATGCATTGCTCAGTATCTGCCCAACAGATGCTAAGGATGGCCAGAAGATGGACTTCTTCCGGGCTAGGTCATAGAGGCTGCCTGGGACAGACTGACCTCAGCAGTCCACTGTGGGGCAGTAGAGAGTGACCATGAAAACAGAAAGGGGAACAGGAAGCAGGGGACCTCTGCGGGAACTTTGTGGCAGTGGTTCCTACTTAGGATGTTAATTTATCTCAGAAAGGCTAGCGGTACCTCCAGTGCCTCCAGATCCAAGATTTATCAGAAGCTATCACTGCCCCTCAGGTTCCAGTGCACCGTGCCCCATAGCCCAGGGGCTAGAAATGGGCCCTGGCTAGCCTCAAGGACTCCCAGCCTTAGTCTCCAGGTGATTTCTTCACTTTTGCCAGGCTCTAGAGAACTCCGGAAGGCAGGGAAGAAAGAGCTGCAGTGGGCTGGAGTCAGCAGCAGCTGCTTTTTGTCCTGTGTGACAGCTGAGATGCAAATAGATGGTTGGGATGCAGGTGTGGGGGTGAGAACCTGGAGAAGGAAGGCAGGAGCCCGGAAGTCAGCCTTGGTGCGGACCCATCTCTGCTTCAAATTAAAGGCTGTGGCAAGCCTCACTCTCGCCGCCTCTGTGGTTTCAAGTGCCCCACCCCCAGAGCTCTAGGGGTGCCACAGTAGAGGCAGTCCTTGGATGTGATTTTTGCCCTTGTCAGAAAAGAAAGATTCAGAAAAGTTAAGGGCCTTGCCCAAGGTCACACAGCAAATGTATTGCAGTTTGGATGATGTTGGTCTGTCAATTCCGGATTTCCTACCCAAGTCTCAGGCTCTTTATTTGGAGATACGGCTGTCCCGTTCTCCCACCCCGCTTCCCCCAAACTCAGTTGCTGTCCACCTCTGCACTGCTGCTGGGGACATGGCAAGGACGTCACAGCCCAGAAGTGAGTGGGCATGTATAGTTAAAGAATGCAAAAGAGGGAGAGTGTGGGCTCTGCCTGGACTTCAAAGAAAAGCAAGAACCTTTGCCCTCAGGGGTCCCTACAAGAGGCAGATGGCCTCCAACAGCAGAGGGCCCCTGGGGAATACAGGGGTAAGAATCCAGTCATTCCATCAGAGTTTGGGCTGAAACACCCCGTGTAAAGCAGTTCAAATACTTGGCCCACAGTGGGCCCTCCCAGCTCCTCATGGCTGGCAGGAGGGGCTGGGGAAAGAAAAGAGGCCCTGTGCCAGATAGGTGACCAGGGACACATCTGGCATAAATGTGTTCTTATTTCAGGCAAATGACACGATTAATTTGTTTGAGGGGCATAAGGGAGGGGAAAAAAGAAGCCAAATTACCCACCTGCCCAAGGAAGAGGCATTACCACCCTGTAATCAAGAAAAGAGGATGGCGGGGAGAATATTCCAGGATGCTCAGTTGGTGAGGGATGGGGGGGGGGGGCGTGAAGAGGGGATGGAAGATGGTTCACTTGCTAGTCTCAGGGGCTGTATTTATTCATCGCCCTGATTTTCCATTCCACGTGTGTTCTAGGCCTGTCAGCAGCCCAGCCTTGTATTTATCTACACTCACTTTTGCATTTACTCCTGTGAGTGGGTTGGTTCAGGCTGTGTTCCTCCGTGCCCTCCCCACATAGACCGTGAAGGCTGTGGTCTTGCTATGTGCCTCCTCTGTCACCTCTGGAACTCTGCCTTCTGGTCCAGGAGTTTCTGTGCTATCTAGGGGCAGGCAGCCCACTGGCCCTCTAAGGCACCCAGACCGGAAATGAAGACAAGCCTGTGTGTTTGTTCTCACTAATGTCAGTGCCTCCTGGTTTTTTGTTATGCACCTAGATGCAGGGTCTGTGACTTTGACCTCAGTAAAACCTCTGATATTTTCTTATCACTTTATCCCAGGAACCTCAATATCCTGACCCTGGTTTGAAATCACAGCCGAATCGCAGCCCTGCCTCTAAAATCCTGGTTGAATGAATTCCAAAGCACATGTCTGACCACACTGCCCCTTTAACAGTACTTGGATAACTGTTTCAAAGTCGCCAATTGACTTGGTGGACTCTGTAGTTTATCTTATGCAATCAAAAGCATTCTGAGAGGGTAGGGGTGTGGCTCTGTTGGTAGAGTACCTGACTAGCATACACGAGGTCCTGGGTTCAAGTCTTAACACTGCATATACCAAATGATAGGGATCCTGTTAAAAAAGAAAAAGGAATTCTTAGGAGACCAGTGTGCTTCTGCAGGCTTCCAGAGGACCCACAGCATAAAAAGAGGATAAGCAAACCCCTGCTAAATCCCTGTCTTCACTACCTGCAACCTTCCCCCCTCCTACCTCTCTCCCTCCCCTCCTCTCCCCCTCCAGCCCTACTCCTACCAGGGTTTTGTTTGGGTTTTTATTTTTGTTTGTTTTGACAAGGCTGGCTTTCTGAGGTTTGAGTCCATAAGCATTCTGAGCCACGTACCTCTGCAGCCCTGAGTGGAAACAAGGCTCTTGGCCCCTTCACACGTTCGGCTGAGTATCTGCCACTCAGACCACTGTTCCTGTAGGCCCTGTAAGCATAGTGCCTCCCCATCCTTGCCCCTTTGGAAAGTAACCACAGCTACCCTGAATTCAATTGTCTAAGCCTTTTTTTTTAAGAAGTCAAACTCTAGGAGCAAAGCAAAGGGGCGTGAGGCCAGGCTGCCAGGGGGCAGTGGTTCTCACTGGGAGTTTATGGCTGTCCATTGTCTAGTCACCCACCCACTCCCCAACCCTTCTAGGCAAGTAACTAAGATGTAGCTGGAATCACTCACCCCTAGTCCACTCCTACAAACCATGAAGGAAGTGAGAAGTGACGCCTCCAGGGTCCCCTGTCACTCACCCAGCTATGAGAAAGAACAGGGAGAGGCCTCTAATCCAGGGAGAAACCGAGGCAGCAACTTCTGCTTACAGGTCCTGGTCCCTCCCGCAAGATTGAGGCTCTCCAGGAAAATATCTGTTGCCTCCAATGCCTATCCGCTCTAGAAGGGATGCCTCAGGAGCAGGACAGCCCCGTCTACATTTCCCATTAATTTCTCCCCGGTTGCCTTTGTGGAGGCTCTTCTTGCTGTGATTGTGATTACTGGGATTTTCCTGGCTTTGACTGCATCCTTGCATCCCCACCGTGTGATTCCTCCCAGCTGGCAGAGCTCCAGCCTCCCTGAGGACCAGAGGGGTGGCCTGGTATGACTCAGATACCTCCTCACATCGTGTCATCGTGAACGTAATTAGCTTGTGATCGGCACTGGTCCCTGCCTGGTGGGAATGGGGGTGGGCGATAAACCCATTTGGCAGCTCTGGTGTCAGTGTGCCTGGGCCCTGCCATTGCCGGACCAAGTTCCCTGGACTACAGCAGGCGCTCATCTGTCTGTCTGTGTTGGGTCTGTGGACTTGTTGCCTTTATCTGTTTCCCAGGCAGACCCTTCCCATGATCCTCCACACCCAAATCTAAGCAGGACTCAGTGGGAAGTAGTGGCATTCATTTTATATGAAAATGCACACCCCTAAGACAGCACTTGGTCTTTTGAAAGCTCCTGTGGGAACAGAAGCAGCTGGCAAACCCTGTCCACCACGCTTAGACTGTCTGTGGCCTGGTTCACACCTACCATGGCGCCCTTTCTCTGAGGCCCATTCACACTAGAGCATAATGCCTTTTTCCCATGCTCCTCTGCCTGCCCACTTCATTCGCATTGCTCATCTCAACACCCGACATTGCTGCTCTTCATGGACAGCTTCAGCTCCCAAAGTGGGGGACTAAAGAGCTGAGCAAGGCAGGCAGGAGGCATGTGCCTGTTGTTCAGCTCCCAGGGAGGTCAAGGCAGGGAAGCAGTGAGTCTTAAGTCAACCAGAACCTTGGCTCTAAGTTAAAAAATAATAATTTAAGTGCTGGGATGCCATTGAGCTAGAGAGACCACCTAGGATGTGTGAGGGTAGAGTGCTTGCCTTGCACGTAGGAAGCCCTGGGTTCAGTCCCCAGTGCTGCGTAAAGCAGGAGTGAGGGTACACAGGTACACACCTTCAGCAATCCCGGCACTCGGAGGAGGAAGCAGGAGGGTCAGAAGTTCAAGGCCATCCTCTGCTAGTTTACCAGTTAGCAACTTCAAGGCCAGCTGAGGATGGGAAAATTCTGTCTCCAAAGAAAGAGAGTGAGTGAGTGATGTTGGGGATGATCTAGGGGAAGGAGCTCTTAGGAGCGTCCTCGCTACTAAGATGTCACTGAAAGACAGACCTCTGAAGTGGAAACACTTAGTGGAAGGATATTCTAGGCAGAAGACAGCCTGAGGGCACAACTCTGAGGCAGGAGCGTGCCTCTGTCTTAAGGAGGAGCACATACACAATCCCAGCACTGGAGAAGCAGACAGGAGGTCTCCAGAGCTTGCTGGCTTACCAGCCTAGCTGAATTAGTAAACTCCAGGTTCAGTAAGTGCTTGTGTCTCAAAAATTCAAGTGTTGAGGACACTTTCAAATTAAAATCAAAAACAGTTGAGGACACCTGATATGGTCCTACACACATACACATGCACACACACACACACACACACACACAAGATAGAGATGGTAGCCTAAGGGAGAATCAGGTATATATTCAAGGGCATCGTCCTGAGAGGAGCTGGGTACCAGGTAATAGAGTCACATGAGTCTACATGACATAATGGCATTCCCAAAGAGCAGAGGAGCTTAGTGGTTGATGGCGGGGGCTACAAAGAAGTAGGAAAAGGCAGAATTTTTTTGCCGGGTGGGATGAGTAAAATTGTTTTAGCTTAGTGGTCAGACAGGAGTCTATACATGTATTGTTAGCCATAGAACTGTAGAACAAAAATGTTAATTATACTGCATGTTAATTTATGAAGTATTGAAGATGTTCCCAACATCCCCCAGAAGAGATGAGCTGAGAGGAGCCAGCATCAACAGCACCTATGGGGGCTTTTGACCAAATGACATCACTGTCATAAATCAGCAAGTATATAGTTTTCATATGACAGAAAGGCATCTCTGATTCAGCCTGACAGGCAATTCATGGCCACGGTGGGGAAACTGAGGCAGACAAAGTAGAATGGAAAGGGAAATGAGGTAGCAGAGCTCAACTATCTGTGCTGGGCCCCAAGAGTATGGACTCTGTGCTCAGAAATAAGAAAAGGAAGGAAGGGAAGGAGGGAGAGAGGGAGGGAGGGAGGGAGGGAGGGAGGGAGGGAGGGAGGGAGGGAGGGAGGGAGGGAGGGAGGGAGGGAGGAAGCCTCAAGGCAATAGACTGAAGGCTAGGACTGTAGCCAGGCTTTGAGAGATTCCCACAATGCACTTGGCCATGGGCTACAAAGTGGAAGCTGTTAATTCAAACACACCTCCACTGGCCTCCATGTAAGCATATTATGACTCCCAGAAGCGCTGGGGCAGGTGGAAGGAGGTGTGCTTGCACAGGTGAAGAACACCTGCCACCTTCCACAGCGCTACACCCATCCGGGGTGAACATGACGGTTCTCTAGTGTTCTTCCTTGAAAGTGCCAGCTGCCAGTCGGGTTGAATTAGATTTCACAGGACATTTTTTTTTCCTTTCCAATACGTGGAATTCGCCAGCAAATTACTCTTAAAGAGGGAAAATCAATCATTTGGAGCAGAGATAAGCTGAAGGCGAGGCAGCCTCGGATTGATCCCATCTGTGCAGGCGTGTGTGGAATTCGATGGATAACCCGGGGCAGCGGGAGTAGTGCAGGGTGTGGGGGTGTACACAGGGGAGAAGAGAAAGAGGAGAAATAGGAGAAGGAAAGAGAGGGTCTTGTCCATCTGGACTAGAATAACAAAGGGGCTCCCTTGCCTCTGTATAGAGGCAGGAGAGTCTAAGCCCAAGGACATGGAGGATTAGGTTGTGTGGCAAGAGACACTTCCTAGTTTGTAGGTAGTCATCTTCTGCCTGTGTTCCTGTGTTGACAGGGCAAGGATGGCTCTGGGGTTCCTTTCATTAAGTGCCATCAAGACATGGCATCCTATTCCGAAAGATGCTACCCCACACACAAATCACCTCCCAAAGGTCCGCCCTCCTTTGAGAGTGGGGTTTTAACGTGTGTATGGTCTGGGGGGGGTGACACTAAGTGTCTACAGTTTCAGACAGGAAGTAAAGGAAGGATGAGCAAAGGGGCACAGCGAGAAGCAGAGAGAGAAAAAAAAAGATGGGGTGGGGGCTGGAGAGATGACTCAGTGGTTATGAGCGCTGCATGCTCTTCCAAAGGTCCTGAGTTCAGTTCCCAGCAACCACATGGTGTTACAACCATCTGTAACAAGATCAGGTGCCCATTTATGGCTTGCAGGCATACATGCAGACAGAATACTGTATAAATAACTTTTTTAAAAAATGAAGGAAGGAAAAGAAAGGGAGAAAGAGAGAGAGAGAAAGGGTGAGAGGAATGCTTCAATTCTAGGATATTAAGTAATTCATGAGTGTGTAGAAGAAGTTCCCGAGGCAAGAGTACCATGTTACAGTCTGGGAAACTGAGGCAGGAGGAAAGATATCTTTCTCCATCATCCGGCAATGGGTGGTGGCTCCAGAGAAGACACATTCCCAGCTTTAGTCCTAGCTGCTCAGAGGCCCAGACTGGGAAGGCAGGTCTTGGGGTGAGAGGAGAGCCAGAAGCAAGGTATTAACTTGTCTCTGTGCAAAGAGAAGGGGACTCTCTGAACTGCTGGGGGCCAGGCAGACCTAGAACTCAGGAAAGGGCAGTGGGACCCAACAACTGACCATGGGAGACTGTTACCTCTGTGGTCCCCAAGGGGAACTAGAGACAGTGGGGTCCTCTACTGTCTTCTAGACTTTGTCACCCAAATAGGCAGCCTGGGTGCAGTGGGTGCAAGACAGTGGCTCGGGGCAGGCAGGAGGGACTGGTGTTTAGGTAGAGCGGTACAAGGGAGAAGCGGCTGACTCTAAGGGAAATGGGGCCCTGCCAAGGCCGCTTCGCCATGTCTGATTGGGATTAATTAAGTGGAAGGGTGGACAAAGGGGCGATAAAGAACACATCTTGTCAGCTTTGATTTTCTGCCACTCAATAGCACGGATGAGCTCGACAAAGAGCAAGAGTAGAGAGCCGTGCAGTCCTTGCTGAGAGAGAGGGAGTGGATGGTCCCTGTACCCCCTACACATATCCCACTGCGGGTCCTCCTCTGCCTGCCCCTCCCATCCCTGGCCAAGGTCTCAACTCAGCCCTCCTAGGGCGCGCCTCCCCTCGCACCCTACCCCTACTGAAACTACAGAAATGACTCTCTTAGAGGAATGTCTGTCCTGGAAACTACCAAGATGTCACAGTGTGCCCTCAGCGGTCTGTTGGGTGGATAGCACTCCCCCCATTTTGCAGATGAGAAAATCAGGTCTCACTGGAGAAAAAAACGTTTGTGTGAAACTAGGAAACTGAAGCGGGCGGTGTTTGAGCCTGGACTCAGGTCCGACTCCTCAGGGTGTTTTAGCTTTTTTGTTTGTGGTGTGTGTATGTATGTGTAGAAGCATGTATGTTGAAGCCAGAGGTTTACCTGTCTCTTTGCCTTGCTTTTTTAGACAGACTCTCTCGTTGACTTTCTACTCACAATTCTGATAGGTTCACTGGCCAGCAAACCCCAGAAATCCTTCTATCGTCCCTGCTAACATTACAGATGCACCCTGCACCTGGTATTTTCATGAGTGCTGGGGATCGAACTCAGGACTTTATGCTTGCAAAGCGAGCACTTTACTCACTGAGCCATTTCCCCAGCTCTGGTTTTAACCATCTCTAAGCTTTAGTGTTTCCCACTGGATCTGTGGTCGCAGGACTCTTCTGTGCCAGGTCTTGAGTTCTGGGCAGCATTCTAAAGAGCATGGCAATGACTCTGGGGACCCTGCCTGTACCCTAATTCCTTATCCTTGGTCTCAGTACAAATTAAATGACTCTTACCAGCCCATGGAGCTCCCAGAACTCACTTGTCTTAGGGAAGAGAACACAGTTCACCTGTCAGAGAGGGCAAGCCCCACTGTACCCCCTCCACAGATGGATAAGTTGAGGACAGGAGGTAGAAACTGGCAAGGAAGTTTAGGGATTGGAGCCCTAAAAGTTAAGAGTTTTATTATCACCTTGGTCAGAAATAGGACATACTGTCGGTGTTTAGGCCAGGGATGGTAGAAGTGGGTTTTGAATTTTATCTCCTTAATAAAAACCCCTTTCCGGAGGCTTATTCATGAGGGTGTGACCGAAGCTTGAATTTGGGCACTAAGTTGTTTTAATAGTTTCAGAATTGAATCTAGATTTTTATGGTAAAAGTAGGCTATAGCCATCCCCCAATTTTTAGGGTTACATTTTAAAAAGAGGGAACTTTATGGTAGTCTTGACTGAGGTTTCTGTTGTGGTCCATAAAGGGAAAGCCATTTCCTGTAACAGAGAAACCAAGATTCCAGAGAGACTGAGCCTCACCCCCTGTATCACTCCACCAGGTCACTGGCCTGGCACGGCCAATAACAAGCAACAGAGAACAAAGAGTCTACTGAGTCACCTTAACAGGACAGGTGTGCTTGGCCAAGCGACTGCTCTGCAGGTCTCAGACCCTGGAGGAGGCCCGGGCATGGGTAGGGAGGTGCACTGAGATGGTCCTCACTCTGGGTACTGCAGAGGAATGGAGGATACTCAACAGAGGATGCTTCGTACATGGCCACACCCACCGCAGGTCCCCTGTTTCTCTCCTGGGGGAGCCATCAAGAATCAGCATTTGCAGAGGGCCCAGTGCATGATAACACACCCCACTCTATGACAAACTAAGACTAGCACTTGACCAGGAGACCACGGTAACAGATTCATGGACCCAGGAGCAAGGAGCAAGGGCAGGGCCTTCTCTGACCACTCCTTGCCGCCCTCCCCTTCCAGACGCTGTAGGTGGGGGTGAGGTTAGGGGAACTGTCCGGGCCTCCTCTTCTGGCAGCCAGCAGATAAGGGACTGCCCTCTGCAGGGGGCAGGAAGGCTCCAGTCAACAAGAGCAATTGGGGAAAGCCAGCAGGGGACTAGGAATGATTCAGTGTGCAGCCCCTCCTGGAGAAGATACATAAAACCCGAGCCTTGGAGAGGTCTCCAGCCAGCAGTCACTGGCTCCCTGGCCTTGGGAGCCGGCTGCAGCTCACCTTAGGGACCAGCGCAGCCTCACCAATCAGCCTTCCGATCACCTCCCACAGCTGGAGTAGAATTTAATCCCCCGCCCCCCCAGGCTCCTCTCCTCTCCACACCTACTGGGCTCCCCTTTGATGTCCTTTTTATCTCTCTTTCCAACAGAACCATCCCTTAACAGCTCCGGAAATGCCTCCTGCCACCTGGAGCAGCAGGATGGCAGCCCCAGAGAGAGGCAAGCGTGAAGAGGAGGCCCAGCTCGCTAGGGAGAGAGGACCCTGCCCTGTCTTTGCCACTTGTGGCATGGGAAAGGGGACAGCTGTGCTCCCCCATACGCCAGCTTAGCATACACCCGAGGTGGGAGCTAGGAATTCCAAAGCTTCCTTGATGACCATGTATTTCGAATAGCTGTCCTCTATGGCCCTGGTAGAGGGGCTAGACAGATGCTGATGTCACACAGGCGTGTGTCATATATGTTGGGGCAAAAAGTTGGAAGCTGTTGAGACAAAAGGCTCCCAGGCCAAGGCTGTAGTTAAAAGTTTTGCAGCAACTAAGCAAACGAGATGAGTTTCTCTCACATCCCAAACCCAGTAGAGGAGATCCCAGCTTGGGCCTGGCAGGAACTGGTCCTCTAGAAGGGCCAGGCTGAGGATTTGGGGATGGTCCAGAGTGATCCTGGGAAACCTGGGGTCAGAAGCACACAGGGTCCTGACAACTGAGGGGTCAGGCCTGAACCTCTAGGGCCAGATCCAGGACCCATAGAGGTGACATTGAGAGGCCAGAGAAGGGACTGGGAAGATGGCCAAGTTAGTAAGGCACCTGGCACATAATGAGGACTTGAGTTTGATTCTCCAGCTCCCACCTCAAAGCTAGGCATGGTAGCACATGGTTAAAATCTGTAGAGCTGGGATTCAGTACCCCGAGGCTTCCTGGTCAGCCAGCCTTACCAACTTAGCCACATTGGTCAGCCCCAGATCTTAGTAAACCTGTGTCAAAAAACAAGGTGGACCTGAGGCACCTGAGGATGAAACCTGAGATGGATCTCTGACCTCCACACCCACACATGCACACCCATGCACCCAGACCTGCACATACACATGCATGCTCCAAAAGCATGGGGACCGACTAGGGAGCTGCCCTGGGGGTTTACACAAGCACTGTGCTCCGCAGTGCTCACATCATCCTTCCAAGGGCTCTTCAGTTCCCGCGGTTGGCCCCAGCCACGGGGTACCCCATCTCCATGTGGTTCTGCCACCTTCTCTGCTCCTCTGTCCCATCTCATACATCATCCTAATTAGAGCTCGCTTGCTCCTTCCTTAGTGTTCGCTGCTTCCCAGTGACTCTCACGTGTTGGCATACACTGAGATGGGGGACTGGTACAACAGGGTACTGGGTCCCTCTCCTGAGTCTCTGGTTCAACCAGGAAGAGTAAATGGCCCACAGATGTCCAGGCTTTTTCTTTTGGGCTATCAACCAGCTCCTAAATTATGACATAGAGACTTACTAGTTTTGAATGTTCAGCCTTATTTTATTTTGCTAGCTCTTATTTTAATCTGTTTCTCTTTATCTGTGTTTTGCCTCAGGGCTTTTTACCTTCCTTCCTTCTTTTCTCTTTTCCTTCCTTCCTTCCTTCCTTCCTTCCTTCCTTCCTTCCTTTCTTTTTCTTTCTTTCTTTCTTTCTTTCTTTCTTTCTTTCTTTCTTTCTTTCTTTCTTTCTTTCTTTCTTTCTATCTTACTTCCCTGCTGTCTCCATATCTGGCTGGCCCCTGCCTGGCTTCTGTTCTCCTCCTCCTCCTCCTCCTCCTCCTCCTCCTCCTCCTCCTCCTCCTCCTCCTCCTCCTCCTCCTCTTCTTCTTCTTCTTCTTCCTTCTCCTCCTTTTCCCTTCTCTTTCTTTTTTTTTTTTGGTTTTTTCGAGACAGGGTTTCTCTGTGGTTTTGGAGCCTGTCCTGGAACTAGCTCTTGTAGACCAGGCTGGTCTCGAACTCACAAGATCCCCCTGCCTCTGCCTCCCCAGTGCTGGGATTAAAGGCGTGAGCCACCACCGCCCGGCTCCCTTCTCTTTCTAGCTGAGATTTCTCCTACTTATTCTGTCTGCCCACCAGCCCCACCTATCCCTCTCCTGCCTAGCTATTAGCCTTTCAGCTTTCACCAATCAGGTGCCTTGGGCAGGTAAGGTAAGGTAACACATCTTTATGTCCTTTGGACAAGGCAGCAGAAACAAAGTAACACACCTTCACATGGTTAAAGTAATAGTCCATTCCATAGCATAGACAACGTAACACATCTTTACATAGTTAAAGGAATTTCCACAACAAATGTGCCTTTCTAGCCAGCTGCCAAGAGATGGCAATGGCGATGCTGTGAGGTACCAGTACCACACTCTGAGAAAGCCACTCCTGGATGTGTCTGTGATAATCTCCAGAGAGAATCAAGGAGAGGAGACTGGTCCTGAATATGGACAATGCAATCCCATAGCCCAGAGGCCTAGATGGAATGAAGATAGAATAAAAGGAGACTGAGGCTGCGGCTCAGCTGGTAGAGTGCTTGGCGTGCCTGGCAGGAAGTCCTGGGTTCCATCCCCAGCACTGAATAAACCAGGCATGTTACATACATTGCATACTTGTAATCTCGGAACTTAGGAGGTAGAAGAAGGTAGATCAGGAATTCGAGGTCATCCTCAGCTATATGGCATGCTAAAGAGTAGCCTGAAATATGAGAGACCCTGGCTTAAGAGTACGGGGCAGGACAGTGGACAAAAACAGCTATCTTGGGCACTTTCTCTCTGCTTCTTGACTGCTTTGAGGTGAGGAGCTCCCCAGCCCCTCCCTGCTGTGATGAGCTGAAGCTTCTAAACCAGTGAGGCATAATAAAGTGTGCCTCCCTTAAGTTGTTTCTGTCATAGCAGCAGGACATCTGTCACCCCTGGTAATGATACTGCTGGCCACAGGGCCAACATGCTCCTTACAGAACACCAGTAAGGAACTGCAGTGGGGGAAATCCTGCATCAGAATCCCGCTCCCATAGCCAGTGGCCTGAGAACCCGGGCCTGGGCTCTTATCACTACCATGACCCTCCCCACCCCACCCACCTCCACACCTTGCAGCCACGCTGAGTAGCTCACCTAACCTCTCTGAACCAAATGTCTCCTGAAGGGTCTTCACTATCACCATGCCCCACTGGCCTTGGGAAAAGAATATAAGGGGGAGCCGCTAAGGCTGTGACCTTCTTATACGTACTATGTGTCAGAAGCTCCCAGCATCCCTGAGTGGCCACAGAGGAGACTGCCCATGCAATGGGGGATACTCTGCAGCCTTCAAGAGAATTGAGGAAGGACTGGGCAATAGTTCTACCAGTAAGGTGCCTGCTGGGCAAACACGAGGACCTGAGTTCAAATCCTTAGAACCCACATGCAAAGACAGCTAAGCATGGTGGCATGCACCTGTCACCCCAGCATAGGGGTAGGAGAGAGACGGAGCTAGCTGGATTCCTGAAGCCAGCCAGCCTAGTCCAGTTGATACGTTTCAGGGTCAATGAATGGACCTGCCTTGAAAACTCAAGTTGGAGAGCAATGGAGGAAAGACACCTGTGGTTGACCTCTGGCCTCTACACTCATGTGAACAGGCTCAGCTGCACACACACACACACACACACACACCCTACACTAGCAAACACCCATACACAGACAAACGCATGGGTGGTGGGGTAAAGCAGCTCTTTGCACTTTCTGAAGTGCTGAGAGTCTCGCCTGGCAGGAGGCCTTTAAAGCTGCCTGCTGCCATCCCAGCCAGCAGGGGCTCCCAAATATGGTTAGGGGCCATCACCAAGGCGGAGCTGTAAGAGGGAGGAAGAACATGCTTCTGTATGTGTCAAATGGGAGGCAGCGGTGTCTGCGCATAAGGAGATCTATCTCACAGCATGGGCCTCCTGGGACAGGGACCTGGGAACAGGGTGAGGGGCTATCTCTGGGAGTGACATGAAACAATGAGGACCATTTCCCAAGTTTCTGGCTTCCTCCTCTCCCTCCTGAATGTTAGGAAAATAAAAAGATGGCAGAGGCGAGGGCTGACTTCTGCGGTGTTTCTCTCCAGGCTTCTGGAAGCAGAATGTGGGGCCATGGCGCCTCACCTCACAGTTCAACCCTAGTGTCGCCTGGACTGGAGGAGCACAGGAGAGGAACGTGGCCTCCTGTGACCTCCCCTCCCCTGCCTCGCCCCAGGCGTGTGCTCCACCCTCTTTCCTCTCTCCTCCAGCACCCCTGCCTCAGCTGTGGATTCTGAGGCCTCACGCTTGTAGACCTGAATCACAGGCTCGGATCCCAGGATCCCTTGGGGGAGGGGGGTGCCCTCTCCTTCACCCTGACCACTGTTTTTTTCTGTTTCCTTCTTTCCCACCTGTGGCTCCTCCTTGTCTCCCGCCTCTTTGACCTTTCCCACTGACAGAACTTGGTAAGTGAGCCTTGAAGGGCAGGGAGGCCTCGGGGAGGGGGGCATCACAAAGAACCTCCCTCTGCCCCAGCAGGCACACCTCAGAGACGGCCACCTTCTCAGGTCTGTGAATACTGTGGCCAAGAGTCCAGGGTTCAGGGGGAGAGAGCATCCTTGTCACCTGTTTAGAAACGTCACACTCCATTGCCTTTGGCTATTAGTGTCCTTTCAGGCATTTAATTGGTCCCCTCCAGCTGATGGAATGGATCCTGCCAGAGAGACCCTAAAATTCTTCAACCCAAGAGACTCAGAGTAGCCATGCAGTAGTCTCTAAGAAGCTGTTCTGGGCTTGAGGCTCTGGAGTGTCCCCTACAACCTGCCTTGACCCCAGAATAGGCTGAAAGGGGCTGATGGTGTGTGGCCCCTGTATCCTGTCCATAATCCCGATCCCAGGGACAGGCACAGTTGCCCCTGGCTCTGAGAACTGATAGTGCCTCACCTGGCTAGTCCAGTGAGATTTCCACCTCCTGGTGGGTAGGTGGAAAACTCCAGGGGGTGCAGGTGCCTGGCCTCTGACTTCTAGAGTTCCTCAGAATTCCTGCCCTGGCAGCAGAGACCAGGCCAGCTCAGCATGGAAAGGCTTCTGGGGCCAGAGAAGCCTGGTCATCCCCTTTTAACAATGAAGAGCTTGCAGAAGGGAGCTCCCCCAACTCCCAGGTCCCCTGGGAAACCACGATTACACTGCAGCCCTGTGTTCAACCACAAGGGGCACTGTCCACTTGGGTGTCACATTAGACGGATGGGCTACGTAAGAGCCAGAAGTTCATCTCAGGTTGGTGATCACTGGACACCTGTAGCCAGGGCCAGCCAGCTACTCCTGGTGGGGGGCACACCCTATGGAGAGAGAAAGGCCAGACTCAGTCAGCTGACTCCACCCCCATTCAGCCCCCCCCCCCACCAGCTGGAAGAGATGGAGATTATGTGGTTCTGAACACACACCCCTTTATGAGCCATAGCTGTCTTCCCTCATATGTGTGAGGCCCTCAGGGAAAAGTGACCAGTGTAAAAACCCTGAGGTGGACAGAAAGGCTATACCCTGAGCCCTAAAGCAATGAACTGGAGCTGCTGATGCAGCAGCCCTAGCAATGGGTCTCCAAGGAGTGAGGCACACGGTGGTGTTCTTTGTCACCCAGTTCCCCGGGTTATTTCCATGTCATATATAGCAGCCCAGTGTTCTTCCTAACACATGTTTCCTGTCCTCTCCAGTCCCAACTCACTCCAGTCACCTCGTTTTTTGTCTTTCGTTTCTTTCCACGACTTATTTCATCTCCTTCTGGGTCTTCTATATTTTAAATCCCACACTTTATTTATTTAGTTTGTAATGGGGAGGCTTGCATGGGCCACGGCTTGTGTGTAGAAGCCAGAGGATGACTTGCAGGAGTCAAGTTGTCAAGTTCTCTCCTTCTGTGGGTCCTGGGAATCGAACTCATGTCTTCGGGCTTGATGGCAAGCTCATTTTACCCTCTCAGCATTGAGCCATCTTTCCAACACTTCCCTTGGGTTTTAATGTTGGCAGATTCCTCTCCCTCTTTGATACCCCACAGTTGAGAAATGGCCAGGAGGTGGGAAACGGAATAGACGAGGAGAGGTACACTTAGGATGTGACAGGATGACAGATCCAAAGAGGCTCCTTAAGCGAGGAGCTGGAGGTGGAGATGGAGCTGGCCAGCATCATCCAAGGGAAGTCCAGGACTCAGAGAGATGGGGCAAGAAGACCCTACCTAGCCCGTGCCTCCACCGCTGCGCTACAAGGCAGTGTTACTAGCCTCAACCTCCAACACCCTCTGCTTCATTCTGGCTCCAACCCCTGATCATCTACACCTTTTTTTTTGTTTGTTTTTGTTTTTGTTTTGTTTTGTTTTTTTCGAGACAGGGTTTTTCTGTAGCTTTGGAGCCTGTCCTGGCACTAGCTCTTGTAGACCAGGCTGGCCTCGAACTCACAGAGATCCACCTGCCTCTGCCTCCCGAGTGTTGGGATTAAAGGCGTGTGCCACCACCGCCCAGCTCATCTATACCTTTTACGATGGGCTTCTCCACTCTCCCCCAGGGTCTGAACAGCATGTTCGAGGTGTACCTGGTGGGCAACAACTCGCACCATTTCATCATCTCCCCCACCTCCGTCCAAGGGAAAGCAGACATCCGCATCCGAGTGGCAATTCCCCTGGACTATGAGACCGTGGACCGCTATGACTTTGACGTAAGCCTCCTTCAGCATTTCCTTGGGCTACCTGGGGAGGTTGAAGGGGAGGCTGGGGAGGGTAGAGTAGGATCCCCTTAACTCCTACCTCCCAGATCTCCTCATCTCCCTAGGGTTCTGTCCCAGAGAAGCAACAGAAATGGCAGGGGCTAAATCCTCAAGGAAGGCAAGGATATGTCTGGGAGTATGGGGCTAATTCACCAGACCCACCTCTGGTGTCCCTGTGACCCACACTGGCCAGCCCAGTACCCAGCACCCCTCCCTCCCCCTGAAGAAGGCCCTGCAGAAGGATTCATTGAACACAGCTAGCATGGGCCTTGACTCTAGCAGATACTCAGGGTTAGACCCAGCCTAAACATAGACAGTTTTATGGGAGACAACAAAGACTCCAGAGATGCATGGGAGCTCATGCCACCCTACTCTGCCCCCCTAGCTCTTTGCCAATGAGAGTGTACCTGACCACGTGGGCTATGCCAAGGTGAAGATTACCCTCATCAATGAAAACGACAACCGGCCCATCTTCAGCCAGCCTCTCTACAATGTCAGCCTGTACGAGAATATCACTGTGGGGACCTCTGTGCTGACAGTCCTGGTAAGTCTCTGCGTCCACAGTGGCCATAAACTCTTGCATGTTCCCAGGGACACTGAGCATCTGGGTTTCAGGTGCCCCCAGGCACCTGGAGACTGTTGGTTGGTGAATGACAGTGTCTGGACCCCCCTTGAAACAGGGAAAATAGATCAGACTATGGGGCGATAAGATAGGAAAAGATACTTCAGGGCTTTTTTTCTTTTCCTTGAAAGTCATGCATGCCAGATGATCTAGGAGCCCTAGAAAATCTGTCTAACCAGTGGACTGTGTGCTGGCCATCTTTGAGGACAGTGACCCTTTCTATCTGAGTCCAGCAAGTCCGTTGATGCTCAGATGCCTTTGGCCTTTGCCAAGCGTTCATCCCCACCTGCAATTACTGTATCTATGCCGTTCAAGGCTCTTGACTGCCAGAGGCAGAAACTCTCCTACAGCTCAGCCAAGAAAGCATTAGGTCGTGTAACTTAAAGGAAGAAGTGAGTCCAGGAGTGGCCATATCCAGGTGTTCATCTAAACAATAATCTGTCATTAGCAACAGCTCAGCTTTTTTGCAGTGGCTGAGAAGCAAAGCTCGTCCAGATTTCTTACTAGTTTAGTAATGCTAGTGGGGGAAAAAATAAGTTTTTTCAGTAGCTTCAACCACTACCCCAGAACTGTTCTCAGTAGAGGTGTCATCCTGGTACCACCCATGCCAGCTATGGGTTACGCTTCCCTTAGTGGAGCCAGGGCATAGAGATTGGTTCTGTTCAGACTGTATGGCCTGGCAATGCAAAAGGGCCATCTATCATAAATTTAAATCGGTTACTGCACAGATCAATCTGGTAGATGCTACTCTATAAGCTCAGAGTCTGACCCATAGTAGGTACCCAATAAATGTTGTTGCCACATCCCCATGCTTGCGCGTGAGAAGCCCACAGGGGCCTGACTGCCACGTCTTGTTCCGAGCGGATGTCGCTTGCCGTAGCAGGCCCCCATCCTGAAGTGTGTTTACTCTGTAGACAGATGGTCTGGAGAAACTCTAGGCCCCCAGGCCTTTCCATCTGACAGTTATTAATATTTCAAACAGATGTTTAGCTAGTCAGGCCGTCAGATGGAAACCATGAGCCCGCTATGGCTGTTCTCTGAATCCACTGTTTCCTAGCCCTGGACTCCCCCAGCATTCACCACAGTACCTCAGCAATATATCACTCACTGCCTTTGGCTCCTGGACTCTCTCTTTGCCTCCAAGGCCCTACCCTACAAGATGTATGAAAGGCTCCAGGACTCAAAGGGAATGTGTGTCTCTCACACACCATGGACTGTCAGGGGGAAGGGTGCCAAACAATCTAAGATAAAGAAACCAGGCAGGTAATAGTGATCATATCCATACAGGTCAAGGACCATGTGACAAAGAGTTCTAGTGTGTAGTCCAGGCCTGGTGCTATCAGGGCACTCATTCCTGGAGTCCTTGCTGGGAGGAGAATTTTATTTGCATTTGACATTCCTGTAGATCATTGCTTCTTAACCTTCCTAATGCTGTCACCCTTTAATACAGTTCTTTCTGTTGTAGTGACCCCCCACCACAACCATGGTTTGATCACTACAAGTATTATTTTACGTGCAAACTAAACATCTTTGCTTTAAAAAAAACTATTTTATTGCTAGTTCATAACTGTGATTTTGCTGTTGTTATGAACCATAATGTAAATATCTAATCTGCAGGCTATCTGATATACAACTCCTATGAAAGGGTTGTTAGACCCACAGGTTGAGAACCACTGCTGTAGCTGGTGGGAGAGTTGGAACACCTGTGGAGCAGGGCTGAGATTGAGGCGCGAGCTGAGGAGTATGGCCAGCCTCGGGTGAACATGAATTGAGCCCTTCAAGTTGGATGCATCCAGAGCCTTACTAGGCCTGCCATAGACCTTTCTATCCCCATCTCTAGTTCTGCTCATTCTCCTCCCTGCCTGCTGGAGGGCCGCTCACCCCAAGGTGCTGCCTAGCTCCCGGCAGGCAGCAGGTTTCCTGACCATAACCCACACTGTGCCCTCTCTGGCCTCCCATCTCCACCCATCAGACTCTAGCCATCTGGCCATCTTGATCACCCTTCCTTTTAGATCCAGGTCTTGTCTTTCCCCTGTCTCCCTCAGAAGGGGCCACAGTTACAGCTGCCTGCTCAGAGACTGTGAAATTCCTTCTCTCTGACCTTTTCCACGGTGTTATTAAAATGTTTCATGGGCAGTTGTGTCAGGAAAAAAATTATAAAGAGAAAGGAAGATGTTTTAATTTGCACCGCAGGCTGAGTGGAGCCTGCGGCAAGGGGCTCGCCCAGCCCCCCACCCGGCCACAGCTCTGTTTTTGTGGTTGGGGGAGTGATTGCATGACAGTGGCCAGGGGAAGCTGGCTGTCATGACCAGTCTGGGCATTACAGATGGACCAGTGGAGCCCGACCTCTCGTGTCTCTGCTGGCTGGGATTTATAGCACAGGTTTAGAAGTTTACAAAGCCCAGTAATTTTCCACGGCAGGGAGTTGGGGTGGTAAGGACCTAGAGGTCAAACTTTGACCTTGATCCCAGCTCTGGTTGCTTGCTTGGGCTATCCCTCAAGAGCGCTTCCTTGTTCAACACATCACCTGAGAAGGAGAAAAAATGGGTTGAGTGTGGCTGGGGTTGCAGCCAGAGCACTTGTGCTGGGGACAGGGAGTGATGGGGGTGGCTGGGATGGCCCTTGAGGACCAAGACCTATGTCCTTACTGTCTCTTACTGTCCCACTGTAACCCACGGATCATGTGACCATCATTTCCTACCTGTTAGGTATCTCCGGTAATTGCCATTCTCCAGATAAGGAAGTGGTGCTGAGGGATAGGGATTAAGTGGCTTGTTCAGGGCCCCAAAGCTCCTAGGCAACTTCAGATATTGAGTAAAGGCTAGCCACAGAGGGACTGTGTTAGACCCCTGAGTCCCTTCAGCAGCATCCAGGGCTGAGGACAGTGAAGAGCCAGAGAGGACTCTGTAGATCCCAGAGAACAGGCTGCTGGGTCACCCCACTTGGACCCTGAAAAACCTCAGGCACCACCAGGAGAATTTCTACCACTGGGGCTACAGCAGAGAGAGTCAGGGAGGTGTGGGATTGTGCCCAGGGAAACAGGAATCTCAGTGTGGTCCAGAAATGTCTGTATCAGAAAAGAGTCCTAGGATAGGGTGTGGCAGGGCCTGGTAGGGTTTGGGGGTACCATGGGATGATAGGAGATGTTCAAGGTGAATGTAACCATTTATTTGTCCCGCAGATCTTTGTTGACTGCTTGCTATCTGCCCCTGAAGACAGTGTGTGTGTGTGGGGGGGGGGGGGTGTAGTCCTCAGAGAGCTCACATTGCCCTGAAGAACCTGGCACTGAGAAACGAGTCTTTATATCCCATATTGCTCTCTGTGATGAAGGCAGGATAGCCATTAGAAATGGCTACAGGCTACCTGATCCAGATGAGGGTCACAGAATACATCTGTAAGAAAGAGGCACTATAGTAGACACCAGCAGATGAACAGGGGGAGGGGAGGACATCTAAGAGACTGGGAAGAGCATGTATAAAGGGCCTGTCACTGGCGTATGGGGAGGGGTATGGTGTGCAGGAAGCCGAGGTTCCGCTTCCTTGAGGCCAGAGCCCTCAAATGTCTCTCTTCGTTGCAAACTGACATCCACTCCAATATGCCCGTTGGACTGATGTTCAGGTAGTGTGGCCACTTCATAGCAAGCCACTTCCAGGCCCTCGCCTGTTTTGTGGGAGGCATTTGGGAAACAATGCCAAGTCCCAGCCTAGTTGTAGCAGCTCGGAGTCAAGCTGTCCGTGTGTTGTGCTCTCCAGTGGGGGAGGGGACGTGAGCTGAGGATGAACAGTATCTGGGAGGCAAGCCACCCCTGGGATAGTGCAGGTTCTTCTGACTACCATATGGGTTGGAGGCAGCAGGAGACAGAGCAGACCAAGTGAAGGCCAGCAGCGAGCACACGAAGGCCCTGACTGGGAAGGTCACTATTGTCCTGTCCAGGGTAGAGTACCACCTCCCAGCTACAGACAGACTGGCCTCAAGGAAGCAAAGGCAGGCTCCCATCCCACTCCATCTTCCATATATTCAGATGAGGCCTCTATGGTCTCTGTCTGGGTTGTAAGTCACCCAGGAGGACCTAGAATCCTGTTTTCCTGGGGCAAGCCGTCTTTCTCTGGGGTTTGGCTGCATTTCCTACACAGTGAGAAAGTGGTGCCTCCTTGGCTGCCAGGGAGCCTGGGGTGGTGAAATGGGTATGACTGATACAGGTTGTACAAATGGTGTCTTATATTATGGTTGGCCTGTCTGCCACCCTGAGAGCTGAGGGCAAGCCTACATCTACCATGGTGAGCTTGGTAGTCGTAAGCCATGAGACCTCAGTTTTCTTCTCTGAGGAAGGAAACTTCTCTGTGTCCTGGGGATGCTTTGCTATCATCCTGCTGGAGAGGGTGGTTGTAAGGATGAATGAAGAGGTCCATGTGAACCCTCAGCTCATTCAGGAGAGCCCCCTAGTCATCCCAGTGTTCCCAGTGGTCTTGACCAGCCCCAACAGGTGCCTCTTTTGGAGTCCTGATACTGTCCCAGCGATGGAGAACCTGGATAGTCTCTGAGCCTCTGGGCCCCAGTGACATACGAGGAGGATTTTCTTCCATTTCGCTCATTCCTAGCTACATGGTGTCTCTCATCCTTCCAAAGCCGACCCCACCACCTGCTCTGGACCCTCTCACCTACCCTGTTCCTCTCTCCAGCCTCTATCTGGAAGCTTTGGGGAAAGACCCATGTTCTAGACATCCTAAGGCCAGAACTAACCAGATTCTCCCCCATCAAGCTGGCCTTTCCATCCCGCCAGTCAACACAGAGCCCCTTTGCTCTTTGTCTCTTCTCTGCCTCTTCCCTGCAGCTAACAGAAACCACTGATGCCCAAGGGAAAGGGGAAGTGATGTCATTGCCCCAGGCTGGCCTTCATGGAACCAACTTCAGTTCCATCGAGTTAAGCTCTGATACAATGGGCCTCTGCTATCAGCGGCAAGGCCTGGCTCCCAGCTCTGTGACTGCCAGGCACCTTAGCCTGCAGGTTCGGGGGCTGCCTGCTCCTACCTCAGCCGCCCCCATTAAACCCAAGCAAGTGGACTTAAGAACCCAGACAGGGGATCTGAGAAAGCCACCCCTTGCTTTTTGCCTCAGAGGGTGCTCCCTAAAACTATCCCAGGTCCTTCCCATCCCTCTATCCCAGGAGGAGGGCACATTGCTCCACAGCCTCAGTGAGGACCTCCTACTATCTCAGCTGCTGTAGGAGGATGCTGGCCAAGAACAGGAACCAGAGATCTAGGTTCCTGTTCTCACTTTGCTGATGGCTGAACTTGACCCCATGCAGGTACCTAGCTGTGCCCTGGTCCTCTAGATTCCAGAATGTGCTGTGGAGGTGATGGACTAATAGGACAGAACTGGAGAGATGGCTCAGTGGTTAAGAGCACTGCCTGCTCTTCCAAAGGACCTGGGTTTGCCTCCCAGTACCCATATGACAGCTCACAACTATCTGTAACTCCAGTTCCAGGGGATCTGATGCCCTCTTGTGGCATGGACATCAGACATGCATGCGAGGCATAGACATACATAGAAAGAAGTAATTTTTAAATAAGAGATTGGTCAGCTTGAGCACAGCGTGCCTTAAAGGCCCTGGTGAGTGACAGCTGTGATTGTCAACCTCATGTGCCCCAGCAGCAGTCTCTGGACCTCCACCTGCCCTGCCTCCCACTCTGACTTCCTGGGCTCCAGCTCTCCTCCCTTAGCACAGAGACTGAGCTCCTGCCTATGTCAACTGCAGGATCCAGCCTCAAAGTCACCAAACATAGAGGAGGATAGTGGAGTCAGCCAATGGGACAGAACAGGACCCCTGGAAGAAGCAGAGCAGGGGCTGCAGGGTGTAGAGCCTGTGCAGTTGCTCGGGAACCTGAACTTCAAAGGTCCCTGTGATGCCTTAACCTAACATTCTTCCTGCTGTTTGAGCAGGGCCTTTTGGCTCCTGTTGCGTGGGCCCTGCTCATCACGGGAGCTTGCCCTGGCTGCGGGAGTTTTCTGATTCCCCACTTAAAGAAACTCAGGGGCTCTCCACAGCTTTCACCCACTCCTGCATCTGCCAGCCGGTCCTTAGACACTCACTTGGTGCCTGCGCTGCGCACGGGCTACGCCCTCTGTTCACACAGAGCTTTCTTCTGTGCTGATTGCCACATTAGAAATCACTCAAACTCGGCCGGTGCCACATCATCACGCTCATGGATTCTGGGGTCAGAGATGCGGAAATCTCTTGGAGGCTGGTGATCCACCGGTAGGGTTCACCTCCACAATGGACCCGGAGAAGCAGGACATCTCCACTGGCTCTAGACCAGTGGTTTTCAACCTGTGAGTCACGATCCCTTTGCATCTGAATGACCCTTCCCAGGGGTCGCCTAAGACCTTCGGAAGTAGCAGATATTTACGTTACAATTCATAACAGTAGCAACATTATAGTTATGAAGTAGCAACGAAAATAATTTTAAAGTTAGGGGGTCACCACAACATGAGGAATTGTAGTAAAAAAAATGCAGCATTAGGAAGGTTGAGAACCACTGCCCTGGACACTCACTGGCAGCTGAGTTTAAGCACTCTGGGCCTGGGTTGGCACTCAGTACCTCTGCAACCAGGCTCTGATTGCATCCCTCACACCTGCCTGCCTGCATTCCAGGTCCTTGTCCTCCCTTCAACTCCTCCTTTCTTTTTCTAGTGCCTGCTGTGCCTTCCTCTGTTTATCCAGCCCACTGTGCCCATCTCCAACAAGAAGCCCCCTCTCCCGGGTACCCAGCACACACCCATCTCTCCTTCCATCCATCCTCCCTCTTCCCCAGACTCGCACCTGCTCCTTGGCAGGTGTCTTCAACTGAGGCCACGGCACACAGTGGGTTTGAGTCCTGTGTGAGTGTCTGGGGGACCTAGGGTAACTTGCTGGAGGCACGTGGCAGGACAGAGGGTGATCAAAGGCCCCATGGGGAAACTGAGGCACAGAAAAGGTAAAGGTAAATAGTGTACCTAGATCACTCAGTCAGTCAATGAGCCAATGGCTTTTTTTTTCTTTTTTAGTTTGAAAGTTTGAATTCTTATCCATGTTGGATACCCCATAAGTCAGACATTGACATTCTATGTGATCCTAGGCTGCCCTTGTCCCTTCTCTAGGACTTGGCTTCCTGTTCAGCCTAAGGACAGGGTGACCTGGGCATCTTCTGAGGCTGCCTCCCAGGTTAGGCAGGGCTTCAGAGAGGCAAGGTGAAGGACAGAAACCAAGGTAGGGGACAGAGGTGTCAGGAGGCAGGGCAGAAGGTGGGGTACCAGCTACTGGAGAGCAGAATGAGAGGTGAGGGTACCCATTCTGCAGCCTGGATGGGGAGGAGGGTCAGAGGTAAGGGCCTTCTCTCTACATAATCCCCGTACCCCAGCTCTCCTGGGGTCTGGGTTCCACCATCCTTTCCAGGCCAACCAGTTTTACTCACCTCACAGTCCCCCTCCTTCAGCTGGCAGGAACCTTCAAAGGGCTCGCCTGGACAAAGTGTCCCATGGTGCCCACAGACAGGGTGGTAATCTTACTTACCTTCTCCCAGCAGGCTCCTAGGGCAGACTTCTGACTGCCTTGGTTCTGGATTCCTCCTCTGTGCGATGGCAGACCAGAGTTCCTACCTTAGCAGTATGAGGGGGTGATCCTAGAGAGGCCCTAGTGTCCGTCCAAGGTGTCCACCAGCTGTCCCGGGCTTTTGAAGACAGCTCCTCTCCCTGTTTCTGATAACTCTGGTTTGACTTGATTCTACCATTGCATAAAGCTGCCAGTAGAAATCACAACATGAATTATTAGCTGGGGAGATGCTTACTTAACCCAATGGGTAGGCCCCATCTGGACAGTTTACTGAATCTCCCAGAAGACGGGGGGGTGGGGCAACTTTGGGAAGACAGCCCTGCTATGTTAGCCTAGAATCTCCCCCCTTCCCTCGGTGGGCCTTCCCACAGGCCCATCCTGATTCATTCTCCCCCTCCCCCACCTCCTGCCACCCCTTACCACTGGCATCTTAATTGACCTCCTTGTTCTCAAAGCCCTAGAGACCTGAGACTCCAGCTGTGCTTAAACAGAACAAAATCTCTTCCAATTTCCCCACCGTTTAAAAGAAAATTGAATTCTTTATCTGCAGCCTGGGGAGGGGGAGGGGGAGAGAGAGGAGGAGGGAAGGAGAAAAATAGGAAATAGCAGGTCACCGGCCCCTGCTCCCAAGCTGGCCTGGAAGCCTTTGTCGACACAATGTCCCTCCATTTGGGGGATGCCTAAGGCTGCCTCTCAGGACCCTCGGTGGGCTCTGGGTTCATGTCTAGTCTTCCTGTTGGAATAAGTGTGGTTGGGGGAGCTGAGCCGCGGAGGTTGAGCTGCTGACAGTGATTGACAGGTCGGAGTTCCTCTGGCTGTCAGGCCTCAGTGCTTCTGGCCTGTGTTTGTCTCCTTAATCTAAATATCCACCCTAAAACTAAAATAGGATGGAGTGCAAGGTAGGACAGGTGCTCTGGAGAGTTCTGGATGGAGTAGGGCTGTGTTTGCAGGAGAAGAGGAAGGGAGAAGGGAGGCCAGAGAAGTTTCTGGCTCCTGGGCTGAGTTGGGTATTAAGGCAGCCCCCCCACCCCTCCCACACACACCTCTGCCCTTGAAGTGCACCATCCTGGCTTGTGTAAGCTCTGATGGTTTTCAGAGAATCAGCAGCTTCTTGGCGCATTGATTTTTACCAAGTAAAAGAGACCTATAACTGTCGGGCTCTGCAGGGCTGCACAGCTTCTGTCACAGGTGTCCCCAGAACCCACCAGTCTCAGTTTGGGGATGTGCTGATGGCCATTGACCTCTGCCCTAATGTTAAAGCTGAGAGATACCCAGTAGCATCTCTGGCCCAGTGATTGAATCCCCGGAGTTCAGTGACTCTCGGGCACCTCATCTCTTCTGTAACTATTGTGCAGAAGACACAGGTCCAGGGAAGCAGGTAGCCCATTAGGGCAGCCAGCTCCAGAGAAGCCAAGCCAAGAGTGTAGCTCCAGTTTTATGGCCCCACCCCTTAATACCCCAACTCAGCCCAGGAGCCAGAAACTTCTCTGGCCTCCCTTCTCCCTTCCTCTTCTCCTGTAAACACAGACCTACTCCTCTCCTTCCTAACCAGGGCCAGTGTAGTTGCCCAAGTCCTGCAAAAGTAGGCCTACCCATGGATGACCAGGAGCAGTCCCTCACCAGGGACCTTGGTGTCCTCTTCTGGAAAATGGAAGGACTAGGCTGTATGCTCTCTAAGCCTCGCATGCTGACTTGTGATCACCTGCCCCCAGACAGTCTCCTCCCACACCTAGAGCTTCAGCTCAAAAGTCACCCTTCCATAAGCTGACCACTGATTGCTCCTGCTCAGGCAATTGCGCTAAGGACACTGGAGCAAGGAAAATGGACCCCCCTGGGCAACAGGAGAGAGAATTGATGTAAAAGTGGCCAGGGCTGGAGCGAGTTCATAAATACTGCAGACCAAAGGCCGGTGCCAAGGCCGCCTGGGCTAGGTACTGCGGAAGGTCCCCAGCCTGGGCTGGGGTGACTAGAGTACTGGGCAAGGAGAGCCACCAGGGCCCCAGCTGAGTCTGTCTATACAGCAGCTAGAAGGATGTCTGGGGTAGATGAAGTGCAGGAGAGGGGCGTACAGATGTGAGAAGTGGACCTGGGTCTGTGGGCTCAGGGCAGCTGTGGGAGGGGTAGGAGACATGCATCCTGCCAACTCATCTCTAGGGTGGCTCACAGTCCTATAGATGCTGGCTTACCTTGTGCTTTTAAAATTTTATTGCTTTGTTTTATTTTATTCTTTATTATTTTTATTTATATGTTTATTTATTTAATTATTTTTGAGATAAATCTCCCTATATAGCCCTGGTTGGCCTGTAACTCACTATGTGGACCAAACAGACTTGAATTCACAGTCTGCTCTCTGAGCTCTGCCTCCAACGGCTGGGCTTAAAGCATATGCCACATGATCTTGTTTACCCTCATGACCCTAGGATGTGACTACATGTTCTAATAGCATTTTCTATTTTATGCTACTACACATAGTTTTTTTTGGGGGGGGGGGGGAATGTACTCGAGACCCACTAGAATCTAGTGTCTACCCTTTTCACTTCTCTGGGCTCATTTGAATGAGGAAGAATTAAGGGGGGCAGGCATTAAATCTAGGAGTGCCCAATTTTCAGCCCACGAGTTACAGAAGCATGCATGTATTTGTTACATGAGATTGTGACATGACATTTTATCTATGAAATTCATGCCTAAAAAACACACAATCAAATTGCAGAGAGAAAAGTCACACACACACACACACACACACACACACAATCTCATCACATTTTAAAGAGCCACATTCGTAGATACCCCAGGCCATGTGCAACCTGTGGGCCACCAGCTGGGCACACCTACACTAGACTGACTTCATGAACAGCCACTGAGGATTGACCCAAGTGCACCGCCCCTGCTCTGCCATCTGATGGCGGTGTTGGTGACAGATTTCCATCCAGTCTTCGGACAAAACTTTATCCTAAGCCTGCTGCTTCGGAGCTGTGACTTGGAATGGCATTGGCCTTTTACCAAAAAAAAAAAAAAAAAAAAAAAAAAACTAGTCTAGCCGCCAGCAGGAAGCCCCAACAATTGTTTATACCAGGCTGCTGTGTTCATCTCCCATATAAAAGGGGCAGAGCCTCAGGTGGCTCCCTTAAGTACTCCTCTGCATCATGTGTGGTATACAACCCTCACCTTCATGATCCAAAATTCTTGCTAGAACCCCAACGACCACACCATCCAAAATACTTGCTAGGACCCCAGCTATCACAACTATATTTTAAATTATAGAAGGAAGTGAAGAAAGCACTTCTCCTCCCCCACAATGCACCTGTGTAGGGGTTGATGCCTGCGGAGACCAGAAGAGGGTGTCAGACTCTTTGGAGACATATACTGGCAATTTTGTGCCACCAGACATGAGCACTGAGACTGGTCCTCTGCTGAGCCATCTCTTGAGCCCCCCTCCCCTTCTCTGTTCAGAATTCCTAGAAATACAAGAGAGAGAGAGGCAGGCAGGCATGGTTTCTATTAATTTGATAAGCAGGTGGGGAGGGCTTGGATGTCTAGTCTCTGTCAAATCACCTCTGCACTTCAATTTCCTTTCCTGGAGAGTGGGGGGGGGGGGGGAGAGAATACTTTCAACGCCTTTTTTTCCCTTTGGTTTCTCAAGACAGGGCTTCACTGTATATCCTGAAACACATTATGAACCAGGCTGGCCTCAAACTCAGAGATCCGCCTACCTCTGCCTCCCAAGCATTGGGATTAAAGATATGTGCCACCGCTGCCCAGTGATGCTTCTTTCTTATAGATTTGCTGTAAGAATACAATGATGTAATGTGAGCTGGGAGCTCAACACAGTGCCTGGAACAGAGGAGGAGCTTGGCTTAAACATGAAGTCGCCGGTGTCATGTGATGGACCTTTTGTGTACATCAACCTGTCATGTCCCCACCTGTGACGGCCTATGAGACTCCTTGTTTTATAGAGGGAGAAGCTAGTGCCAGATGGCCACCCCGCTGTGGCTGGCAGTCTGAGCTTATGTTTCTAGGGTATGGATACCCTTCCCTTAAATGAGCCTCACAGACTCTTGGAGGCGCCTGGACCCTCCCTGTGAACCTGGCAAAACCTAGGGCTAGGCTGCGGAAATGGCTCAATTATGCTTCCTCTGGGAGTATAAGGACCCCAGAACTGTGGGGGAGGGGTAAACAAGCCACGTGTAGTGGCCCATGGTTATAAACCTAGCCTAGGGTCAGCAGAGATTGGCAGATCTGAACCACACTGGCCAGCCAGTCTAGCCTACTTCACAATCCCAGGCCAGTGAAAGACTGTCTCAATAAACAAGGTTTTTGAGTCCCCCCCCTCCAAGAATGACAGCTGAGGTTGACCTCTGGCCTCCATATGCATACATGTACACATGAACATGTATACACACACCCCTCTCATGGGACCATGAGATGACTGTCACCTTGTAGAACAGACCCAAAGTGGATCTCTGTTTCCCGGCTTCCCAGCAGAACTCAGAGTCGGTGCCTTTACCTCTCAGTCACCTTCCTTCCTACCAGCAGAGAACCCAGACTGGACAGAAGTCCCCCATGGGCTCCCACTGTGTGCAATAAGTCCTTAAAACCTAGAATAGGGAGATCGGGGCCTTCGACGGTTGAATGATCAGGGACATTTTGCTCAGTAAGCCTCAGTCTCCTTCTCTCGGTATCTGCAAAATGAGAATTCACTGAGCCCTCTGTCTCTGAGGCCAGGGTTAAAACAGTGTCCTTCTCCAAGCTCATAGGCCCTCTGGGAGCTGACTGGGAAAGGGGATTGGGAGTGGGGAAGCTCAAAGGTTCTGAGCCTAGGACAGGACTAATTCTTGATCCCTAACAGGCACAACAAGACATCATTCCCCCCCCCCCCCCCCCCCCCGTGTAACCTGGGTTAAAAGCCCAGGAGAGTTAAGGACTGGGGCTACAGACCCTGCTAAGCTCAGATATCTCAGGGGAGATATACAATCCCAGCCATGAACCTTGACCTTAATTTCTCGCGTCATGTGGGACTGTGAAATTCATTAGGGCCTGACGGGTGGAGTGATGGAGATGTCAGGCAGGCAATCGGGTGGGTATTTAATCCGTCAGATGTGAGGCTTGCCATTTAGCTAGCCAACGAGAGAATGTACAATCGATATGTTCATTAGCGACAACATGTGTTGGCCCAATCAGCACCCGCCAATGACAGCAGGCACAGGGGCACATCATCCATGCGGCAAATCACCTTGGAGAGAGGGCAGTCCCTGTCCCCCACCATCCAGGTACCCTTCTGCACCTTCTGACTAGTCTAAAAGCTGCCAGTCACCTGTACGGCCCCGTAGAGGTGGGGGCAGGGCTGTGGATGATTCAGGGAGGAGACCCTGGTGAGCAAGCTGTAGCGCTGGGGAGGCTACTCCAGGGGGTTGATTGGACTGTCTTTTCTCTTCTATCCCATCTCCTGGGTACATGCAGTCCCTCTTAACTCAGCTTCAGATGTGTGTCTGTCCCCACACCTCTCCTCTACCACATAATCCCAGCTTGATAACAGCCGTAGAGAGGTCCAAGTCCTTCTGATTACAGAAGCCTCGCCCTCCCCAGCCAGTCCCCCTCCGTGTCCCCAGGAAAGTGGCTTTCTGCGTTCCGTTTGCTTTGCTTGGTGATCAGATGTGATTGAAAAGAAAGAAAAAAGAAAAGAAGTCACTCAGTCGCATCATCTTCAAACCTAAGTGCATAAAGGAAGGTCCTACAGAGGGACTGAAAGGGGCTTTCTCGATTCTTCTTCCTCCTCTTCCTTCTCCCTTTTCTTCTTCTTCTCCACGTGTATGTGAAAGCCAGACAGATCAGGGCTCAGCTCTTGCTCTTTCTGGTTGCTGGTTGTAGAACCCTGAGGCACATTGTAGCTGTGGGACCTATGAAAGCAGCGAGAGCGTGCTGCCGTGCCCCCATCCCCCCTGAGGGCTCTGTCCTAGGTCAACCTCCCCCCAGAAGCCACACTGGAAACAAACCTGGAGGGCAGGTGACTTGCTTGTCAGAAGACCCAGAGAAGTGGCTCCCGGCACCTACAAGTGCCCCAGGAACAAGAGCATAATCATTCTGGGAAATTAGGGCGTGGAAGCCACGCTCTATCCCAGCTCAGGGACCAGGAGAGCTGAGCCACAGAAAGTGAGGGCGTCTTCTGAAGAGGTGACTTCCTGTCATCCTAGCATTCTCTAAACAAAAGCCCACAGACAGAGAGGCAAAGAGGCAGACAGGTCCTCGGATAAAGTAGTACCGGGGATTCAGAGATGAGCTCAGAGCCATGTTTAGTGGCTCTGTGGCTTCTGATGCCATTGGACACTTAGAAGATGTCTTATGGACACATGGGATGGGATGTGGTGCCTCAGGGACCTCCTCTGGGAAGTGTCCATTAGTGCAGTTCTTGGACTCTGTACCCTTGACCCTGCCACTCAGCATAAGAGCAGATTCCTGGAAACTGTGGTACTGATGTCACCAGTGATGTGATGGAGACGAGGGTGTCCTGGGATTGACCCTGTGCAGGGCTGTTGCCCTCTGCCTGTGGTCATGGAGGCTCACTGAGAAGTCCTAAGTCATGCTGGGCATTGGGCCTTGTCTCAAGGAGTCTGTGTCTGATGCTGGGTCTCTGGGAGGCTTGTCTGACCACTGGTTCCACCTGGGTGGCTCTGGAGCCCAGCTCTGCCACCAAGTGATTGCAGTCTTACCTGTGGCCTTCAGCAGGCAGGTCTCAGGAACTAGCCAGCCTTCCTCCTTAGCTCCTGTCAAAGTATATGGGTAGCAGGGCAATCCTTCCAGAGGCTTCCTGTGTGGAGTCTCTTCTAATCTCTAGAACCCAGACAATCCTAACCTCCACCTCTATCTGCATCGGTCCTTCTTGCTCTTCCGAGTGTATCTCACAAGGACACTTGTCATTGGATTTAAAAACCACTATGACATCATCCTTAACTTAGTTACACCTGCCAAAGTCATTTTTCCGACATCACGTGCCCCTGGGGTAAGGACATGGACATGTCTTGAGGGGCAACCCATTGACATATTTCATCCTCCTCAATCGTGACTTACAGATAGCAAAATGGACAATTGGATAATACGTTATACCAAGGACATTGGGGCTGGCCACGGGATCTAGTAGATCTTCCAAAGCAGGCTTTTCATAGCTTCTCCCCATGCCCCACCCCTACCCTCTCCATCCATCTCACCCCAACCCCATCTTGCACTATCTATTCCAGGACCATGGCCTCTTCAGCTAGGCTTACCTCAGCCTCCCTGAAATGCCTTCCCCACCCTTCAAGGACCACTCATTCCCGCAGGATCTTACCCCACCCCTCTTTGCCCATGCTGTCCTTGAACTTCTAACCTCCAGCCATGGTGGGTCTGTTCTCTTGCCTGTGTGAGGACTATACCCCCAGTTGCATGGGAAGAGTCTAGACTGCCTCTAGTTCTTTCCAGTGTCCTCTCTTGTCCTGTGTAGCTGCGGCTCTGGTGATCAGGCAGGTTCATGTTGAACTGTGGCTGGGAAGGCTGAGCTGCTAGACCAGCAAGACCAGAGCAATAGACACCCCAGACAGGACTAGAAAGAGCCCCTTCCTGACACAGTGAGGGAAACTGAGGCACGGGACAGGGAGTGACTCCTCTGAGTGAGATGAGACCTCTGATAGTTCAAGTTCAAATTCTGGCTCTGTCCCTGCAGTCCACTGACCGTAACGTGTCTCTCCGGGCCTCAGTCACTCACCTGAAACACAGATGTGATAATGGGGAGAAAATGAGAAACAGGCTCACTTGAGTGTGCCTAACACATAAACAGTCCACCATCTATTGTCTAAAACTATAATCGCTGAGAGTATTTTTAGAAGTAGATGGGCTGGGGAAATGCCTTGAAAATGTGAGGGCCTGGGCTGGGATCCCTAGTACCCCCACAGAAAAAGCCACGTGACCCTAGTGCTGCTGCAGGGGAGGTAGGGAGGATTCTTGTGTCTCTCTAGGCAGCCAGCCAGCCTCGCCGATCTGGCAAGTCCTCGTGAGAAACCTCGTCTCAAGGGTGGGAAACGTTCCTGAGTGACAACACTCAAGGTGGCCCTCCATCCTCCACACACGTGCACACACATGCACATACTTGCACACACATGCACACAATACAGAAATAAAATGACGCTGCAGGCTGTGTCTTTGTTATTGTCCAGCCTGCTGCCTCTTGTAATGTACTCGACAAACCTATTTTTCTTTCTTAAAAAAAAAAACACGTGCAAAAATGATGAAATTCCTTATGCAAACCTTTGGTGTCCGCCCTATAGCAGAATCTCAACAGCACTGTGTGACTTCAGTGCCTTGCTTAATCTTTCTGAGCCTCACTTGCCTCATCTATAAGGTGAGAACCACGTTGGCTGAGCCTGAGTGTCAACATGTCTGCACTACTCAGAGCAGCACTGGGACCCTTAAGGACTGATTGGGATGGAGCGCTGCTCTGGCAGGCAGCCGCCACCAGCAGAGGTTTTCATCTGGGACCCCTTACCTTATAGGGGTGATGTCAAGTTGTTAAAGACAAGTGTCCCTTACCTTATAGGGGGTGATGTCAAGTTGTTAAAGACAAGTGTCCCATACAGCACCAGGCCCACATACTTGGTTATTCCTCTGCCTTTGAGCCTCTGCCCCCACTCCCCCGCCACAAACAAGAGTCCCTGGGGATCGCCAGGCAGCAGGCATACTGTGCTCCTGTCCCCCTGACAGCCTTTGACACAGCATAATTGCTTCCCCCACGGCAACTCCTTTAAGTTCAGAGCTGCTGGCCAGAGCAATTTGCTCCCCATCAATTTTTATTTCCGGATTTTAAAATAAAGGGAAATAAAGCAACGAGCACCGCTACCCAAGAACAACACCACATCTACAATAGACAAGTCAGCCCAGTGCCTCGAGAGCATCCTGCTAGCCTCCCTTCTAGCCTGCAGGACCAACATCTTGATAATCCAGCAGGGTGGGCACCGTGTCTCCTTCACCTTGACCCAGCTTCTGTTGTGCATGCAGCCCAGGTATCCGGGAGGTTGGGCTGAGGATGTTCACCCGGAGCACCTGTGTAGAGGATACAGAAAGTATGCTGAGACCTGGGGTGGGAAGTGGTAGGGATGAAGCTTGGCTGCCTGGTGTATGCAAAGTCCTCGGTTCAGTCCCCAGCACTACATACGCCAAATGTGGCTGTACATGCCTGTAAGCCCAACTCTCAAGGAGTTGAGGCCGGAGGATCAGAAGTTCAAGGTCACTCTTGGCTGCGTAGCAAGTTTGGGGCCAGCCTGGATTACATAAGACAGACTGTAAAATAAGACAGAACAAACAAACAAACAAACATCAATGTCCACTTTACTTGGAAAGTGGTCCCTGTGTGCCAGATACAGCAGAAAATACCCTCCATCAATTGCCTTCATTGATCCACCGCAGCCCCACGATAGCAGCCCCACTGCTCTTGTCCCTAGTTCACAGATAAGGAAACCTGGGCTCAGAGTGGATGTTATGATGGGGGCTTCTCCTTCTCACCTCCCTTTTCTTATCTTCCTATGATGTCTCCATGCTCCCTCCTCTCCCCTCCTCCTCCTGCTGGCTCACCCCTCCTCCTCAGCAGCATGCCCTGTTCCAGACTTCCTACAGACTCAGCCCAGACCAAGCACCAGAGACTCCCTTGAGTATGTCTCTTTCCTCTTCGCCCACAGCCTGCCTGCCATTTTTTTCCCCTGTAACCTGTGATCAGCCCCTGGTTCCACTGCTCCCTGGACCACCCATCATCTGATCCCTCCGAGTCCTAACACTCCCCAGAGCCACGATCAGTAGCTCTTCTCCAATGATTATGGCCACCCCCACCCCCGGGAGGCACTCAGAGTAGCAACATCCTGCCAACCTTGACCCCTGCTCACCACATGGCCACTGTGGCCTCATCTTCAATCCCACTTCAGTTGAATGGAGATAGAAATTTCCCAATGTATTTACATTACTCTGGAAACACGAAGAGCCTAGATGTCCCGGGCTATAACTTCCCACCTAGAATGGTTATCTGCAGCCCTGGTGGGAGGGAGTTGAGCACATTGAAAGCTCTATGCTCTCGGGCCCCATCGGTGGAGCTTCCTCCCACCGATGCCAGCCTCTCTAGCCCCCACTCCCAATTTCTCGGCAGAGCCCCTCCACTCGCACTTGGTTGGAGGGGCTGCTGCAAGGGCCCGGTTGATGATGAATGTGAAAAGGATGACGGCGCAGCACCGGGGCTCGGTGGAGCTGTTTAAAAATGCATTCTGCCATGTAAATTTCTGCCCCATCAATCCTTATGACATGTCACACATTGCTGTTGTTTCCTGAACAAATTGTGCCTGGTGCCCTTCTCTGCAGCTCTGTGCACGGGAGCAGAACTGCCCTCGACGCCTGCTAAGTTGCCAGGACCCGGTGCTGCCTGTGAGGTAGCTCGGCAGCTGGGCCTGCCGTGCTTCAGAGCGGAAGGCCCGGCACACACGTGCAGGGAGTCCGGATGTGCATGCGTGACCAGAGTGCAGGTGTTGCGTGAGGAGCCACTGCGCATGTGCCTACAGGCCTGCTGGGAGAGATGTCCAGGTGGCTGGGAGAGGTGGGGAGAGGACCACAGGGGCTGGCGGGGAGCACTTGAGGCTGAAGAGGAGGGTATGGATGATCTGTGTGTTTCTGTGTTAGCAACCTGGGAGCTCTGCCTGCCTGCACCAGACAGAAAAGGAAATTTCTGGAAGTGTATATAAGGGAAAGTCAGGTTACTGGGAAGTAGGTCTATTCGGGACTCAGGGTGGAGGAGAGAGAAAGAGGGTATAGGTGCATATAAAGACTTGGGGAGATGCAGAAAGGGAAAGGGTATAGTGAGGGACAGCTTTTAGTCTCCCTAAAGGGTTTGGGGAGTTAGTTGACTTGGCTACAGATGAGAGGTCTGTCCCAACAGGAAAAGAGTCAGATAGCCAAGTCCAGCATCCAGGAAGAGTGGGGCTGTGTTTGGAAGGAGGTCCAGAGAAAGCCCATTTAGAGTGATGTGAGCAGGGGGAGTCAGTGGGGTTTAAGGCTCAGAAATAGCAGACAAACATGAACAAGGCCAAGTTAATGGCGCACAGGGAGGTATAGGAACACTGTGCAGGGCTGTGTGAGGAGACAGTGGCAGGACATTTGCCTCAGAGCAGCCTAGAGGAAGGGGGTGAAAAAGGTTCATCACGAAGACTAGGTGGGTAAGAAGGCATTTTCAGGGAGCTCGAGGACCTGGGAATCCCTCTAGGATGCTGGGCCTGATATGAATGCTGGACCCACAGACACAGGGAGGCCTGAATAGGGAGAATTAGGTAGGTCAGAGGTTACCTGTTTTCACTAGGGTGCTCTAACCCTCAACAGAAATGTCAGGATAGAGACTACACCACACCAACCTTCCCTTCAAGTGGGCCGAAGACAACCATACAGACAAAGCCCAGACTTGGACAGAGCTGGGAACCTTCTTTGGTAGGCAGTAGAAGGCCCTACCTGAGGGGATGAATCTTGGAAGAGCCGAACCCATGCTAGCTTAGCTAGCTCCTCTCAGTCAAAGCTGAAGGGACACTGGAGCGGGGACAGAGCTGCTGAGACGGGAGGAGAGCCCTGCCTGTAGGGACCCCCTGGCTCCTTTAGACCCGGAGCACCGAGACCCCCACCCTCTATTTTCAGGAGAACCAGGAAGGCACATGGTTAGAAACTCAGGCTTCAGCTATCTGGTTCATATTCCTGCACATGGCGGTGTGACCTTGGATAAGTTAGTTGACCTCACAGAGCCCTATTTCTCTATAGAATGGGGGGTCCCACAGAGCTATTGGGAAGATGGGATAAAAGCATGGAAAATATTTGTAAAATTTGTGGCCTTTAGTGAAATGCTCACGAAAAAAAAAACCCACAAGGTGTACCGCCCCTCCCATTGAAGTACTGAGTAGAGACCGGCATTTCTGACCAATCTGGGGACCATCCCCCGCCCCTCCAGACTCCCCCACTCACCTTGTCTTAACCTTTGGAAATTTCTCCCCATGTGTATTTATTTTTTTTCCTTTTCGTCCACAGCAGAAAATTACACTTGTGCTGGCATTGTCCATCAGGAAAATAAGCACCGTGGGCACAATCATGCAGCTCAAATGCCGAATGCGCTCTGCCAGAAAAGCTGTGCAGGACAAGGTTGAGGAGATGCCTCCGAAACCAGGCATCTAGGCACCCCAGCCACGACTCTGCCCCCCTAGGGAAGGCATGTGGGACAGGTGCTGACCACAGAGCAGGTGCTAAGCCCAGGGCAGGTGCTAAACCCATGGCAGGTGCTGGCCGCGAGGTGCTGACTGTGGGGGTAGACGCTGGTCAAGGAGACATGAATGGGCCATAGCGACAGTTGCTTTGCCCTGGAAGCAGGTACTGACCGTGGAGACAGATAGTGACCCACCTTAATTCCTTCCAGTCTGTGGAAAGCCTGGTGGGAAGGCAAAGATGTTCTGAGTCTCCAGGTCTGGGTGCCCTGCTACGCACAGCCAATAGCTGTCTTGTAGACACCAGGCACCTTACCACAGGCCCTTCTGTCGCTCAGTTCAGCCTCTCCAGGCTTCTTTCCCATCTAGAGCTCACTCTCTGCCATATCTCCTCATGGCTCCAGACCCTGTGTTCCACTATCTAGCTAGTTCTTTCTCAGGCATCTAACTCCGTATTCCTATCATAAGCCACCTTTCAAAGAGGACTTAACACTTTGGTTCCAGGTACAGCATCTGGCACCTTGGAAAAGCTAGAAAGAATTTACTGAGTAGTGAGGGTAGGAGGGAGGGAGGGCAGTTGCTATAGGTGCCTCCAGGTAAGCCAGCCATCCTCCATCTGCCCTTCATATCCACTGTGCTCTGTCTGCCTCGCCAGGCTGTGACCAGTTGGTCTTTAGAAGTAGCCAGAGTCTGAGGTGCTTCATGAACCCCAGGTTGCCCCTACTCAAGCCCCATGGCTCCTCACTGGCCACAGGAGCATCTGCTTGTGGCACAGAAGCCCAACATGCTAACGCTTTGGCTAGAAATGGGATTTCGCTCCGTTGGCAAAGACTGAGTCCATGTGTGATGCCACAGGTATCAGCAAGCTCGATCCGAGCTTGTTCACCAGGAAGGAAGTGGGGACACATGAATGATGTTCAGGTCCCCAGACTGTGCCATTCATTCCAAGAGAGATGTGACCAAGGACTCTTGGCCACGACCAGCAAATGTTCAGAGTTCTCTAAGGGAAGGGGCATATGGGGTGGGTCCTGATGGGTAGAACAGAGTTTTAAATGAAAGGGCGGAGTCATGAACAATGAGAAGAGTTCAGGGTGCATCAGGGAAGGTGTGGCTACAGGAACAAAGGCCAGCTGGGCTGTGGCTGTTCTAGACATCAGGATATTGGTCTGGATTAGCTCATCAAGTAACAAGGAGCCATTGAGGGTTTTTTGTTTTGTTTTGTTTTTATCAGAAAAGGACACTTATTTTTTTTTAAGATCATTTATTTGTGTGTGTGTGTGTGTGTGTGTGTGTGTGTGTGTGTGTGTGTGTGTGTATTATATGTGTACAGGTGCCTACAGATATTAGAAGATGGCATCAGGCTCCCTGGAACTGGGGTTATAGGCCATTGTGAGCTGCCTGATGTGGGTGTTGGAATCCAAACTCAGGTCCTCTAGAAGAGCCTCTGTTGCTTACGTGGAACTCAAAGTCTTTTACCATGAAGTGAAGTCATACATTTTGTCAAAGTGCTAGCATATTGGACTTCTGCTCCGTCAGTATACAAAGCAGTGGGCAGTCAGTCGCCAGTGAAACCATGCTGATTGCTCAGCAGCAAGCTCCATGAAGCACTTGCTAGTGCTCTTAACTGCTGAGCCATCTCTCTAGTGCCTGTGGAGAGCGGTCATTTTGGCCATCGGATTTATGTCTTGCCCCTACAGCCCTTCAAGAACCTTGACGGCTGGTAAAATGTACTAGTATGTCTCTGTCCATATGTGAGTGTCAACCCAGCATCCAGTGAGGACAAGATGGGATGGTGGCCTTGACACAAGTACTGGAGACTTGTTGAGGTGTTCACCTGGAGACCAGGGTTGCCTGGGCAGCTAGGTCAATCTGAGACACCTGTGCGGCCAACTATACCACCTTCACATCATCCCCGAAGTCACCTACCTGACCCAGAGGCCACAGGAGTCTCCTGCAGGACATCTGTGTAGTCGTTTCTAAACTGTGGCAGGAAAGAGGGTGCTTGTATCTGGAGAGGATTATATTTTCTATCTACAGGCCTTTGGTCACGTCCTGAGGTGAGCCATGGCCTGTCTGTCACTTGTTCTGGCCATAAACTTCAGAGAGCTGCTGTGGGCAAGTCTGGGGAAGAGGGTAACTTACTGGGTGCTCGAGCAGTCAGAGCTAGGCGGGGTAGAGGCTGTACTGGGTGGCAGATGGGCAGTAGAGAGCTGGATGTCCAGCCCTGAGGACATTGTTTTGGGGCCCCTAAAGACTCGCACATAAACTGCTGAGACAGGAAAAACCGCTGAGCTCCCGTAGTCCAGCATCTTCTCTCTGGAGTTTGGGTCTAGAACAGTTGAGGCCCAGGGGAGTCTAGTGGTGAGACTGGGGATCAGCTGAGATCATCTTAATGTAGACGCTGGCCTCTTGCCCTAAGGCATACCCTCCCTTCCCTGTGTGTGCTGGACTCGGCATAGCTTCCAAAGAGCCTGGTTGGTCCCTGGGGTCCTCTCACAGCCTGCTCAGGCCACCAAGGCTGACAAGGGAACATTTGTGGGCCCTCTGGGGTCACCATCTAATAATTGTGTGAAATATGTAGGCCCAGGACCAAGTACATCTGTCAGTCTGTCCTCGCCCTGCATCAGGGGTACCCAGGCTAAAAGGGGCTGCAGGTTAAAGCATTAACCAAGGTTGGGTTCAAGGAGAGCAAGAGCGGGTAAGACAGGCCAGAGAAGAACCCTAAGCTTGACCCTATATATATAGGCAGCACAGCCTATGCCGACCTTGGAGTTGTCTGTGGCCCAGCCTGAACTGGAGGTGGCTGCATAAACTAGACAGGCTGGAAACCCCTCCCCTCCCCACCTTGTAAGGCACAGAGTTCTTGACCTCACCTTGGCTTCATATAGTCGAGAAATAAAAGTTGGCTGATACCTTGGTCCTGGCCTACATATTTCACACAATTATTAGATGCTGACTCCAAAGGGCCCACAAATGTTCCCTTGTCAGCCTTGGTGGCCTGAGCAGGCTGTGAGAGGACCCCAGGGACCAACCAGGCTCTTTGGAAGCTATGCCGAGTCCAGCACACACAGGGAAGGGAGGGTATGCCTTAGGGCAAGAGGCCAGTGTCTACATTAAGATGATCTCAGCTGATCCCCAGAGTCTCACCCTAGACTCCCCTGGGCCTCAACTGTTCTAGACCCAAACTTCAAAGAGAAGATGCTGGACTATGGGAGCTCAGCGATTTTTCCCGTCTCAACAGTTTATGTGCAAGTCTTTAGGAGCCCCAAAACAATGAAGGGCACAGACCTTCTTTCAAGGCAGGGATATGTGTGTGTGTATGTGGCTGCTGGGTCGCTTTACCCTTCTCCTCTGTGAATGACTCCCCTCCCTTCAAGTGCCTTTTAAATCCTTCTGTATTAGTCGGGGGAACAGAACCAATAGAATGAATATGTACTGAAGGCCAAATTATTAGATTGGATTACATGACAAGGTCTGGGGAGTTCAACAGCGGCTGTTGTACATGGTGAAGCCGAGAACCCAGAGGCTGCTCATTCTACAAGGCTGGGCGCCTCAGCAGTCCCACCTAGCTCTGACAGTCTAGAGGATTCCTGAAGAGCTGCTGGTTTTCAGTCTACTTGGAAGCCCGAAGAGACTGGGTTCTGATATCAGTGAAGGAACCACAGCCACCACCAACAGCAACAATAGCAGTAGTGTTTAAAGTAGAGGAACTTCCCTTTAAGAGTGAAGGCAAACAGGCCAAGTTGAAGCTTCTTCCTCTTCCAGCTCCTTTTGTGTGGAGTACCTCCCACACCTATCACGTGTCTTCCCACTTCAAATAACCCGCTCAAGAAAATCCCTCTCCTGTGTGCCTAGCAGCTTGTCTTTTATTTGATCCCAGATCCAGTCATGCTGACAAACATGATTGACCATCTTTCCTTCCTCCTTCCCTCTTTCTTCAAGTTTCCCGCCCCATATTCCTTTTCTTGCTAGATGGCGCCCATTCCCTTCTTGGCACCAGGGAACACATGCCCTTTCTGTGTACCAGGCACTGAGCCAGCCAGAGCCCAGCAGGTGGAGGCCCCACTCTGCCATATCACCAACCCTCTTCTCAAACAGAGGAGGATGCTGTTTGGTTCCCCAGGGGCCATCTTGTGCCTCTACCCACTCCGGCCCCCACCAAAGGACTCCATGACGTGGTATCAGTTTTTCCTCAGATACAGAAACGGTGCTGGCATCTGGTGATACCCTGGATGCTGCATTGCCCCTGGGACTTAGGAATGGAGGGCATGAAGTTTTCCCCTCCTTTCTCCACCTCTGGAAGGGAAGAACAAAGGTTTCACCAGGAGCGCTGCGGTCGCCTCATCCCTGGAACACCCTTTCCTTCTGGAACAGTGCTCCTCTGGGGTTAGAGGACTCCACTCAGCAGCCAAGGGCATGGGATACAAAGTGAGCTTTGTTTCAAGCTGTGATACCTGAGTAAACGATGGACTTTTGTGGTGCCTCAGTTTCCCCATCTGTCATTTGGGTTTGGTATAAGAATGACATCTCTGTGTGGGGGCGGCACTAAGTCTCCAGTGGTCATGAGGAGTGGCTCGGGCAGGGGAGGCCCTGGGGAGTCAGTGTCTGCTTCTGTATTAACTAGGCACAGCATATACACTGAGGAGCTTAACCCGGCTCTGAACCTGGCTGGGATCACAGTGGAGGATGGGGGTGGGGGTAGCAGCTGTCTGCACACAGACTCTAGGACCATTGCTGTGAAAACTGGGCGCAGGAGGCAGTGCCCTGAAAACAGGCAGCCCAGAGCCCTCAGAAATGGCATCTTTATGAATAGCCACATTTTCTGGTTAACTAAGGTCTTAATTCTCTGGGTATAAACATATTTTTCATTTCATTCATTTGGGATAGAAATATATTATTCATCTATCTGCCTTCCGGAACTGGATATACCAAGCACACATTAGCTTCTCATGAAAATTCAGGTTTATTATAAAGAACATAGAATTTAATACATTTCATAGAATCTGGGAGCTTTTAAAAAAGAACCTCAGAAAATATTGAGCGGAGGGGCATTAAAACGTATTTTTAGCTACCGTCTCTATTCACATACCATCTTGGAGAGAAGCCTGAGAATAAAGCCGGTGTAAGTGAGCCCCAAGGTCAGCCCAGCCAACTGGTACCTGGGGGCAGGCCACAGCTCACCAGCTCCAAAGCATTCGCCTAGGAAGGGGCCAGAGTTCAGGTCGAGGACAGTGCCTACCCATGGGGAGGACCTGCTGAATCTGCGAGGCAGAAGAGAGGAGGAGGGGAGAGGGAAGGAGAAGCTGGACGGCATCTTCAGATTGCAGCCGTGTCCAGGGTAAAACAGAAGCCAATGACCCCAGCCGCCAAAGCCTTCTAGAAGGACTGTGCTCCCCCATGTGCCTTGACAAGTCGCCTGTGGCCAGGGACCCCCTTGCTGAACAGCACAGGCTCTGGGCAATTTGCCTGGGCCACAGGAGGCACATGGACGGGACACGGGTGGCCTGGGCCCTTTCCTGGCATGTCACTCACCATCTCCCCTTTTACCACTGCAGGCAACCGACAATGATGTGGGCACCTTTGGGGAAGTCAACTACTTCTTCAGTGATGACCCTGACAGGTGAGTTCCTGCCCCGGCCTCTTGACAGCAAGCTTCTGATGACCCATAGAGTCCAGCAAACTGCCCTGTGCCCAGGGAGCTCCGAGAATCTGAACCCTAGAACAGTGGTTCTAAACCTTCCTAACACTGCGACCTTTCGATACAGCTCCTCATGCTATGGTGACCCCCCAACCATAAAATTATGTTTGCTTCTACTTCATAACTGTAAATTTGATATTGGTATAAATGGTAGCATAAATATCTGATATCTGACCCCCAAAGGGGTCGCGACCCACAGGTTGAGAACCACTGCTCTAAAGCGAGATTGTTTGTCTGGTTCTAGCTGGAATCAGCTTGCTAAGCTCCTAAGCTCTCTGGTACAGGGTCTCTCTGTAAATAGCTTTGGGAGTGGAGAAGCAGGCATCTATGAGGCCCAGAAGTTTGAACACTGCTCCTCCTGCCACCAGAGGCCACAGAGGACATTTGAGGCCCCACTGTGCACCAGATTCTCTGTCAAACACTCACCATGCATTGGCCTTAGTCCTGGATCGTCCTTTGTCACTAATAGGGAGTTCAGTCCTCAGAACTCTCCTCACTTCCATCGGACAGGAAATCACAGCTCCAGGAGGCTGGGTGACTTACAAAAATTCACATAGCTGGTAGGCAACAGGGCTAGGCCTCTATACATGGCCTCTACTGCCAGGCCACATGGCCACTACCAGGAGGGTGACTCTTGGCATACAGCAGCTCCAAGATGGACCACATGTCTCTGTGCTTCCCTGCACATGGCGGTAATGCAGTCCTTCATCTAGACCTGGTCTGCCTCTTGCCATCAGTTTATCAGAGGCCGGGGAGACCTGCCAATTGAACATGTTCAAAGGCCTAGTTGAAGCCACAGGGCAGGTCCGCTGCTGAAAATGAGCAGCCTAGGGCTGGGGTGACACCTCAGTCAGGAAGGTACTTACCATGCAAGTATGGGGATCTGAGTTCGATCCTCGGTACGGAACCCATGTGAAAAAGCCAGATATGTATGGTGGTACATGCTTGTAATCCCAGAGGAGGGAGAGACAGGAGGATGCCCTGTGGGGCTCACAGACCAGATAGCCTGAGCTCTGGGTCAGTGAGAGACCCTGTCACAAAAAAACAAAGTGGAGCCCTTCCATACACATGTGTAAACAAGTACACTTGCACACACGCTATTATACATACACACCACACCACACACACACAGAGAGAGAGAAGAGAGAGAGAGAGAGAGAGAGAGAGAGAGAGAGAGAGAGAGAGAGAGAGAGAGAAGTCACATGTATTTGGAAGCCCAACCAAGTGAGGCAGTCTGGCTGTGAACTAGCATTAACAGCCCAGACAGTCTATGGATGATCAAGGAGAAACTGGGACCCTATTAGGTGTCACTGGCATTGCCAGACACTCTGTGACAGAGGCCCCAACACTAGGTAGACGTATAGCAGTGGCTGGATGCACAGGGCAGCATCTCTCTCAGGAGCCCAGTGGTCATGGGACCTGGTCATCCTGACTCTCTCCTCTCTTTCCATCTCTGGACCCAGGGTTTCCCAAGCACCCTTCCAGGCGTGAATGCTGGCAGCTGCTGGACAGGCAGCGCATACACACGGTCCTGGTAGCTCATGTGGATTTCTAACGGGCACCCCTAAAGGCGATAGCTGGAGGATTTGTCTCACTGGCCCTCATGATCCCTAGAACACTCCTACCAGCCTCTTCCCAAAGGCTTGATCCCTCCAGCAAATGACAGTATCAGCTCCAAAAGAGGACCCAGCACCCTTCTCCAACTATCAGACAGCAGAATTTGTGTCCCCAGTTCTCTATTATCTAAACACACCCAGTGGGCAAAGCTCCCCCTCACAGAGAGGGGCCTGTCACCTAGTCCTTGGCCCCCACTGGAGCTCACCACAACGTGCTTTAATCCTGGCCTCCTCTGCATCCTCTCCCTCCTCCCTCCCTGACACAGATTCTCACTGGACAAGGACACGGGGCTCATCGTGCTCATAGCTCGGCTGGACTACGAACTTATCCAGCGCTTCACCTTGACTGTCATCGCCCGGGATGGAGGTGGTGAGGAGACCACAGGCCGGGTCCGGATCAATGTGCTAGATGTCAATGACAATGTGCCCACCTTCCAGAAGGATGCCTACGTGGGTGCCCTGAGGGAGAATGAGCCCTCTGTCACGCAGCTGGTGCGGCTCAGGGTAAGGCCTGGGAGCCCTGCGCTTGTTATCTCCTTCTGAGTTCTTGCAGGTGGTACCAGACTCCCATCTACATGCCTGGAGCTCCTCTGAGCATCACCTCCTGCCCCTAGAGACCCAGAAGGGACGCATTCAGCGTGTTTGCCTCAACCCAGATGTCAGGCCATTTAGCCTAAAGACACCCGCCGTGCCCCTTTCGAGGCCATAGGGTGGGGTGTCAGTCCCGTTGCAAGACCACCATAAGTGTGGTAAGATGGCTCAGTAGGAAAGGGCCTGACATCAAATATGAGGACCTGAGTTCAGTCCTTAATGTCCCTGTCAAAACTGACTCACACCTGCGATCCCAGTGCGGAGGAGGGGAGACAGGAAGATCCATGTTAGCCAGTTGGCAAGGTCCAGTTTCAGTGAGAGAGAGACCCTCACTGGGAGATGGTGGCACACGCCTTTAATTCTAGCATTCAGGAGGCAGAGGCAGGCAGATCTCTGTGAGTTTGAGGTCAGCTTGGTCTACAGAGTGAGCCCCAGGACAGCCAGGATAGTTACACAGAGAAACTCTGTCTTAAAAAATTGAGGAGGTGGTGGGGAGAGAGAGAGACCCTCTCTCAAAAGATAAGGCAAAAAAAAAACAGTGAAAAAGACATGTGATGTCAACCTCTGGCGTCCACACACACTCACACAGGTGCACATGTATCTGCACACATGCGCACACACATACTTGAGAATGTACACACACACACACACATAAAGTAGCCACAGAAACCACAAAAGGAGAAGCAGGGGAGAGATGGGCAGGGAAGGCACAGCCTGTGGGGAGAGAGCAGGGCCCACCTGAAATGAGGCTCTGTTCTGCCTAAGTCCCCTGCAGCAAGTCCCTAATGCACAGCAGTGATCTCTAACCAGAGACTTCATGTCCCCTCATGGTTTCCCCATCCTCAGAGCCAAAGTGACAGGACCCAGGCTCTCTCCTTGGAGCTTGTTTCTGAAACAAACGGTGGTGAAGGCAAGGGTGGAGAGTGGGCACGGGTGCACAAAAGATATGAGCCACCTAGCCTGCCATGATTTCCCCAAAGTCCCCACCCTTCCCTTTGACTCGGCCCTAGGTACAGCTAGCATGCTGGAAAGCCCTGAAGGCTCTCTAGAGTCAGAGACACTCTAGAAAGAGGTCCCCACAGTCAAAGGAAGAAGGATCCCTGGTCCCTTTCTGAACATTTGCTTCCCTTCTTACTTACAAGCAACATGCATTTAATAGGAACCGACTGTGCAGCATGCTGCTGCACTCAAGAGCCAGAGGACCCTGTACACATAGGCCCACGGACTAATTGCAAGCAGCAATTATAAGAACTTACAGTGGGCGTGAGAGCGCTAGCAGAATACCCAAGGATCCCAGTCTCTTAATCTGTTTTCTGTTGCTGGAGCGCAGTAGCAGAGGCTGCATACTTTATAAAGGAAGCAAAGTGCTGTGTGTGCCCATCAATTTGACCTCGGCCTAAGCCGAGGCTCCCTCACAATGTTGTAGACAACATCGTGAGTGGATCAGGCGAGGAAGCTCACACAGCTAGATAGGAAGCAGTACAGATTCAAGGTCAGGCATGCTTTTTCTATAGTAACTTGATCTTGATCAGGGTCCCTTAAAACTACATTAATTCATGCTGGTGGCAGAACCTCCAATGACATAACCACCTCCCACGAGGCCCCACCCCTTAAAAGTTCCACTACCTCTTAATGCTACCCACCCCGAGAACCAAGCCATTAACACATGAACTTTTGGGGACAAACTGAATAGCAGTTGTAGCAGTCTTATCTCTGGGGGGCCATCTATGACGTGAGGTGTTGGGGCTGGAACAGAGAATATGCCAGTCACCCCCTGGAAGAGCCGGCTCCATTTTCCAGCCCACCTTTGTGCCCACAAGTGGAGGGAACAGAGTTTTGCCAGGAGCCAGAGAGTGGATTCCTTTTGAGGAATAAGAAGGTCCCTGTGGTCCTGGGCCAGGAGGTGACTTGAGCTACACCATCCAAAGAAGAGCCAAAAGGAGCTGGGCTGCTTCTCCACCATGCTGTCCTGGCCCCACATCTTTGGTGAGCTCACTGGGCCGTGTCTGCTCCGTTCCTTCCAGGCAACAGATGAAGACTCCCCTCCCAACAACCAGATTACCTACAGCATTGTCAACGCGTCTGCCTTCGGCAGCTACTTTGACATCAGCATCTATGAAGGTTATGGAGGTGCGAAGGGGGCAGGGTAAAGGGCCCAGCTGCGAAGAGGGGTGGTGGGCCCCTTCCAGTCATGGCCCCTCCAGAGGTGGGGACACCCTACAACTCCTATACACCCTGCACTTTTCTGGAACCTGCTGGGCCCCTGTGGCTGGAGTAGGATGTGGCCAGAGGTCATATCTCCCCAAAGCCAAGAGCTAGCACACACCAGGCAGACCTTTCTCTGTATCTTAGTTAGGCCCATGCCCAACCGTGCAGGTACGGCAGGAAGCCTGAGGTGACTAGAGTCCACGGAGGAGGCACATTGGATGAACCTCACTGTCCTGTGGGCAGGTCTGTGTGGCTACCTCCCAGCCTTTCATTGAGGGCCTAGTCTCCATCTAAAGAAATGGGAAATGGTGGTAGACTCTTTCCCAGTAGCCATGTTCTATGGTGTCCAGAGGAATGATGGCAGAGTTGCCTAGTTACACAATAGTGACCAGTTGGTATGCTCAGCACAGAGCCTAGCGCTGGCAGTCACTAAACCAAAAAAGGTCCGTCCAGGAGACTCACCATGCTGCCTGTACCCAAGGGAGGCTCTGCACCCAGGTAGCTGGACTCTGCTTGCTAAGGCCCTTGTTCCTGCTGTTCCAGTGATCAGCGTGAGCCGCCCACTGGATTACGAGCAGATACCCAATGGACTGATATACCTAACAGTCATGGCCAAGGATGCTGGCAGCCCGCCTCTCTACAGCACCGTCCCTGTCACCATTGAGGTGTTTGTAAGTATCCAGGGACACTGGCCTTTCATTTCCAGGGTGACAGGTGGTGAATGCTTCTTGGAGGCCTCACCTCTGCCTGGTGGGAAAGGACTGTGTCCCCACAGTTGCAACCGTCCTATATCCTGCTCCCAGCACGTTGTTCCATTGCCTCAGCTGTCGAAGCACCTGCGCGCGTGGCCAGAGAGACCCAGGGCCCTGGAGCTCAGTGAGAGATGAATGGCCCTGCTTTGGCTCTGCATGAAGCCTTGTGATCCGCTCTGGAAAGCAAGGCTGGGGAGACAAAGAGGGGAATGGTGGACGACCCCTTCCTCAGAAGCCACATTCCATGGAGTCCAAAGGAATGATGGGAAGGTTGCTGTTCCTCTTCCCTATCCCTTTTTGTCCCTCTCTTCCTTTATCCCTCCTCTCTCTCTCTCTCTGGTTCTCTGGATATAGAAAGGGGCCTGGGCGCAATCCGCCGCCTGTCTGACATGAATATCAAACACACCTCAGCGCTTTCCTGTCTGAAATTATCAGCGCCCGAATCCATCTCCGCACTGGCTCATTTGCCATGTGCCGCTCCCCCGGCCACGCTGGGGACACAGCACAGCATGGCCTGACAGCAGGGCCCACAGGTCTTCTCCTGGGACCCCACCCCCCAACACGCACCTGAGCACGCACTGGCCTGGCCCCTCCCTGTTTGCAACAGAGGGTGGGTGAATGTGGGTGGGATTGCCAGCGCTCTGGAGAATTCAATCAGGCTATCGGCTGGGACATACCAGGTTGGGGGTGCGTGGAACACCAGCTCAGGAAGCTCCCCACAGCCGGCTTGCAGCTGACCTTCCTGTCGCAGCCTGCTCAGGGCAGCCTCTGGGGCAGCCTCACACCAGCCCTTTAATCAGCCTGAGGCTGGGACCAGCTTCCTAGCAGACAAGTCTCATCAGGACAGGAGACGCTACTTCCTGACTGACCAGGGTGGGGTTGAGGTGATGAGAACTCTCAATGGTGCATGAGAAAGCTCCCGGGGGCGGACACATGGGAACAGGATGCTGGGGTGTCCGGGAAGGGGGTCTATGCAGAGATTGGGACAGCTCAGGGGCCTTCAGGGGGTCAGGATTTTACCTCAGAGAATGGCAAAAGAGAAGCGGGGTCTCATGGAGGTCCTATAACACTGGCTTATCTTGAACCCACAACCTTCTGCCTTAACCCAACAGGGTAGCACCAAAGAGCCAGACTGTGCCCCACTAGTGATGACCCTGTCTAGTGCTCATCACATGACCTGACCCTGACCATGCCTCCCAGCCTGGCCTTAGTTTCCCCATCTTGATCATAATCACCAACCCGGCCCTCCTCAGAGTCACACATTGACCCACATTGACCTTTGACCCACCCAGGCTTCTCTCCCACCCACCACCCCCTGCAGGGCATTCTGTCTGCATCTGAGGCACATGAAGAGTGGGGAATGAAAAGGAGTGACAGATACTGGGGCCACATCCCCAAGTGACATGAAATGACGGAGAAGCACAGTTCTTCCTGAGGGTGTGGGACTTAGAACCTGCCTCCACTACCCACTGTATGTCCTGGGCTTCTCGCCGCTCCGTTTTCTCATCCGCACATGGAGACAATCATGGTGCCTGTCTCTGTGTTACCATGAGATGGGCTTGAGCCCACACAGGCAGCCCCTGGCATGTTGCCCATCATCACAGATGGCAGGACAGACGCTTGTCCTGCCAACAGCAGCATGCCCAACCTGCCCTGGAGAGTAGGGGCATGCTGAGCAGAACCCTCTAGGCTTTGGGACAGGCAGGGAGCTAGGAGGGGTAAGGGTGGCGGGGGGGTTCCTAGTTTCATTCTGCTGCTTTGATAGAACAAAAGGAAGCCTTCCTGGGGAGGAAAGGGTTTATCTGACTTACACTTCCAGGTCACAGTCCTTCACTGAGAGGAAGTCAAGGCAGGAAATTATGCAGAAACTATGAAGAAGCACTGCATGTTAGCTTGTCCTCTGACTCACTTAAGGTTCATGCTCAGCTAGCTTTCTCTCTCTCTCTCTCTCTCTCTCTCTCTCTCTCTCTCTCTCTCTCTCTCTCTTTTATACAGCCCAGGCCCACCTGCCTAGGGCTGGTGCCACCCACAATCAGCTGGGTCATCTCCATATTAACCATGGATCAAGACAGTCCCTCTGACGTGGCCACAGGCTGGTCTCTTGACTGAGACATCATCAGATGACTCCAGGCTGTGCCAAGTTGACATTTGACACTCACTAGAACAAGGGAGGTTAGGAAGGCAGGTTAAAGAGGTAGGCACAGTCAGCCAAGTGAAAAGTGAACTGCCCCCGGGCTCCACCATGGAGCCAGGACTTCCTATTGCACAGTTTCTTCTATGCCCTAGGCAGAGGAAGCCGAGGAGAGAAGTGGAGAGAAATGCCCCTGCTTCCTTATGCTTACCAGTGACCGAGCTGGAAGTGAACCCCTTTCTCTCCATAGTCACAGGCTGGGAAGATTAAGGCATCCTCCCCCACATGTGACTGAGCCTAGTACTCTTCAGAGACCCCACCTCTACCCCGTGAATAGGATTAACTGAGCCCGTGGTGTCTTATCAAATAAAGTGTGGTTCTTAGAGCTCATGCCTGTAACCTGAAAAGCTGAGGCAGGAAGATAGTCATGAGTTCAAGACCAGCCTGTGCTACAGAGTCGATTCCAGGCTAGCCTGGGCTATAAATTGATAGCCTATCTCAATAAACCAAAATAGAGCAACCAAACGCAGTTTTCACCTAGTGGTCCTTATGAGAGCCAAAACTCTGCCCTCTTGTGACCCCCTGCTGGGGTGGACTGTTGCTGCTTCCTGTTAAGGGGCCACACTAGGCATCACCAGGCTAACCCAGACTCTACTCTGCTGTCTGAGACTCATTGAAGAGACCTGACATGGCTTCTTCTCTTCTTGCCTCAGCCCCTCCTGGGGACCGGAACAAACAGGAAGTGGAAGGCCGAGAACTGGGCTAGCCTTTTCCCATGCTGAAATGAAAGTTTGTGTAACAGCCTTCCTGCCCCATCCCAGGCAGGAGACGCTCCATGTTGGGGTGAGGCAAGTTCCACCACTCTCCATTAGGCAAGCAAGTGAGCCCCAGCTGAACAGAGGGGCCCCCTCTTTCACATCCCCCTGGTACTGTCAGCAGAGCCCTCAGGGGTCTGCACTTCCCTTGAGTCTACCCCAGCCATCTGACAGCGGGAGCAGCCGACAACAAAGACAGGTGCCCCCGTGGCTCTGAGAGAACAGGCTCCGGCTCCCAGGCAGGGCGTTTGGACAGCGTAGTCACTCGTGTCTAAGGACCACACTTGAAAAGGTCACCGCCTTCGGCTAGATTTTGCACGTGGGTGATTCTTAAGTAGCTGTCACTCTGCTAAGCTGCCTCCTCCCTTGGTCAAAAGGATTTTCTCTTGCCTGGAAAAAAAAAATAACCGAAACAGCTTTCATTGAATAATTGGCAGAGGTCTTCCCACGCAGGCTTCCATGGGGAGAGGTGATGGAACACCTTCAGGCTTGGGCAAGGAGGGGCAGGTGAGAGGAGCCAGGTGATTCCTTCTCGTCCGCTGCTTGTTGGTTTTTAATAAAGAAGTCAAACTCGGTTTGTAGATTTCCCATTAGGGGACAATAAGCTTTTATAGAGGGAGCCACTGAATTAGAACTAATAGCGAGCGCAGCGCCAGAATCCGGGGAAATATCACCGCTAATAAGTTTCTGCCTCGTGCTCTGTGGCTGACATTCTCGGCATTGCTCAATGCAGCCGAGCAGAAGTCTCAATGTATGTGTGCACCCAGAGCACTTGAGCCCTCGCCAGGAGCCTGTGTGACTCCCATGTGGCCTGTGGGGGCACTGGATGTCAGGAGAGCCTCGAGACTCCCAGGTTTTTTTTTGTTTTTGTTTTTGGGGGGGAAGAGAGTGAACCTGTATGCAGGACAGAGTAGTAAACGGATTTGGGAGACATTGAGTTCCCATCGATTCTGGGAACTCACCATGCAGCAGGCTGAGGTTGTCTATAGTCCCAAGGAGAGGAGAGCCAGGCAGCTTTGTCCCATCCCTCTCTGGCTCGCTCATGCAGAAGGAATTGTAGCAGAAGAGTTCAGAAAGAGTCCCCACACCTCCCTCCCCATTCCCTGAGTTCTGAGGATCTAGTCATGGGACCCACTGAACACTGCGATGTTGGAGGGGAGTGGGAGAGGGGCACTCAGCCAGCTCCTGAGCTTCTCGCCGCTCTGTTGAGCTGAGGAGGGAAGCATGGAGCCAAGGGAACTAGAAAGTCTTCAGTGAAGAGGGCAACTGGGAGGAATTCATGGTGAGCGATTGCAGAAGTCGCTGGCTATGGTGAGAGTCTCAAAGGCAGGAAGGCTCACTCCTCTGATGGAAGAGATTAGGGAGCTGGTAGAGGAGCTGTGGGCTGCACCTGGCTCTGGTTCCCACCACAGCAGGGCTCATTCCTACCTGGTCCAGCCCCGCAGCCAGGCTTCCACCCCCATCCCTAGCCACTACAGGGTGGGCCAGAGGAAGACATGCTCCGGAACTAGCAGGTGCCAGGCTGCAGGCCAGGTGGGGACAGAGGGTGAGAAACTGGTGTTCATGTGTGATCGGGGTATCTGTCTAACCCCATTTACAGCCAGTCCAGGGCTGGAGCCTCTACTCTGGGAATAGCCTCAACACTGGCCACCCTTGCACACTTTGGCATCTTTGGTGTAGACGTGTCTTTCCCCCTCACTTTTTGATTTTAAAATGTTTTTTTAATGTGAATGCGTGTGTTGCTTGCATGAATGTCTATGTACCACATGTGTGCCTAGTGCCTGCAGAGGCCAGGAAAAGGCATCTGCTTCACTAGAACAGAAGTTATAGATAGTTGTGATGCTGGGATTGAAGCTGGGTCTTCTGGAAGAGCAGCCAGTGCTCTTAACCACTGAACCATCTCTCCAGCCCTTTCCCTTCATCTTAGCAGAGTTTCTAGACCCTTTCTCTATGTCTTGACTCACCTGGGAGGGAGGGTCAAGTGGATGCTGCATGGGAGCATGGGGACTCGGCTTCTGGAGCAACCTTGGAGTGCAGCTGGAAGGCGGGAGACTGGAAGCTGTGGGCGAGCTGACTGCTGTCTTATTTAGTACCTGTCTCTGGATCCCATACTATTCCTTCCCAACCCTAGCATGTTGTCCGATTTCCTTCAACATGACCTGCCAGAGGGACTGCTGGCCTTCACAATCTCTAGCCACTGATGACGCATAGAGGCCTGAGGACCACAGGGCCAGCCAGCCCAAACAGACCCCTTGGTTCCCACTTTGGACAGTTGGCCAGGTACTTCCGAGACACACTGATTCATCTGTGTGCTTCCCTTCCAGGATGAGAATGACAACCCCCCTACCTTCAGCAAGCCTGCCTACTTCGTTTCCGTGGTGGAGAACATCATGGCAGGTATAGCTGGGGCCAGGGTGGAAAGCCCATAAACAGGCGGCTGCAGCCTTGGTACATGCATTTGTGAGACCAACAGCCTTGTCAACTTCCCAGGCCTCTATGACAAATCAGGGCTGTCTTTGGGGACGTCTGGTTATTGCTACTACTGTGTGCAGAGCCTCCATTGGGCACTGGGTGGTGTTCACCTGCAGCCAGTTCAGCAGGACGAGAATAACAGATGATTAATTATACAGTCTTGGCGAAAGAATCTGAGTTTGGAAACTTGGTACCATGAGGCAGGTCCCAGGAGCCATGACTTTTGGTGGGGCGATTTTGAAGGGTGGCCTTGAAGGATTTTCTATATAAGCCCAATAATGGAAGACCCAGCGTGAGCCAGCGCCACAAGCTCCATGTGTGGGTTCCTTTCCTTCCTTGGGGGGCCAGGCTTACAGCTTCTCCTTCCCCTCCAAGTGTGCTGTCCTCGGGGGACATGCACACCACAGAGATTTCTGAGCAGCGATGTAGAGGAGGGGATGTACTGAGTATTCAGGACAGCTGAACTTAGAGACCGTTAAAATCGATGGCTGGAGAGATGGCTTAGTGGTTAAGAGCATTGCCTGCTCTTCCAAAGGTCCTGAGTTCAATTCCCGACAACCACATGGTGGCTCACAACCATCTGGAATGAGGTCTGGTGCCCTCTTCTGGCCTACATACATACGGACAGAATATTGTATACATAATAAATAAATAAATAAATAAATAAATAAATAAATAAATAAATAAATAAATTACAGGCTCCTGTGATATCACTGAGGAGATACTAGAAACTGGGGAAAGTGAAAATAGGGAGAAAAGGCAATTCACACACACACACAAAATCGATATAGCTGGAGCTGGGGGTGCCTTTCCATGTAAGCAAAACCTCCAGGTATCTCTCTAGTGTCTGAGGATGAGTGAGTTGGGTGGCAGGCTGTGCCCATCCCACATTCCTGTATCCAGCATCCCCTAAAGATTATCCCTGCTAAAGGCCAGGAGGAAATAACGCCCTATCCTCCTGGGCATTTGGCAAAGGTCTTTGAATATGACGCCAACTCTCTTCCTAACTCCATGTCCCTGGAACCAAAGAGCACACCTGAAGCCCTGTCCTCTGTGAAGGGGTCTAACTTATCCATCCTCTTTATGAAGACTTCTAGTCCTAGTTGCTACCAGTACCTGGCACCTGTATACTTCTCTCAGGGAGCATTCCCGGAAGTCCCACAGGTAGACCCCTGCAGAGGAAGTGGCTGAGGGACTCTGGAGGCCACAGAGGTTTTACCCAACCTCTGACTGCTACCTAGAGCAGGAGGGTGCTGCAGCCCAAAGCCTAGGTGAGCATACCCTTAGGACAAGTCACCTGTGGGGTCTGACCAGGACTGCGGGGATAGTCAACCCCTCTCTAAACCCAGGATCCTAGGTAGATGGAAAGGGATTGAAAGGCAAAGACCTTCACTGGACATTAATGAGAAAATATAGTCTTGTATAAATTCTGCTATGAATAAGATTTTTAAAAAGGACCAAAATTGGGTATAGCAAATGTAGAATAATTCAATTGGGCACTTGGTTTCTTTGAAAGCTGGTAGATCTGGGTGGGTTTGATCCACAGGACAGCCGGGCAAAGTCAGGAGGCAGTTTGAGCTGTTGGAGGCTGGACCATGTGTCTGGGGGAGGAGAGGACCCTATCCCAGAACCCATCTCACCTCTGTGGAGACATGAGTCCACTCAGCCCTGGGACACCCCATTTATCATGCTCTCCAGTTCCTTGAGGCTTGGCCACTAGAGGGTCTGGGATGTGACTCCAGGGATTGGGGGTCAGAAGAGCAACCTCCTACCTCTTTGTCGTCCTAAAGGAGCCACAGTGCTGTTCCTAAATGCCACGGACCTGGACCGCTCACGGGAGTACGGGCAGGAATCCATCATCTACTCACTGGAAGGGTCCTCACAGTTCCGCATCAATGCCCGCTCTGGTAAGCCCCCACCCCAAGACCTGCTGCTCTTCCTGGGCCAGTCAGGGATCACAGTCTCTTCCCATGCTGCTAAGAACAAGTAGGCTTTGATTTTACCTCTGAAATATTCACTTCAGTGTTAATCACCCATCTTACCTGAAGCAATCTCACCACAAATATGTCCACCAAACCTTGCCTCGCTAGAGTAAAGAGTGTCTAGAGTTGTTTGTTTTCCAAATGTTGGGGTCCATGTCAGCTGAATGGGCATGCAGATCACTTTCTCCTAGGGGCTCATTTCTGTAAGTTTACGGGAACTCTAGATGCCAACAGGTTTATCCTAGACTCGCCGTGACTCAGAACAGTGGGGACATACCACAGTGTGGGCAGATGTTCAGTGGATAGCCCTTCACATGACAATTCTAAACCCAGGTTCCTTCCATGTTGTGGCTCCAAGTTCACTGAAAAAATAGAAAGCATACAAGGGACATTGTACAAGGTGACTCTGACAGGCTACTCCCTAAAGGTGAATCTGTCATCCTCACACATAAGCAGGCAGGGGGTACCTCACTGCTAGAAAGCCTGGGAGCAGAGTCCCTGCCTAGTGGTCACCCCTCAGCAACAGGTTACCCTGTGTATGGAGCAAGAGCTCCAGGGATATTGGCATCCCTGCCACAGGTGGTCAGCAGCCCAGCAGGACCCTCCGTTGTCCATGACTCCTGGATCAAGGTTGGCCTTACAACTCCTTTGTTCCCTTATCCTCAAAGCTCTGGAAGCAGATGGCTGGTGTTGCTGTGTACAGGGACAAGGATAGGAGTCACATGAATCTCTCCTTCCACCCTGGGCCTTCTACTCCCAGAACATCTTCCTTGGCAAACCACATTTCTAGAAGCAACAGTCATGCCTCAGAATCTGCACAGGGTGGGTTTCATGAGTCCCAGGGACAGCAAAGTGTTGCCCTCCTTCAGGGAAAAATGGTACAGGGTTTGCATACAGCCCACACATACCCTCGGCACCCTCATCTCAGTCACTAAGAACACCACATATGATGTACGTGCTGTGTAAAAAGCCAGCACAGGGCTGGGGCGATGTCATCATGGTGAAGTGCTTGCTGTGCCATGTGAGAATGTAGGTTCACATCCCCAGAACCCACAAAGAGCCAGATGCAGTAACGTGTGTCTGTAGGCTTAGTGCTCCTGCTTGGAGATTATAGGCAAAGACTGGAAAATGTAGTTTATGGACGAGCCAGCCTGGGCTACACAGCGGCAAACTAGAGATCTTGTCTCAAACAAGATGGCAAGTCAGGACTGACACCCAAAGTTGCTCTCTTCACAAGTTTGCGGTGGGATGTACACAACTGCATTTGAGTGTGTATGTGCGCGCGCACACACACACACACACACCCCACACACGCCTGTCCCAGAGCTAGAGATACCTCAGCTGGCAGAGTGCCTGCCTACTACACATGAAGCCATGGGTTCCATTCCAGGTGGCCTGGCCACACTAATCTAGCACTCAGGAGGTAGAGGCAGGAAGATCAGAGTTCAAAGTCATCCTTAGCTTCATAGCAAGCCCCAGGCCACCCTAGCCACATGAGGCCTCCATCTCACACAAAACAAACAAGCAAGCAAACCGTGACACCATATTGTGTGAGGAATAGTGACAAGAAAAAAAGAGTCCCTACATGCTCGATCCAGACGCGATTTTTAAAGTATTTTTGATCCACAGAGAGTTTCTTCTGTAGATATGGAACCTACAGATAGTATCTCAGCACCGTTTATTTTTTTATTGATTTTATTGAGCTATGCATTTTTTTCTGCTCCCCTCCCTTCCTCTCCCCTCCCCTCTACCCTCTCCCATGATCCCTATGCTCCCGATTTACTCAGGAGATCTTGTCTTTCTCTGCTTCCCATGTAGTTTAGATCCATGTATGTCTCTCTTAGGGTCCTCCCTGTTGTCTAGGTTCTCTGGAGTTGTGATCAGCATCATTTATTAACCAACTGTCCAGCACGAGCTCATTTCTCTTCCAGCATCACCCCTAGATTTTCCAGATGAGGAAACTGAGGCAGAGCCTGGCTAAAAATTTAACTGAGGTCTCTCAGTGCTTGACCAGCTGACCCCAGAGCTCGAATATTAACTTTTGGGGTCCATAGAGCTGTATTTGAACTCTATCTTGCCACCCATCCATACCCCGCGGCAGGATGACTCCAGCTCCACCCTAGGGCCTACAGTGAGGATCCTGACATTTTCTGCTGCCTTAGCATGTGCTCTCCCCAGAGGTGGGAACGTTTTCCCCTGAGGTTCTTGGTCGTATTAGCCAGGCCTGCTGCACAGTGGTGGCATTAATTGAATCTAATTTCCCAGATGTAAAAGGCCATCTATCATGCATACAAGTTCATGTTTAAAACTTTGTACAGATTAAATTGTTCCTAGCCTTACCCATTCATTAACTGATACCACCCAGTGAGGAGCGTAGCTCCCTTGGCAGACCTTAGCCAGTCTATGGTCTCTGGCTATGGCACCTTCATTGCCTTGTCCTCCCTGCTCAACCCAGGACAGGTGACTGTGTCAGGGAGGGAAATAGCAGTGTGAGGGGGGCCTTGCGGAACCAGCTATCCCAATGCCCTTATTTTATGATAGAAGGAAACCAAGCACAGAGATGTTAAGTAGCTTGCTCCATGTCACACAGCTCAGACAATAGGAACAAAAAGATGGTTACCACGTAAACCCCCACCTGCCTTGGGAAACTCTTTCAGTCTATTGCATCAGTTCTCAACCTGTGGGTCGTGACCCCTTCGGAGGTCAAGTAGCAGATACCCTCCATATCAGATGTTTACATTACAATTCATAGCAGCAGCAAAATTACAGTTATGAAGTAGCAACTAAATAATTTCATAGTTGAGGGGGTCACCACAACATGAGGAACCGTATTAAAGGGTCACAGCATCAAGAAGGTTGAGAACCACTGGTCTACCGGAAGGAAATGGCCAGTTTCTGAACAGTGGGAGTTTCACCTCTAGTTCCTTTTGAGACAGGGTCCCTCACTGAACCTGGGAACCTGGAGCTCATTGATTCAGCCACCCTGACTGGCCAGTGAGCTCCAGGGATCCTCCTGTCTCTGCCTTTCCCAAAGCTTTGGGCTTCCAAAGACATGCTGCCATGCCAGGCTTCAACATGGGTCCTGGGGATTAAACTCGGGTTGTCAGGCTTGCGCGGCAGTTACTTCACCGATGGAGCCGTTCCCTAGCCCTATCCTCTGTCTTTGCAACAGCTCTGACTGAAAGGCGGAAGGCGTTTGAGCGCCTTCTGACAGATGAGAAAGAAACTGAGTCTCAAAGAGGTTCATTCTCCTCCCTGGAATACCCATCCCAGGAAGGCTCTAAGAGAATTCAAATCTGGGTGTTTGTTTTCAAAGCAGACGCCATCCCCTGCAGCACCGTCAGCTGGGGCATGGCCACTTAGTGATGTGCTCGGATGTGCTGGTTCACAGCTGCTCCGGGAATGCCATCGTCAAGGCCATGGAGTTAGTGACTTGGTATGACCCTGGGGGGAGTTATTTATACCACTGAAATCAATAAGTGGCTTCTGTTTTCTTTGGGGAGCCATTTGTCAAACACTTGCTAATATACAATTACCAATGGGCTGGGAGATGGACGACTCAGTCGGTCAAGTGCTTGTTGCACAGCGTGAGGACCTGAGTTCAATCCCCAGAACCGACATAAAAATGCCAGGCACGGCCGGGCGATGGTGGCGCACGCCTTTAATCCCAGCACTCGGGAGGCAGAGGCAGGCGGATCTCTGTGAGTTCGAGACCAGCCTGGTCTACAAAGCTAGTTCCAGGACAGGCTCCAAAGCCACAGAGAAACCCTGTCTCGAAAAACCAAAAAAAAAAAAAAAAATGCCAGGCACGGTAGCATGTGCTTGTCATCCCAGTGCTGGGGGGACAGAGACAAATGGATCCTTGGGGATCACTGGCCACCCAGCCTAGTCTAATCAGTTAGTTCTGTGTCTCCATGGGAGATCCTGCTTCTAAAACAGAGGTGGACGGGGATGCAGCATTCAAGTCTGTCATTTAGTACCTTCACCATGAAAACACACACATATGTACATACACACCAAAAGAAAATAAAAGACTACCAAGGTGGCATCGGTGTCCCAGTGATGCCGGAGAACAAAGAAAGGCCAAAAACAACTGACCGAAATTGTAGTTTATTTTGAATGGGTCTGTTAATAACTTGTTTGCACACTATAAAAAAAAATACAGATGATATTATTAGACCATGGGTGGGGTAACTGGGAAAGTATATCATGACTGTTAACTCAGAACCCTGTTGGCTCGCACACTGTAGGTTTGCATGCCCACTCCTGAGCCATGAACTAAACCATGTGGGACCTCCAGCCTGGGCATCTCCTTCCTGCCACTGGTCCCGGTGGCTTTCTCCCTAGCTAGAGCCTGGAGCTCTTCTGGGGGTTTCATGACATTGACTAAATGACCCCCAAAATGGCCCTGCTGTAAAATTGTCCTGTCATAGTTTCCTTCCAGGCAGGTGTGGAAACTGAGGCACAGGAGACTGAAGTGATGAGACTGAGCTGATAAAGCCAGAAAAAAATAACGTCAAACCTAAGGCACAGGTGTCCTGTGAATGAGTCTGGGCCTAAGTGGCCCTCCTACTCTGTGAGGCCATGCCCCACACCTGCAGAGCTGCCCCGTTATGGGGTACTGTTGCCCAGCTCTTGGGTCCCCTCTAAAACATAAGTGTTCTGCCCTCTCAGGCACAGAGATGGGCCCACTGCAGTTGCAGAGGCCATGGCCATGTCTACTTCCTTCTTCCTGTCCCCCAACACCCCATTCCCCCACACCTACACACCTTGTCACTCATCTTCCTCTCTGTCCAATAGGAGAAATCACCACCACATTTCTGCTGGACCGAGAGACCAAATCTGAATACATCCTCATTGTGCGGGCCGTGGATGGGGGCGTGGGCCACAACCAGAAAACTGGCATTGCCACCGTGAGTACTTCCCTCCCCTACTGACCAGGACCTTCCTCCCTGCTTGCCTTCAGGTTACCTCAGGCCTCTGCATACCATGCCACTTACTAGCCCTCAGGGGAGGCCCAGAAGCCCATCAAGGCCTCCACACTATAAAGGAGCCTCAAGGAGGAGGGAGAAATTTGGCAGGCGGTGGGGGCTAAGTGAGTTCCTGGTGGCAGAAGAGATGATGGAGAAAGTGAGGGGTACAGGGGGCTCCTAGGAGAGGAAGAATGGCAGTGGTGACCCATTGCTCTAGCCACATCTTCCCTGCTTCCTCATGCCTGCCTTGGGCTTGTCCTGGAAGCCCCTCTCTTCACCTTGCCCCATGGTCCTCACCCACACTGGGAAGCTGTCCCATTCTTGCCAAGCCAGAGGATCTGGGCTGGAGTTGGAATCACTTGGTTGGAGCTGTTACAGCAAGCCCTGCCATGTGCACCCCTGTAGAGGCCAGCCCTGCTCATAGGAACCCCAGTCCGGCCCGTAAATAATTTACTGGTGGCACGTGAGCACAGAAATCCCTTGCTTTGTGGCTGAGACTGGGGGGTTCAAGGGGTTCTCTCAGATCCCCGACTGGGTGTCACCTTCATTGAGACCAGGTGGGTGAGAGAAGCCTGGGTCACAACAGACAACACATTCATTCTCTGCCCCATCGTGGGACAGCACCTAAGCCTCCTCCTCAGGCAGAGACCTAGGTCTACTTTGTCCCTGACAATCTAGGCTCTCCTTGAAACACCCAGAATGACAGAGCTATTAGAACTAAGACCCTTGCCCTTGCCCTCATTGGCCTCAGTGGACCACAACACTCCCTGTGGCCCACAGGTGAACGTCACCCTCCTGGACATCAATGACAACCACCCTACCTGGAAGGATACTCCCTACCACATCAACCTGGTGGAGATGACCCCTCCGGACTCTGACGTGACCACGGTAAGGAGAGACATAGCATGCGCCAGGATGGACACATTCCTACCGTGATCCCCTGGCCTGCCACAGGGACTCCTGGGCTTGGGGTTTCATTCTGAGCCAGCTCATGTCCTTTACTATCAAGTCGCTGCAGCCATTGGCCTGGTTAGCTCTGGCCCTTGACAGCTCCCGGGGCTGCCTCAGCAGGGGGTTGAAGCTCACCCCAGGGAATCCTCTGGCAGAGGATGCCAGGCATTCACCTGTCTGTCCTGTGTGTAGCTGTTGTGTTCAGCATATGACTTAAAGTGGGAAAAGGTAACATAGCCAGAGACACTGGGCCCCAGAATAGAATCTGCTTTGCAAGAACAGCTGAAGACCGGCAGAGCCTATTCCCCTCCCCCACTGCTTGCTCTACCCAACACTCAGATTCACAGTTGTAAGTCTTTCTTCCCTCCACCTCTGAACCCCATTTAACCTCATCTAGGAAGGCTGGTCCCCAAATGTCTAACCAGCTGCCACCCAGCCAGTCCTTTGTTGGACATGAATTCTGACAGCTCTCTGTAGCTCTGTTGATTGAACACCTATCCCGTCCTACACGACCCCAAGGGTGACTCATGAATTCTCTCTCATCTTTGTGATACCTTCCCCTGGCAGCAAGACTCAGAGTTCAAGGGCCCTGGAGCTAGTAAGAGATGGCGCCGGGACTTGAACTCAAGCCTGAAGGCTTTTCAATAAGGACTTAGAAACTACTCCACCCAGCCCCTGTCCTTGTGTGGGCTCACAGAGGCCCAGGTCCTGACTGGGGCAGGGTCAGTAACCTTCTCATCAGGTTCTGAGAACCTACCCAACCTACACTCAGGCGCCCTGGGGCTCTGGCTTACTCTTCAGTGTTCACACTCCTCACTAGCTAGAGCCTGAAGTGCCACGGTCTATCTGGACCAGGTGGAGAGGACGGAAAACTGGAGAGAAGGAAAGAGGGAAAAGGAGTATGGTCATCACCTGTCTAGTGCTTCCCCCTGAGCAAGATCACATCCCCTCCCAGAGAATCGTACAGCAAGGCAGGGTGGGTGGTTTAGAATAAATGAATGGGTTTTCAAAGCCTGACTGCCCTGGCCACAGTTAGAAACCTCTAGCTGGGGTTCTCCCAAGGGCCTCTCTGGCTCTGGATCCTGTTGGCACTCTCTGCTGCCACCTTGTGGGCACCCTGGTGCTGGCTTGGAACTACCTCCTTGGAGTTCTCAATTTGGGATCCCAAGGGTTGCTGTGGAATGCCCACCTCTGAACACCTGTCTATCCTTGTGTTTCTGAGAAGTTCCTCCTGAAGGAAATTGAGAGGCAAGTAAGGGGAGGTAGCTCTAGGGGGGACTGCAAAAACCGTCAGTGAGCATGGGCTTTGTGCGAGGCCCATGTCACCCTCGGCTCAGACTCGCCACTGGCTCCCATCCTACACAGTATAAAAGCGAGGGTCAGGCTGGAGAGATGGTTTGGTGGTGAGAGTACCTGCTTTGTGAACATGAGGACCCAAGTTCAAATCCCAATACTCATAAAAATCTGGGTGTGGCTTTATACTCACATGCCTGTAACCCCAGCACTGTGACAGCTAGATACAGAATTGCAGGAGCTTGCTGGCCATCAGCCCAGCTCTAACTCCAGCGAAAAACTCCTGTCTTAGGGGAACGTGGCAGAGAGTGACAGAGCAGGACAAATATCACACACACACACAGGTGTGTGCACACACGCACCTGGAGCCTACAGGTCCATCCATGGTTACCTTGAACAGACAGACAGACGTGTATGCCCCCCCCCCCCAGACAGCATGACAGACACAGAGATGCAGCCCCAAAGTCCTCAGGAAGAAGAGAGTAAAATCAAAATTAAAAACTTGTTATATTAAATAACTGCCAAATGTAATATGCAGCTTTTATAATTAAGAAGTGTAGGGTTTGTAGACATTTAATTACATGGAAAAATGAATTCTAGGTTAGCTTCTCTAGAATTAAGAGTGTTCCAGACTTGGTAGAATACCCAGCTGTATATGATGCGTGCCAAGAAATCAAGTGGCTTATATGTTACTCAAGTTGATCATAGAAGAGTCATTGCAAGAGGAAATCACCATAGCAATTCTTTAAGTTTTGTACCCCTGAAACATACCTGTGGGTGCACAGTAATTCCTTTAGGAAGGCCTCAGGGCCTTGGGTCTCTTGCAGCCCAGGTGAGGCAGGGCTGTGGCTAGGCAGAAGAAAGGTGACTGTAGGAGAAAATGGTTGACAAAGGGACCAGGTAGCAATAAGGAGGAGGTGATATCAGTGGGACTGGCCTGCCTTTTGACCTACCTCCTGACACCCACCACATGCATGCATATACATGTGCACACACATGCACTAACAAAAGCACAGTACACGCATGCACATACATACTTCTGCATTCGCATATATCAACATGCATATTTGCATAAGTGCATATACACATGCACATGTGTGAATGCACACACGCACATACATGTTGCACACACCCTGACCTTTCTGTTTCCTACACACTCACCTCTCCCTGCCTGAGCACTAGCACAGTCCCCCACAAGGCTCTGTTTTCTGACCTCTACCACATCTGCCCCCTCAATCTGTCCCAATTTAGCGTGCCACCTCTGAGGAAGGCTAACTGTGCCCTGCCCCCTCAAAAATGGTTCCTTCTGAGAAGTTACACAGTCCGGGCTTATCTGTTAAATTACCTGCTTATAAGGAAGACGCTAGCTTAGTGGGTAACTGGGCACGCTCTGGTACCAAAGAGTCTAGGTTCTAATCCCAGCAATACCAGTTATCAGCTTATCTTAAACAAGTGACTGTCCCTCTCTGTGTCCACTCCCATTACCTAGAACATGGGGCTAGTAAGAGTCTCCACTAGAGATTGCTGTGCGCAGATCCTGTGGGGTATGCGTTTGTGTTGTGTGTGTGTGTGGCGTGTGTTCCTGTATGTGAGTGTGGGCATACATACATGCTGAGATCAGAGGACCACGCAGCTGTCAGACCTTGCATCTCTCTTCTTTGAGTCAGGGCCTCCTGTCATTCACACTGCATCCTCCAGGCATTCCTGGCCCATGGGATTCCAGGGATCTCCTGTCTCTGCATCCATCTTGCCCTGAGAGGGCTGGCATCATGAGCTTTGGCTTGCAGCATTTATGTGGGTTTAACTGAGTATCTGAACTTGGGTCATCAGGCTTGAGTGGTGACTGCTTTGCCTGCCGGACCATCACCCCAGCCCCCAGTGTCAGGTTGTGATTAGTCAGGATGCCGGAAGCTCTAGGACCTGGCAGCTGCCACTCTGAGCAGTTGCCTCTCCCCTCCCCGCAGTCTCCTGGTCAGGGTCACTGTGGGCCTTAGTGAGGCAGATCGTAGCTAAGCAGTAGATCTCAGATACTTGCGGTTTGCTGTGCCCAGCCACTGGGTTGGTGAGGTTTGCCTCATCCTCACTCACCCTCCAGCTCTGCACCTGGGCTGGTTCTTCCTCATCTGGGCTGGAGAATCCGTTGGTGGCCTGGGACCCTCCCAGGGGCCATTTAGCATAAGCACCAGCCATAGCTCCAGAGCCCAACTTGATAAAAACTAAGGATTTTTCAGAATCCGTGGCAGATGAACTTGTGCCCGTGTGTTCCTTTGCTCAGTGCCCTCGGAGCCAGCAGAGTGTGTGCCTCTCTGGGCCTCAGTATGCAGGACATGTGGACTGGGGGGGGGGTCTTCCCGATGCCTCTCTTATCTCCCCCTCCCCCGCAATGAGCTTGGGCCCCACTCTCCCCGCTGCCTCTGTGGCCGGCCTCCTTCAAGGACCTGCTGATGGGCATTGATTTAGAGCCTTTCAACGCCCTCCAGCAAAATAAAGAAGAGGGAGAGAGAGAATTATTCCCCGTCAGGTGAGAGAAAAATGACGAGCCTGGAATGGGAAATAAATGAGGGGAAGTGGCTGAAGCCCACAGGCTTGCCCGGTGGGAGCCTCCAGGCAGGGTCTTAACCTCTGCCCTCTCCCAAGCCCCCCTACCCACCCTTTGACCAGAGAGTTGCTGAGAGGCCAAAGCCTGTGCCTACTCCCAACCAGGGCATGGGGCGGCCACCTGGACATCCTCTACAGGGGAGTGTCTTCCTCACTATGAAACTGGTCTCACATTCTGATGTGGGTTGTTTTGGCTCCAAGTCTGGGGAATCCAAGGGAAAAAGGAAATGGGGATAAAGAGGCCTGTCCCTCCTGTAACTGTAGAGACACACACAAACACAAGGGACACTTGCTTTCCCTGTCCCTTGGCAACTCCATGCAGCCTGGCTTGGATTATGCCTGGAATGAACTGTCCCCTATTGTAAAACAGGATGGAGGGGCCCCATTATGGGGACTGAAGACAGGAGGTGGTATGGTCACAAGACAGTGAAAGAATCAAGGACAGGAAGGTGGGGACCCCTTGTCACCCCTCTGCTACTACAGGGCTGGGGAGAGTTCAGGATAAGGTGAGTCTGGTATGAGATGCCCATGCTGAAGATCTCACTGGAAAAGGAATTGCCCTGTAAGCCTTTCTCCCTGGCTCCCAGAGATGGTGACATGTGGAGCCCCTGGCCAGATATCTATCTGTTCTGGTCTAGTGACCCCAGAGACACCTCGGCTGGGGATTAAGCCAGAGCGGGGACAAATTCTGCTGCCAGAGCATAAAAGCTCACACCAAGTGAGACGGAGGAGCTGACCAGCCCTGGCTGTCATTGCCCCCGTGTCATGAAGTTAATGACATTGTCCTGATGCAGCCCCTGGGACTACAGCCATCCTTTCTCCCTCCCCATCCCCACTCCACCACGATCCTGTCCACCTCTGATGTCATCATGGTTCTGCAACACAGAGGGATGGTGGATTGAGGGATGAGAGCCACAGCAGTCTCAGGACTGTGGGAGACTGCCAGAGAGCTAACAAGGGTACCCCAAGGCTGGTGCTATGTGACCTTGAGTCTGGCTCACGCATCTCTAGGCTGTTTTTCCCTCCAAACTGGGACTCAGCTAATGGCTCCCTGCCCAGGCCTTGGTGTCACAGAGGCCCAGTGTCGGAGGGACAGAGAAAGGGCCTTGTGATAACAGACCCAGATTCCACAACTCAAATCCTCCCCAAAGCTCAACAAAGGTTTCCAGCCTTTCCATACTCCCAAGCCTAGAACTTCTGATGCCCCTGCTTCCAACTCCTGATTCCTAGGAAATGAGTGGGTACCACCATTATCAGGGTATGTGGTACTGAGAATGGAACCCAGCCAGGGCTGCATACATATAGGCAGGCACTCTACCCACTGAACCACATCCCCAGCCTCCCTCCTACTTTTATACATGGGGCAGCCAGACTTGAATAAGAAAGGGGCTTCCATATAGTTGGCTGATGGATGAAGATGCCAGAGAACCCAGATTTTGAGACTGATATATCTCATGCCCCTCCCCACTTTCTGTTCCTGTCAAGAGAGCCCACTTCCTGCTCCTGGACCTGGGCCAGGGACTTCAATGTAACTCAGTAAGAGGTCTGTTCCTTCCTGGGCAGGTGGTAGCTGTGGACCCCGATCTGGGGGAGAATGGCACCCTGGTGTACAGCATCCAGCCCCCCAATAAGTTCTATAGTCTGAACAGCACCACAGGCAAGATCCGTACCACCCACGTCATGCTGGACCGCGAGAACCCTGACCCCGTGGAAGCTGAGCTCATGCGCAAGATCATTGTCTCTGTCACAGACTGTACGGACTCCTGCACCCCCACCTCTGAGCTCCCCCATAGGCAGAGGCTCTTGACCTTTGGGGATGCCCCAATGGGTGGTCCTTAGGGGTCCCGGAGCCCACTCAGGAGGGCTATCTCACCACTAAGAATAAATGGTGTATACATCCCAGATGTGACCCCCCCCATAGCACCCTGCAGTAGGGAGGGGTTGGGAAGGGACGCATGGCTCAAACTCCTCCTTACAGGGACACCTGGGATGGGAGGGCGTCTGTATATGCCTCCCTTTCTTCATCATTTTTCTCTTACACCCATCTTCCCATCCCTGCCTCCTTCCTCCTTGTCCTTCCAGGTGGCAGACCCCCTCTGAAGGCCACCAGCAGCGCCACAGTCTTTGTGAACCTCTTGGATCTCAATGACAATGACCCCACCTTCCAGAACCTGCCTTTTGTGGCTGAGGTTCTGGAGGGCACCCCGGCAGGGGTCTCTGTCTACCAAGTAAGTGTTACTCACTCACCTAGCCCCTGTGTGTGCTCCATGCCAAGCATTTTCGTCAAGGCAAGGGATACCAATCAAGACCCCCAGCAGTATGTAAGCCAAGCAGCCTGGGACCACTGGTGCTGAGATGGTCTGGGAGACCCCTGGGGACAGAACCTTGAGCTAAGTCTGGAAGAACAGTCAGATTTGGAGAGACAGAGGTACTGTGTCACAGGTGAGGATGAGGAGCAGGATGAAGCAGGAACAGAAATCAGGAGGGTGGATAGAATTCTGGGGATCTGACCCAGAAAGTACCCCAGTATTTGGAGGTCTGGGCTCAGACTCCAATGCTGCAAGCTTCTAGAACAAACCATCAGACGTGTGGCTCAGCATACCTGTATAAGAGCCCCCACCTCCTGTGAGCCCCCAAGTGGTTCTGCATAGAACCGAGAGTCCTCCCACTGGGAAGGAAGCTTTGAAAAGACTTCCCAACTCCCCAGGGCCCAGGAGAAGTAGGGAGGCCCTGAAGACACTGATTCAGAGGCTGTGATGTCCTACCAGAAACATCTTAGGAACTCTGCAAAAGCTTCACGGTTAAGACTGTGGCCTTTCGAGCTGGGGTGGGACCCGTGGAAGAGTACTTTCCTAGCATGAGCGAGGCCCTGGGTTCCAACCCCAGGCCTCACAAGAAAGGTACTGGAGTCCAAGCAGTATGTGTACATTCAATTCTACCACTATTGCTGTGTAACCCAGAGAAATCTGTGAGCCTCAGATTTCTCACTTGTGGGCTGGAATAGCTGTAGCGCCTGCTTGACTATGCTGAGGATATGCAGCAGGGAACCCACAGCAGCTGTGGAGTTTGTTGTATGTGGTGTGGCTTATGCATGAGACAGTGGGATCACTTGTCCCCATTCCAAGAAGGCAGGGCTGTTTCTTAGGACACCAGAGTACAAGACCTTGGCCATGCCTACTGGCTCTCTGTGCCTGCCCTCTAAGAGGAAATTGATAAGGTGTTTGATCCCTGAAAAATGGGGACATTCTCCCAAGTTCCCTGCAGGGGGAGCCTCCGCCTCCACCACAGCAGCCAATCCCCAAGGAGAAATCCCCAAAGGAGGTAGGAGCAAGAGAGTAACCAATCTTGGAAGTGGGAGGCAGGGGTGGCTTTAGGTTGGGAGGGAAAGAGAAGCCTCCTGGGCAGATTTTACAGGAGTCGCTCAGCACCACAGGGAGGGTTACAGGAACTGGGAAAATGTGACAGGGACACCTCAGACTCAGGAAGAGGTTCCTCCTACTTAAGCTGTGCCCCCCCAACCCCTCCTAGGGTCTCAACCAAGAAAGAACTTTGCTGAATGTGTATAAGGACTTTCTTTAGACCCAAATAAAGTCAAAGCTGAGCCCCCATCCTGTAAGGCATTCGAGAAGCATGGCAAAGCCTTGTTGGTTCTTTGCACTAAATGGGGCCATTGTTTTCCAACGGCAAGAGTCTTGCTCAAACCACAAAGCTCTTGTTTTCGCTATGGTCGTGCGCTTTTTTCCAAGTTCTCAGGTGTGATCCTGTGAAATTCTCAGTGTACTGGGGTCTTGTGCTGGGGAGCTCACTGACAAGGGCTGGATTTGCCAGTGAGAACCATGTGGGACCCTGGGAGGGGCTTTGCCTGGCTTAACCAAGATGAAGTATACAACAGGAAGTCGTCATGTGGCTTTAGAGAAAAGTCCTGATGTCTTTTTACTCTTATCTCTATTTTGACTCATAAAGCAGAGAGGAGAGCTGACTCTGGAGTCTGCAAAGCCAAGGCCCGGGAGATAAAAGGGTCTTTAGGCTGAGGGATACTGCCAGTCGGCATCGCAAATTCTGGAGGATGAGGAAAGCCTCTGGACCGTAGCAAGATGGATCCCAGGGCCTGCTGGAGGCTTGGAAGGGCTTCCTGAAAGGATAGCAAGTCTTGAAGGGCCAAACTTGGGGGCCTGGATCTGGTCCTAGCAAATCCTTCCATCCTGGTCTCACTTGGTACATTTGCACTGGAGATAATCTGAGAAGGTTCCAGTCCTGACATCCTGCCCAATAAAGGCTGCCCAGGGGACAGTGGCCAGCCCGAGGTTCACAGGGGAGCAAGTGTGTTTGATGAACTGAGCTCTGGTTGGTAGGAAAGGAGAAGTTACTCCCAGGAAAGCATTCAGCCTGGCATCACCCCCTCACGTAGCCTCTCCTTCCCCCCAGGTGGTGGCCGTCGATCTGGATGAGGGCCTGAATGGGCTAGTGGCCTATCGCATGCAGGTGGGCTTGCCCCGCATGGACTTTGTCATCAACAGCACCAGTGGTGTGGTCACGACCACAGCCGAGTTGGACCGTGAGCGCATTGCCGAGTACCAGCTGCGGGTGGTGGCCAGCGACGCAGGCACACCTACCAAGAGCTCCACCAGCACACTCACCATCCGCGGTAAGTAAGGGATACCTCCTGCTAGGAGCTGGGTCTGGGACAGTACCATCACTTACCAGCCCTACACTAGCCACAGGGTACCTGCTCCAGTGGGAAGCCAAACAGCCCCATCCTGATTGTCTCTACTATGTTCAAGATGCTAGTTGAGCTTTGTCCCTACCTGACCACTGCCTCAAAGCCCAGAACCCCACCAAGGCCTCCATCCCTCCTACTCTCCCATCACAGCATCTATAGAGAGGGCCAAAGCTGACCCTGGGTCCCCAGGGTTCCCAGCAGGCTGTCATCTTCAGAAAGCCGGTGTTTTCTCCGAGGTAAAGGAGACTCCCCATTCTGTGGGCATGGAACCATAGAACTTCTCATAAAAGGGTATGGCTATGGTGGAAAGAAGTTAGCTAGGAGTCTCCACTCCCAGATTCATCACCCCTTGGGGCTAAGTGCCATGGTGCTCACCCTATATGAAGAAATACAATCTCCCATCTGCAAAGGTCTTTAGCTCTGAGAAAGATGGAAACATTGACAGAGTGTGAGTAGAGTCAGGAAGGACCTGAGGAAGTAGGAGCAGGACTTAGCCTGGCCTGGCCCTCCTGATCCTCCACCAGAGGATACAGGGAAGCAGAGAGGTAGCTGCTGACCTAACGCGGACACACAGCCGTGTTAATGGAGACAGGGACTGCGAGCATCTCAGAGTCAGCTGCTCCCTTGTCTGTGGATACAAGACTCCCTAGTAGATGCCGGGAGCCAGTTTGGGGACCCATTTCTTCACCAAATAATCAATAGGAAGTGCATCCCCTTTTCAAAGAGGACCTCCCCCCCCCCGCAAAGAACCTCTCTCCCAAGCTCAGCAAATCCACAGATAGTGACAATGGCCTGTCACTTCTGGTGACACTACAGAGAACAGGGAAGTAGTCTCACTTGTAAGGGTCACCCTAAACCCCATATGCTCAGGAAAGTGGGGGCTCGTGTGAAAAGCTAGACATACCAACATTTAAGGGAAATTCAATTTTTAGGAAGGAAACCCCTCAGAGCTGGCTTCTTGCCCTGGGATCCCTTTTGTAAACTGGGGTAGCTCTCTCCAAGACCACAGCCCCTCCCCTCTATCACTGTGCAACAGCAGAGAAGTTATTCAACTGCTCTGAGCTCCTGTCCTCCCATGTACAATGTGGCTGGTGATGCCTACCTTAGAATGACGCCATGGGGGTGGCTGTGGACCGAGTGGGAAACCCTTAGTGTCACTGTAATTATTATTATTGCAGTTGTTGTTAAGGACATACTGGCCTTAGCACACCTATATCATAGTCAGGAGTGGTGTGTGTGTGCCAGTTCCACTCAGCTTGGACCTTTCCAGCTCAGCCACCATACAGGACCCCTGGGTTCATAACCAGACAGCATTGACACAGATGTCACCTGGAGCCCATGACCCCTTTGGAAATCCTTTGCTGCCAGGTCCTGGGCGTCCACAGGAGTAGCCAGGCCTAGCCTAGTGTCTCTTCTGCTTGCAGTGCTGGACGTGAACGATGAGACGCCCACCTTCTTCCCTGCTGTTTACAATGTGTCCGTGTCTGAGGACGTCCCCCGCGAGTTCCGTGTGGTCTGGCTGAACTGCACAGACAATGACGTGGGCCTCAATGCAGAGCTCAGCTATTTCATCACAGGTAGTTCCCCTGCTGCCCTGCCCTCCTGACAGGGACCCGGACCAGGTGGGGACAGAAGCGTGTAAAGGGGGCATGGACCTCTACCCTCATGCCTCCCCCAAGGACTCGCTCCTGGTTCTCAGGAAGTTTCAAGACTGAAGGTGTAGAGGGGAGGGGGTAGGCGGAGGGGACAGTGTTGACTGGGGTGAGAAGGCAGTCACCGCAGGAATGTGGCTTCATCTCCCCCCCCCCCCCCCCGAGAACGCCTATCTGTTGAGAGGCAGATGGTTGCAAACTCCCTAAATGGATTCGTTTGGGCTGGAACATGTTCAGCAGCTACCACCATGTTGTGGCTGAAGCTGATGAGGTCCTGGCCTGGCTCTCTGGGGAAAGTGAACCTGCCACAGTAGTGGAACCTGTTGGGTACGGTAAACACACTCTGCAGTCATCATCTCATGAGCTAGAACCGTTTTTCAGCTCATCTCAATGCATAGCCTACCTGACAAGCTCTAGGATGCAGGGCAGGTGGGAAGAGCCCTCCCCATCCCTCAGCCCTCCCCTAACCACCTTCTTTGTGCTTCTGAGCTGTCTGGGTCCCTGTCACATATATACAACACCTGTGCACACGAACCCGAACACATGCGCAGTGGACACACTACCCTCCCTGACATCTCGCCCCAGCAGTACAGGATCCTGGCTTACATGTCATTTTACATGTCATTCATGGCTTCCTGTAGCCACAGTGACTGACTTTTCAGCCCCCAGGCTCTCCCTCCCAGGCCTTTCTCTCCTTCTTACTCATGCTCACCTCCTGTCCTAAAGACGGTTCCTGGAAGCCACAGTTAGCGAGACTCCCACGTGGCACCAAATCTAGAGGTTCTGCCGCTAACACTTAACTGCGCTTTACTCCCTGCCCCATGCAGAACTAGATTCTGTCCATCACAGAAGACATGTTAGACTGTGAGGATCCTGAAAGATGACTTCCAGCACTTTCCCTCAGGTGCAAACCATATAAAGAGAAAGATTTCCCAAGAGCAGCCAAGTCACCCGGTCCTGCTCACTGGCCTTGAGCCCTCCTTGATCTCCAATCTCTGAAACCAACTGAGCCTCCCCGCTTCTTCCAGGCACAGTACAACAGCTCCCTCTGCTGTCTAGAGTGCTGTACTACAACCAGCTCACTCTGGCTGCTTCTCTCTCGCTGGTCCCAGAGAGCCCTCCCCTGACTCTACCCACAAGGGGACCACCATCCAGGGAGGGCCACCAAGCCTCGCCTGTCTCCGATCCACCTGCCCCTCTGTTCCATTCCAGTCCTCCATGAGTCCCTGCCCAGAGAGCTGTAGTCCTTAACCCCTCTCTATCCCCAAAGATGAGGGTCCTGGGAGATACCCAACCCCCACCCCAAAGTCAGTCCTTGGCCACATGTAAAAGTCCTTACCCAATGCTGGGCGGTGGTGGCACATGCCTTTAATCCCAGCACTTGGGAGGCAGAGGCAGGTGGATCTCTGTGAGTTCGAGGCCAGCCTGATCTACAAGAGCTAGTTCCAGGACAGGAACCAAAAAGCTACGGAGAAACCCTGTCTTGAAAAATAAAAAAAAAAAAAAGTCCTTACCCAAGTCAGCTGCTCAGTCTCCTTTGAAAGAAAGGCTAGGGCAATATGGACAGGACCCAAGCTCCAGAGCTAACATTCAGGAAGAAGTCAGGACAGGGCACAGAACCTCCCTCCCTCAGATCAAGTGGAGAGTAGATGAACTGGTCCATAATTGGAGTGCCTGGTACGCTGTAGTGCATAAGTGCCCAGCAGATGTTGAACACTTAGGCTTCCAGTCATTTAGGCTATGCCCTCCACCTATAAGAGGTTAATAGCATCCTTTGAAGGGTTCTGTGCAGGTCCCCTGTTAGGGAGAGAGTCACGATGCCTCCCTTTGTCCCATATAGAGCTCTGCTGCCCAACTTAAATCTTCCTTCACTTCTGCCTGCAGAGGGAAATGTGGACGGGAAGTTCAGTGTAGGCTACCGGGATGCTGTGGTGAGAACCGTCGTCGGCCTGGACCGTGAGACCACTGCTTCTTACACGCTTGTACTGGAGGCCATCGGTAAGACCTAGCTGCCCTGCATATTGTCTGTACCATTATCCTAGGCAGAGCTCGCATTGGGGAACCAGGCCTAGAGCCCAAACTCTGCCTTCAGGCCAGTGAAGAAAGGCCCACCACACTCATAGTATTACCGGGCACTGTGGGGTGGGTGGTTGTCATCCTGTGCTCCCAAGTGCTAAGAAGGGTAAGGCCACACGCAGGCCACTAAGTAGACTCATTGCTGCTATGCCAGAACAACACAGAAGGGTAGACAGGTGACATATGAGCATCGTGCATCCATGCTTGATGACACGTACCTGTGATCCTAGCACAGAGGAGGTGTGGTCAGAAGGATCAAGAGTTCAGAACCGCCAGGCGGTGGTGGCACACGCCTTTAATCCCAGCACTCAGGAGGCAGAGGCAGGCGGATCTCTGTGAGTTCGAGGCCAGCCTGGTCTACAAGAGCTAGTTCCAGGACAGGAACCAAAAAGCTATGGAGAAACCCTGTCTAGAAAATAAAAATAAAAAAAAAGAGTTCCGAACCATTCCCAACATCACAGCAAGCTTGAGACCACCCTAGTCTACATGAGACTTTTCTTAAACAACCAAACATTAAAATAAATGGGCAGTGACTGGTCGGAACTAGGGGGCAACACTGGACCTTGGTCTCCCTGCCTTGGTTGTTCTGCCCCTGTGTATTAATTGTGTCATTCAGTGAACCATCATGGCCATTCGTGACAGCCACCCCAGTTCAACATCCTCCCAGATTCAAATCTTCTCACAGCTTCAGCCTTTAGGCTAGCTGTGGTTAGTTCCATCAGGTCTGTGCTGGTTGCTGGGCACCTCATTGTGGCTAGGAAAGTGAGGTGTGCCCAGTTATGCCTGTAAGTTGTTCCTCTCTAGTGCTACAGACAGGGTGATGGGGCGGGGAGGGTATCCCACCGGGAGGGTATCCTACCCAGGAGGGTATCCCACCAGAGATCTCAACATCAAGGGGGGCAGTCAGGTGTAGTCTTCCCTGGAAAGGGCAGGGTGTGCTGCTAGGCAGACAAGAGAGTTACAGTGTGTGTGTGTACATGCATGCATGTCTGTGCATATGTGTGTGTGCATATGCATGTATGTGTCTGTGTATGTCTCTGTGTGTGCACATGCATGTGTGCATGTCTGTGTGTGTGTTTGTGCATGTGAATGTATGTGTGGGGGCTTGCATGCATATGTGTCCCCCAGTACACGCTAGCCACCTGCCCAAGGTCTAACAGACTCTGGAAGGAAAGGCTATAATCAGGGAAGAAAGATGTGGAGATTTGAATCTTGAGTTAAAAGCTTTGCCTTTGCTCTCTAATAAGTAGGAAGTCCCTGAGGGTTCTGGAGGGGAGACAGATATGGGGAGACTTGTGTTCCCTCCTCCCAGGAGCCCCCTCTATAGTGTTTGTGGAGAGCTCCAGGTGAGCAGGAGTGAGCTATGTCCCACCCAGCTCAGCCAGGCCCTGCTCTGCTCTCTACCCATCTGGGGTGCAGCCTGGGAGCATAGTGCCTTTTGGAGGGCCATCATCACCACACTGGAGCCAGCCTTGGCTTGAGCTGGCAGAAGCATGGGGCTCTGGTCCCATCATCCATGAAGGTTTTCTAGCTCAACATCTTCAGCTGAGGCAGGGCCTTTGGGATGAGAGGGAGGAACCTACAAGAGTAAAAGGGACTAACGACCCTGTGGTCAATGACCCATACCCCAGCATGTACTCAACTAGAAAGAAAAACCAAGTCACCATCGGTCTCCAACCAACCATACTCCCCTGCTCCCCCCTGGGCTGAGTGTCCTGGTGGGGACATAAAGCTCTGGGGCAGGAGTGTCATCTTCTGGGGAGGACGTTCAGAAGCTTTCCCAGGTGGGGCCATGACACCTGTGTCACCGCTCTCCACCCTGGCTGGCTCCTGCAGAGTCCCAACATACCTTAGGCTTGAGAGCTAAGCTCAACCTGTAGGCCTGCTGGCCTGGCCAGCCCGATGTTTAATAAGGAATAATAATGCTTAGTGGGGGGCATTTTTTTAAAAGACTTTATTCCAAAGTTCGGATGTTCAGTCTCTTTTGATAAATCAGAAGCCCGGTGTCCCTGGGCCCACATTTTGCCCATCATCTGTGACTGGAGCAGCAAACACCTGCCCTTGAGGTGGCTGGCCCAGTTTCTTACCCTGTTCCCTTGCCCTCACTGCACCCTGACTTGAACAGCAGGCAGCATTGTGTCTCCTCATCTGTGTGGGTCCCAGGCTTACTGGGACAAATCAACGCAACTGTGGTGACTTAAAAGAACACAGATGTGGTGTCTCTGGTTCCAGAAGTTCAAATTCAAGGTGTCGGCAGAGCCGCAGTTCCTTTGCAGAATCCCTCCTTGCTCGTCTCCATGTCTGGTGGCTGCAGGGTTCCTTGGCTTGTGGTTCCATCTTCGCCTGACTTTCTCTTTGTTGGTGGTTATGTTTTGAGAGAGGCGGCACTCAAATGTCTGGTCTCTCACAATTCCCCGGCCTTGGCTTCCCATTAGGAATGACAGGGACCCACTGTGTCTTCCAAGGACACTTAATCGCTGGGTAAATGGATAACGGGACTGGCCTCCGCTCAAGATCCCTGGCATAATTACATCTCCAAAAGCCCCTTTTATGCCATGACCAGTGTGTATAGGTTCCTGGAAATCTGACCGTTCATCCCATCTTCTTCAGAGCCTTGCTTAGCTCCGCTGTGAATTGGGAGAGAGAATCCTGCCGACTTCCCTGGGCTGTTGTGGGAACTGAATGAGCCAATGAAGTTTATCTGTGACATGGCATTAGGTCATCCCTGGGTATTGTTAAGTGTTGCTGGTCGTCTGGAAGGGCGTTGAGCTCTTGAGGCTGGTGTAGATCCGTGTAACTCTGGTTGATGGCCTGGAGTATCAGACTTCTAATGCCTGTTCTCTTCACCTCCCGCAGACAATGGCCCTGTAGGCAAGCGACGCACTGGTACGGCCACCGTGTTTGTCACCGTTCTGGATGTGAATGACAACCGGCCCATCTTTCTGCAAAGCAGCTATGAAGCTAGCATCCCAGAAGATATCCCAGAGGGTCACAGCATTGTGCAGGTAGGTGGCAGACTGGGGCCAGACTGGGCTATGCTCAGCCCTGAGGGCACGGGCTCAGGAGCATCATGTCATAAGCGGTAGGGACAGCAGCAGTCCAGGGTGGCCTGAAAGTAGCTTGCACTTCAAGAAAAGAAATGCATGGTCCCTCTTCCTTTCTGTGTGAGCTGAGGACAGGGCCCTGGCTCGCCTTAGCTTCCCCCAGAGCCTTTCAGAGCATATGGGAGGGGAAAGTAACTCTTTCCTGGAAAGGACTCAAGGAGGAGAGCCAGGGCTCAACAAGGCCAGACAGAGAGGCTTTCACAGCATCTTGGCCAGGCTCCCCTCTTGGAAGAAAGCAGGCAAAAGAAGACAGCGCTCCTTGGCCCAGAGTAGGAGAAACAGCTAAGAGGCACAGAGGGAGTTGACCTTGAAAATGATGTGTGTGTGCGCGTGCATGCGTGCATGTGTGTGTGTGTGTGTGTGTGTGTGTGTGTGTGTGTGTGATGCACGTGCGCGCACACACACACACACACATACACATACACGTATACACATGGGGGTTGTTACTTAGTTGCTGGGGGAAGAACAGGGACTGAATGACCCACTTCATCAACCTCAGTGTTTTCCACGCAATCCAAGAGTAAGCCAAACTCAACAAAGATGGGCCTGCTGCTATGGCCCATTCCCTAGCTCAGGAAGGAGGGAAGAGAGGGAGAAGGAGATTGCCTACCTCCATGTGGGAGAACTGGAGATGATCAAGAAAGGAACACAAAGCTGACTTCAATAGAGTCCAGAAAGGCCATGAGACATGTAAGAATCTAGCGGCTGGCTCCCAGAGAGAGGGTAAAAATGGATCCTCACCCATTTCCTGGCCTCGGCTAAGAAAAAAACCAGAGCCCCCACCCAGGAAGCAATGGAACACCACCCTAACTTAGTACCTGCTATCTCCATCTCATAGGCACCCCAGAACCTGTAACCCACCCAACATAGAGCATAGCAGGCCATGGGGGAGTCTAGCCTAAGATGCTTCAGGTGGGGTGAAGAGGCAAGGGGGGTGCTCAAAGTCCTTTGGGGAGAAGCTAGATTGCTTCCTGGTCCTGAAATCCTGGATTCTATGTATGTAAAACTTGGGTTTACGTCCTGGAGTCCCTGAGTGACATGGGGCTACCCTGGTCTATCCACTTCTCAGATGTTCAGGGTCTCAGGACACTTTCTCTCCCAGGCTGTAGAAGTGCCCTGCAAAGGTACCCCCACCTTGTCATAAGGATGCAGGAGAAAGGCACAGTGACCTCACCTCCATAGTAAGCTTGGAGAGCCACCTTCCTTTAGGGATATCACAGGAGACATTAGGCCATTGGTGTGGGGCAGGCTCACACCAGATACCTACCGCTTTAGGGATACGGTGGGTGCTGGGACATGATGTCGCTCCCTACAGTTCCCAGGCTTGTAGGAAAGGAGACAGACAAGACTGTGCATGCTGCTGGCCTCCCTAAGACAGATGAGAGACCAGAGGAGCTCCAGACGGAAGGGCAGTTCTATTGCAAAACAAAGAAGGCTTCACAATGTGGGTGCCAGCAAAGCTTCAACCATAGACAGGGAAGATAGATCGTTCAGTTGCCTTAGGTGTCTGGTCAGGGTGAGGCTAGAAAGATAAATTGCCACTACTGCCTAGATCCTGCAGCACACCATAGAATGGATACATCCAGTGGGCAAGGGAAACCAGTGGGGGCTTTGGATCTGGAGAATAGCAAAACCAGCACTTAGTCCTTGGGAATATTGAGTGACTTCACTCTGGGTCATAGCAGGGCAGGGAGCAGCCCTGTGATGGGGCCCTGGGTCATTTGACTCTGGGACAGGACGTAAGCATCGCAAGTTCCCTCTTCGTAATCTTCAAGTCTGAGATGCAGCAGAGGCCTTGGCTATAGAAGATGGGACCAAAGGCTGGGATTCCCAGCAGCCCACACCACAATGCAGTAGGCCTACTTACACAGGTCACTTGATGAAGTTGTTGCCACAACGCACAGAGCACAGTTCGTGCGAGCCAGCCTTGATCCTACCACTGTTCTGAGAGGTCTGGCCCATGCTATTTGAGAGGAGGCCATCTCTTTCCCAGTGGTACCACTGTCATGCGTCCTCAGAGTCCAGGCAGCATCCCTTCCAGTATTGGCAGTGGCATAGCTTCCTGCCATGGTGACAGAGCCTCCACCTAGCCTTGAACAACAGCCTTTTGTTTGTTTCTTTGTCTGACTTGTTTTGATTTCATTTGAATCAGGATTTTATGTTGTAGCCAGGTGGTCTTGAACAATCCTTCTGCCTCGGCCTGTTGCATGCTGGGAGCACAAGTGTGAACTACCGCCCTTGGCGTATAGGAAACTTCTTCTGTAGGCTGACGTCTTCAAGTCCTCCTAATCTGTCCTGACAGGAGGCCACAAAGGGAGTTCCCAGACTTATGATTTGACACTTTCCAGTCCCCTAGCTGGCAACTAACCAGATCCACAAGAAGGAACAAGAAGGTCAAGAAACGGATCCCTGGGTTGCTTTCCCTGGGGTATTAGGTTAGCACAAGTACAAGCTAGTGCAGACCCAGAATAGGCAAATATCCCACTTGGTTGAGGATCTGGGCCTTTTAGCAACTGCTCTCAGCTGGGTCTTCAGAAGCTAGGCAAGCTTTCTGGCGGAGCAGGGGATGCTATCCCTGGGATCAGTAGATACCTTGCTTCCAAAAGGGGATGCTGCAGTATCCCCAAGTTGTACCTCAGGGCCACAGAGTAAAGGTCTAAAGACCTGTGGGTATTTTGAGCCAAGAGTCTGTTAACAAGCAGAAGCAGTGATCAGAGTCTCCTGGAAAGGACATGGGCTGGACACACAAGGAAACACTGGAGTGATATAGGGGTCTAGGGTATCATTGTCCGACAGCCTACAATGCCAGGCTCCATCAGAGGCAGCCATCAGAGGTCTAGGGTTAGCCTGTATGAAGATGGCCACTTTATCACATCTCAGTGGCTTCAGTGAAGTCACAGTCACCTCGCTGGTCATCAAGGCCCGGCAGAGGACACTGCTGGGCAGCAGGCCTGCCTCGCCTGAAGCTGTGCAGAGATCGGCGTAGCGAGCCCAGGCGCTTCCAGAGCCGGAGCCTGGGCTCGCTGGGGCTCCCTGGGTGATGTGGCATATATTCCCGGGCCCCTTGACGGCCAGGGTCCAGCGCGGTGGGCTTGCACAGCATCATGAATAGCAGGCAAGAGGCCAAAAGCAGAAAAATGCAGGCCAGGGCGATAAGAACTGGTACAGGGTCGGCAGTCTGGGTGTAAGTCCCAGAAGTGGCCGGAGTCGTAAGCAAAGTTGGAGGGCTGGAGAGGCTGGAGCCCCCTGTGTTCATGGTGCCTGCAAGGGCAGGACAGAGAATCAGGGCAAAGGAACTGCATCCCAGGCATGGGCAGGAGAGACTCACCTGGAGCATACCAATGAGGGCTGAGCAGTTAGTCATATTTTCATGATCTTCTTGTCACAATTAGTACAGCAAGGCCCAAAGAGGCACAGTTAGTACAACTGATTAGTGATAGGGCTGAGTCTTGAACCGGGGGCTTCTATCTGCTCTACCGCTGCTGCACAGCCATGAAGAGCATAGTGTATTGAAAGCTTTCTGGCATTTTATAATCGGTTCTCGGAAATTGCCATACAGACTTAAGCCTAAAAACCAAAAATCTAATCCCAACTCTATCAGGAAGCCACTTTACAAATCAAGAACAAGTCAGAGTGTAAGATGCTGTGGTAAGGGCTGGTGGGGACCCTCGCAATGGCCTAAGGCCAAGGCTGTAGACCAGGGGCCCACACATGTGTTTTGGTGGTTGCTTGGTGTGTTTTTAATTTATCTGCGACTATTTTTTAAAATGAGATGTGGAAACATCAGGAGTAATAGTGCATGCCTGTAACCCCAGCACTCTGGGGAGGGGGAAAGAATAGGAGTTCAAGGCCAGTTTTGGTTACTTAGGAGATTTGAGACCACCTTGAGCTATATGAGACATAGATAGATAGATGCATGGATGGATGATGGATGGATGGATAGATAGATAGATAGATAGATAGATAGATAGATAGATAGATAGATAGATAGACAGACATCTGAGTGCCTAGCTTCTCTTTCCATGTCACTAGTGGCTTCTCTGTTGTCCCCTTTACAGAAGTCACCAGCCCCAGCTGGCCACACTCCCTCATGCCTACCACATACCTATTCCACCTGCCTGGATCCATGAGTACTTCTGTTGCGACTTCCTGATGCAGCCTAACCTGCTCCCAGGGAAACCAAGACTCAGCATGAGAGGCCAAACCCAAGGCCACATAGGCAAGCAAAGAGGAGAAAGACCAGATGTTCTGACTCCTGGTCCCGTGCCTGCCCCCTACTAGACTCCCAACCCTCTCTGAGTCACTCAGACACACTTGGGAAATATAAACGCAGAGCTGACAGTGTAGCCAGAAACCTGCCCTGTGACATCGTTCACCTTCTAGACATTTCCATTATCCCTTCAGGGGATCCATCCTCTGTGGGGAATGCCACAGACTGTCCTCATAGACAAAGGACCAGGCTAAACTGGATGCCTAGTAGCTGGTAATAATAATTCCAGAGCCTTGGCGCGGGTAATGCATGGCCAAAGAAGCTAGATAGCCAATTCCAAAAAGGGCCCTAGCTGACCCCCACAGCCTGGGCTGGCCCTTGGGAACATAGAAATTTTTGCCAGGCTCTTCAGGCTTCTCAACTGAGGCAAGAAAAGTTTTTTTAGTTTTTTGGGGTTTTTTTGGTTTTGTTTTTTAAGGCAAACATCCCTGCTATTTAAATGTTGGCAGCTAATTTGAAGTTGTCTGAAGCACAGAAGAAAGATGGGTATTACAAAATGCCAGATAAACTTGATTCCAAAAGTTTTTAAATCAGTTTTTAAATACTGGATGTGCTCCCCAGGCCAATCAAAGCACACACACAGCCTCCGTCCAGCTGACAGGCCAGCGGCTACGCCTTGTGCATTGCACAACCCGGTAGAGAAAATTTCAAAGATCCAAACAGAACTCTGATCTTAGAGCCTCACCTGAGGCGGATGGAGGGCAGCTTCCTCCTTCCCACATTACTTGGCCTCTCCCTCAGACTCTGGCACCAAAACCAGGACCACAGGGGAGGCTCGGTTATGCCAAAATCCTGCCTTCAGCCAGGGAATCACAGAACATGGCCACCCTGGCCGCTTAGCCCCTAAGCCCTTGTCCCACTCGGATACTCACCAGCAACTCCGGGACCTAACTCCTGGCTCCTGGGCACAGCTGACTGAGGGCACCCGGTACTCTCCACCCACCTACCTTCCATCTCTTACCCCAACCCCTCCCATCCCTTGAAGCTTCCCCAAGCTGGAAATTCTGATGTTTGTCTAACTGCTCAGGGCCTCCACCCTTCAGGCCTTGGGCCTGGAAAGCCCTCTGAGTGGACAGCATCTATGGATCAGCCCTTCCTGGAGTCAGCTGGAGTAGGGATGGGGCATACCCACTGCCATCCCCCGTGGAAAGAAACTAGCAGTCCCTTGGCTCTCAGCACTTGGCTCCAGTAAGGAAAGGGCAGTCCCAGCTGAGAAAGGCCTCCATCCTACTAGCACAGAACCCAGAGAAGCCGTGAGGGCCTCTTCTGCCTCAGCATCTGAGCCACCCTCGTGGTAGTCCATGACTCTGATGTGCTTGAGGCAACCCTGGCTGCTGGTTTCCCTGCTGCCAGCCAGCAAGAACAGCTGATTCTAGAGGACTTGAAGCCCAAGCATGGGGCCCCCTTCCTGCTGGAGCCCTCCACTGAATGCACCTCTCCATAAGCTCTGCCTAGAACTATCTTACTTCCCTTAGAATCCCACAGAGAAAGCGTGACCTTGGCTTACTCATTCCCCTCTACTGGGCCTCATTTCCTTTCTCAGAGCAATAGAAGGACTCCCCAAATCTGAGCACCCCTTCATGTCCTCCCAATTTCCCAGTAAAGGTCTTCCCTACTTCTTTCCTTGGTTTTCTCTATAGTCCCTCGTCACTGGCCGCAGGCCTACCCTTGGAGGTCTGTATTCTCAGTGCAAGGTCGCTCAGCTGTCCCAGGAGGTCCAAGGTGTACCAGCCCGCTGTATTATCCACAGGCAACAGGGCAGGCTTTCTCTCTGTTTCTCCAGCTGAGCCTGGTTTTGTTGAAAGAGTCCTGGAGTGCCTAGGGGAGGGGACAACTGGGAGGTAGGGATGGCAACTGAGTGGGAAGAAGGAGAAGGGAGCCCTCCTGTGTGGCTCGCTCTAGCCTGTTTCCTTGGAGCCCTCTCACGGGTGCAAACGCTAATGACAGCAGGGGGTGGGTTTAACCACCTCATGGGCCCGGGTCTCCCACCATCCCCCTTGGAAATTTGAATGGTATGGTCGACTATTCAATGCCTGCCAGCCCCCAGGTTACCAGGGAGAGGGTCTGTTAGCACAGAGACAGCAGGAGTGATGGGCCGGGAGCCTTGCCCCCCAAGACCTCCCCTGCAGGGTCTCTAGGCTCTGTCTTTCCTGGATTCTCAGAGGAGTGTCCCTTTTAAGATGTCTGGCTGCAGAAGTGAGGGCAAGGAGCATTTTTCAAATTTCAAAATGCTGGACCGAGGGATGGCCAAGGACAGGCCGTTTACAGTTTGAGTGGAGTACCAGTCTCTCGCCAACCCTCCCCCACAACCCTCCTTTCTTCCAAGAATCCCAAACCTCCCTGGCAACCAGCTGCCTGCTTAGGGGGCCTGAGTTTTGTGCAGCTTGTCTACTAGAAGCTTGTATACACGGTAGCAATCACAGCTACATCTAAGGCCTGTAGCCCTTCACTACAAAACAAAGCCTTGTCTCCCTCCCCTGAAGTGGACAAGAGCCTTCCAGTGTACTATGAAACACCGAGAGAGCCTTGGTGACCCAACACGGCCCCTCCCAACAGGTGACAAGTGACTCTGGGGGCCCAGGAGCTTGCGGCAAACCCAGCTTCTGGCTTCCTTGCTGCCAGCCAGCCGAGAACAGCTGGTGTTGGAGGAATTACTCCTGAAGCCCAAGCTCCAGTTAGCCAATGAGTTAGTGCTGGGTGGGAATCCAGTGTCTCCCTAATGAAAGGACAAGAGCCCTTGCCACGCGAAACCCCCCGCCCCCCCATCTCTCTGCTGACTTGATCTTTGCAAGGAGAACCCCTCCTCAGTCCTCCTTTCTCGAAGTGTGTGCAATGAGTGAGGATAGGAAAGTTTGCAGTACAGCTTTTGAGTGCCAAAACAGACTCAAAAACAGTTGCATCATCAAAAAGCTCACCCCAGCATGGACGATGACTACCAAAGATGTAGCTTCCTGCCGAATTTTTCAGCAGCTCCACCCAAGTGTCTTTTCGGTAATTACTGTCCACTGTTTAAAAAAAAAAATGTTTTCCTGCTCAAGGCTAACAGCAGCAGCAGTAATCTGTGAAATATAATAATGCCTGGAAGGCGATTTGACAAGAGCATCACATCCGTGGAACAAAACAACAGCTGTGGCCTTGCTATGAAGGCCTATGATCTTCCCAGCCACAAAGTTTTGCCCTGATTTATAGAACCAAATGTTCTGTCTTGTGGCCTGGGCCTTAAATCCAATAGAAAAGCACCTCTAACAGCCATGCCACTATTATTCCAGAGGACACATTTTGGCCTGGCCTGTAGCCCATAGAGAGTGCATAGCGATAAGATTGTGATCTTTCTCTTAACAGCCTCCATGGTGCCTTCCAGCTCTACAGAAGTCAGGCAAAGGGGAGGGAGCTCCCAGATCTAGCTAAGGGAGCTCCTAGCTTGCCTTCTTCCACTGAGGTATTGAGTATCTCCAACAATTAGAATTTTCCACCTAACACGGGTATCCAACCAACAGCAGACACAAGAGCCTCCCGTGTGGAGGATCTCGGGGACCTCCCTGCGTTCATGCACTGGGATAATTCATCAGTAACCTTATGGCTTCTGGGCATGCCCATTTCCACCCTTGTGGTATAGCTTTACCCAGACTCTTTCGCTGCTGTTTTTACTGTTATTCCAGATGCTTTTCCAAATCTGTGAGACACTCAGAATTGGCATTCTGCAATGAGACTTTTTCACAGAGGCTGGGCATGATCTCTGGAGACCCATGGCTGTCCACTATAAACATGCACCAGGGGCTGTGTGGTGCAGCAGCAAGGGGGACACAAAAAAAAAAGTTAGCAAGGTCCAATGCATCATGGGAAGATCTTGTCACTATTGTCAATTGTTTCCTCAAAAAAAAAAAGGCAATGTTAGGCACCACATCATGGATGGGGGCTGTACCCTATCTGTCCCTCTAGAAGGCACATTCTCCATAAACCACCCTAGGGCCTCATCTTGGGACACTGCCATGGGGTTGCCATGTATTTCCCTTCCCATGATGGCCTTAATAAGGATAGCTTGGGCCTCTTGGCTGAACTGGCAGTGAGGGTGAATGAGGTCCATGTTGTCCTCTGCCATGCCTACTAGATGACCGACTCTCTGGTTCAGTATCAGTACCACGGCCACTGTCCATTGGCAACACCTGGCTACTAAAAGGGCCCCCAATCTCCATGAGGTTTTTGATATAGAATCTCCTTCTACAGTCCAGGCTAGCCTAGTACTTGCTACATAGACCAGGCTAACTTTAAAATCATGACAGTCCTCTGGGTCTTGCATGCTATACTGGATTGCAGGCATATGTCACCACTGCAGCCCAGTACCCTTTCTTGAAGGGGGAAATGTGTACAGTTTATTCTGAGAGGATAGCCGCCCATTCGTTGGACGGTCTTCTTCACCTGTTTCACTCTGCCATTTGCTCCTTCCTCTCCCATGAAGCCTCTAGAAGCTCTCAGGCGCAGCATCTGACCTTCCGTCGATCCCTTCCCTGGTGCATTTGGCTCAACACAAATCTTTGTACACTTGCTCTTTGGGTGACCTGGAGATAGCCTTCCGGCCCTCTGTCACCCCCTCATCTTTGCTTTAATACCTTACAGAGCCAGTTTACATGTTGGTCTAAATCATTTAGATCCCCCCAGAGCTTTTCCTACATTATAAAGGTCACACTCCACCAGGGAGCTCAGCAAAGACACTAAAGCCCCAAACCCGTCCCTAGGAAAATCAACTTCTTTTGTAACTCTCTGGTAAACACAGAGCTCAAAGCCACAAACTGGCCATTAGTCACCACCTCTCACATGCCTAGTCATTCCCTTAGCAATGTCTGTCATTCCTCTTTGCCCTCCAGTCCCTGCCAGCCACGAAGGTCTGAGACATAACCAAGGGTCCCTATTTGGTTGTCTAAGGGACTTGTTTTCCTCCTGTCGTCTTGGTCTGTGCCGTGTTCCGCTCAAGGAGGAAGAGTGTTTATATCACTTAGTTTCTTATTTCCACACAACTCGGGCCGTCCCCATCCGCCTGTGTGTCCCATGGCCTCACGCATAAGACAGAGACTCTTTTATTCCTTGTATAAATGCCTTTCCCCTGAGGCTTGAGAGATGGCCTGGTGGTTAAGAGTGCTCACTGCTCTCTAGAAGCTCAATATTTGCTCCCTAGCACCCCTAGTACCCCTAGCACCCACGTCTGGTTGCTCCCAGGATCCAACACCCTCTTCTTCCGGCCTCTGCAGGCACTCAGACTCTCGTGGCATACCTGCATGTATACATACAAATAAATGATAATAAGTCTTTCCCAATTCAGTCAGCTCAGAGGCTAAGTAGTCCCTGATTATCATTAAGGCCCCTGCCTGCATGCTGGACCATCGATTGCCCCCCCCCCCCCCGGTTTCTCTGTATTAAAGATTTGGCTGAGGAGCATTTTCTCTCCCTTCCATGTCACTCCTCCTTAGTCTCCTGTCTCTTCCCTGGGTCCCAAGTCCTTGCCTCCCAGGAAGCCTATTGATCGCAGCTCTAACTTGCGTTCTTTCTCCCTTGCCTCCTGCCATCCGTAGGAGGCAGCAGGCTAACACCTCCATCTCGTTCTCCCCTTTCAGCATCTTTCCTCCCAAATCAAAAGCATCCACATGCCACTTTCCTATCGTAATCCCTCCCTTACACAGGCAAGTTCTTTTTGGACAGATGTCTGAACTGCAGTTGCGTGTTGCAAAGGCTTCCAGTGCCCCCTCAGATGGATCAGCCTCCGAGGTACATCTTAGCACCATGACAGATGTGGTCTGCTGTCCCTGTACGGGTAGTGTCTTAGTTACTTTCCCAATGCTGTAATAAAGTACCATAACGAAAGCTTCTTAGGGGTAGAGGGCGTATTTTGCTTTACAGTTTCAGAGGGATACCAGTCCATCAAGGCAACAGGCAGGGAAGGTGTGGTGACTGAAGCAGGAGGCTGGCCAGTCACACTGCGTCTACACTGGGAAAGCTGAGTGAATTGGAAGTAGAGCTAGGCTATAAAGCCTCAAGTCCAGTCCCCCAGTGATCCACTTCTCCCAGGACATGGCACCGCCTCCTAAAGTTTCCACAGCCTTCCCAAACAGTACCACCATCTGGGGGATAAGTATTCAAACACAAGAACCTGGGGGGGGGCATTTCATCTTCAGATCGGAATAGGTACCAATTCTGTTGCCAGGCTTTCCCCAGGGAGATGTATACAAACATCTCTTCACCCCAGAGAGGACACTGATGATAAAACAAATGATTCAACCCAATGCTACCTTGGTGAAGCAATAGTTTATTTAAAGATCCCAGGAAGTTCTTCAGTAGAACTCTCTGCAGGGTGGTCAGGGAGCTCCAGGGATGCAGCTTTTAAACATCCTCACCCATGCTAGGGTAGGCTTTTCAGCTATACAGCTCTTCACAGTCACCCAAGTGATGTTCCTAAGATGTCACGAGCCTCACAGGTAGGGGATCATAGAGGTATGGAGTGGCCTCTTCCAGCCCGGGCCAGAGGGTGGTAATGAAATATCCCACATGCGCCTCTGTACCCCATGAAGAGGGAATGGGACGGTCCTGGTGCCAGCATAAACCATAGATAGTAGGGTGTCCTTATGGACAATAAAAAGGATGCACACTTAAGCCTGGGGTTGGGGGAGCTGCAAAAACAGATTCCCCCCCCCATCTCCACCTTGGAACTAGGAATAATTCCACTGTCTCTTCTCCTTCAGCTGAAAGCCACGGATGCAGATGAGGGCGAGTTTGGGCGTGTCTGGTACCGCATTCTCCATGGTGAGTGGGCTGCCACAGGACAGGAGGGACGGCCGCTGCCCTAAGACAATATTTCTCTTTGACTGACCAGAGCTGATGCCCAAGCATTGTATCCACAGTCTGGAGCCCAGGAAGGAAGTGGGTTTTCTGATTGTTTACACCAAGTTAAATGTATTCTAAGCAAAGGGCAGCACACTGGCCGTGTTCCTAAGATCTCCATATGCTACAGTGTTCTCAAAGCTGTTTCACGTAATGGAGGGGAATCCAGGGAAACTCATTGAGGAGTCACTCTCCTTGGACCAACTAGAATCCAGAGCCCTTTCCCGAGTCACTCACTACATCCAGAGCATGAAACTCACTCATCTGCTGGCTTCTAGGATCAAGGGTGATGAACTCCAGGGGCTGAGTGTGGATAAGTGTGTCCCTGGAAAGAAACCAAGACCTTGGGTACCAACCCAACCCAGTTGAATCCACTATACCCTATATTCCTCACTCACAGACAGTAGGGTTTGGGTCCAAGACCCTTCTGAAATTTCCTGAAGCTTCCCTACCCCCAATGGAAGTGGAGGCGTGGAGACAAGGGTTAAGGCCTTATAAGGCCCCAGGTTTCATATAAGAAAGAGGTAGGCCCATGTGCCCCTCTGTTAGGCTAATGTGGGCTTCAGCCAAGTTCCTAAGTCCTGTGGGCAGGTCCTACATGCCTTAGGGCCTGGCACCCACTACTCTCCATCTTTTAGTTATCCTCCTCTTAGTCCAGCTCATGCATCTCATGTGTCCTTCCATGCAGGTAACCATGGCAACAACTTTCGGATCCACATCAGCAGTGGGCTCCTGGTGCGAGGCCCTCGGCCCCTGGACAGAGAGCGGAACTCCTCCCATGTGCTGATGGTGGAGGCCTACAACCATGACCTAGGCCCCATGCGGAGCACTGTCAGGGTGAGACCACCTGTTGTGGCGCGGGAGGGACAGGTTTTGGTACTGACTAACATCTTGGACAAGGAGTTTGGTGAGGACACCAAGGGCCCAGCCCAGTCAGGGATCTTGGATTTGTCCTTTTATTCTGTGCCTCAGTTTCTCCAGCTGAGGAAAGGGATCCATGATACTTATATCTGTCCTAAGGGAGGAAAGAGGGCTCCTCACTGATCTATCCCTTACACCCACCCAGCTCTGCACAATGTATTGAGGAAACCTCATAGACATAAGCGAGGAGGACTAGATGCCGACATGAGGAAATAGAGACCCATAGAGCTATCTAGAGGCAGAAACAGGGCTTGAGACTATGTATTTTGGTTCCAAATCAATGCTCCTTCTCTTGAAACTGCTCCTAAAATACTCCCATCCCATTCCCAGCTGCCCTATCAAATGCATTTCTTGTACCCACCCTCACTAGGCAGCTGAGGCCAAGGAACCTTCTCTAATGGACACACAAACACAGATCTGCCCCCTGTCTGTGCTGTTTATGTTCAGTCCTCCTCACCCTCCCATACACACACACAGACACACACACGCACACACACAGACACACGTAGCAGCCCATAGGCCCTGCCCCTTAAGGCCATAGGAAGTGAATGACATGGCCCCTGTCATGAATAGGATGGAGTTGGGAATAGAGCAGGCAGGAACTTCTACCCAGACATGAGTGTGGCTGAATCAGCTGGATTTATCAGCCCATCAGTACCTGCTGTTTTCTGGGACTGGAGACACATAGCAGAATATACCCGGCCAGCTGTCACTCAACTCACTCAGGGGACACTTCCCTACATGCCCATGATGGACGTCTCCAAACAGGAACTGGAACCCATGCAGATCCATCAGAGTGGGACCAAAGCTGGATTCCCCCAGTTCCTGCTCTCACTTTGGTTCTCTTTGGTGGGAGAGAAAGTTGGCTCCCGACAAGCTACCCCGAGTGAAGGAATACCTGTCCAAGTGGACACAGCAGAGGGGATCAGGTCCATTGGATCCCATAGATCATGGTGGCTGACACAGGCGTGGTACAGACATGATGTCAGAAGTCCTGACAGTAGTGTAGTGTCCCCCGCAAGACATGCTCTTATCCACCTCATGGGCACGTCTGTGGCTGTGTCTTCCCTCGGCAGGATCTCTTCAGATAACAGAGTGGCTGACATCAGTGAGGTCCAGGCTGGACCCCTGCACTTCAGGCTTCCTGACCACAGCCCCCTCTGTGGTTCCCCACCTTCCCACCCATCTCCTCCCCAGGAGCTTCCTCCTGGTGCCTGATCATTGTGGCTGCTACCAACCTTGTTGTTAAACCAGATTCTTTGCAACACCCCTGGGTGTAAAAGAGATCAAAGGCAGACTGTGTACTACCGCAGGGGTGAGGCCCCTGAACCACAGCCACAGGCCCCTTATGTGCTTCTGTCTTCAAGACTCTGAGGAATAAGAAATCGAGCCCATTTTGAGATAGGTCTTGCATCACATCCGTTCTGCAGATGAGAAACTGAGGCTAAGAGGAATAGCCAATTTGGTTAGGGTTAGGATTCCCACAGCAGTATGGGGTGGAGCCAGGCTTCACCCCCAGGCAGGTGACCTAGACTGTTCTCTTACCTCTATATTATACTAATCTCTGGACCACAGTGCCCAAGAAGGCTTTCCAGGGTCCTGACAGGAGCTACAGCCTCGTCCCCAAAGAGTAAACTTTAAGAATTCAGGTGCTGTCCCCCCAACTTGGAGATTTGATGGCCCTTTCCGTATAGTACCTCCATACCACTAAGAGACCCAGGAAAGCCAGGAACCTTTGATGGCAACGTGAAGACTCTAGCTTTGCCATACAGGCTGTCGGCCCTGCTTTAGGGACTAGAGACAGTCCCCGGAGGGCCAGGAAGCAAGGTGAGAAACCATCCTTATGGATGTTGGGCATCTCTGGGTACACATGCTCTATGCATGCCCACATGTACAAGTGTATGCATGCACCTGCCCTCTTGTCTCTGTTGGAGGGAATGGCAGCTCTGTGCTCACACTCTGGTCAGAAAGCAGTCTGGCTCTGTGAGGCAGCTGCCAGCTTCCTCCTGTTCAGCAAGAATTCAGATGGCCTATATTTCCTGTTCAGCTGTGTCTCTCGGGTTCACAAACCACACACCATCTTTCCTCCTCTCTCTACTGCTAAAACTGCAGTCAGAACCATCGAAAGCCTGGCTACATGTGGCCAAGCTTACACGCCACCTCCCTCCTGTTCCCTGCACACTGTCAGATTGACAGTTTCTTCCCCGTGGTCCCCAGAAGTCACAGCCAAGCCGACTCCAGAAAGGGAAAGCTTGGAGTTTTGAAAGCTAGAGGGTTCGTTTCTGTTTACATAGAGTTCCCGAAATTTATCTGTGCAAATTCCTACCACAGCCACCACACCCAGGATCTTCTGCAACAAGTTGTGGGCGAAGCCAAATTTAGAAGGTTCCCTACTACAGCTGTGCTCTGTGGTAGAGACACTGTCATTTGCATAGTAGATTCTTGGTGTCTGGACGTGAAGACCGCTAGCATGGCAGGCTGTGGAACCTCAAGACAATGAAGTTGAGGAACCCTCTGTGAACTTCACCAGTTACCACAAATTCCCTGGCTTTGCCACCCTACCCACCCTGAGTAAATTCCCTGCTAACCCGGGAGGGGTGTATGTGTGTGTGTGTGTGTTTGTGGTGTGTTTGTGTGTGTGTGATATGTGTGTCTGTGTGTGTGTGCGCGTCTGTCTGTGTGTGCGCGTCTGTCTGTCTGTCTGTGTGTGTGTGTGTGTTGGGATAATCCAGAGGCAGCTGTCAATATAGTCAAAGTGGCAAAGGCAGATGCTCTGAGGCCATCTTGCCCACACCACTTCTGTCCTTGCCACTGACTACTGTGACCTGTGCTGTCCACAGGAAAGCAGAAGGGGGACCAGGAAACCCCATGGGTAGGGAGGAGTGTCCCCTGCTTCACTGGCGGCTCTAGAAGGAGCCAGGGATCGGTTCTCCCAACACAGTTATCTGGCCTGAAATCATGGAAGATTGTGTGAGGGTCACAAGGCCCCAAGCATGATGACTTCTGCTCTTGCGGACACTGCATTTTTTCCTGTGTCTGACCTAGATGCATTTTGATCTTTGGGTGGAGTTAGTTACTTTTCTATTGCTGTGACAAAACGCCACGACCAAGACCACTTATAAAATAAAGCATTTTATTTGAGGACTAATGATTCAAAGGACTAGAGTCCTGGACCATCATGGCAGGAAACATGGCGGCAGGCCGGCATGGCCCTGGAGCAATAGCTGATAGCTTACATCTGATACACAAGAAGGAGAGAGAACTAAAAAAGTTTACTCCCAGTGACACACCTCCTCCAACAAGGCCACACCTCCTCCAACAAGGCCACACCTCCTGATCCTTCCCAAACAGTTCCAGCAGCTGGAAACCAAGCATTCAAACACGTGAGCCTTTGGGGGCCATTCTCATTCAAATGACCATACTTGCTGTCTGGCACTTCCTTGGGTCTGGTGTCTTAGTTACAGTTTCTATTGCTGTGAAGAGGCACCATGACTGCAGAATTCTTATAAAGGAAAACATTTCATTGGGCTGGCTTACAGAGTCAGAGATTTAGTTCATTATCATCATGGTGGAACATGGTGCTGGAAAAAGAGCTGAACGTTGTACATCTTGATCCATAGCAACAGGAGTCTGTGTCCACACTGGGCATAGCTTGAGCATTGGAGACCTCAAAGTCTGCCCCCACAGTGACACACTTCCTCCAACCAGGCCATGCCTCCTAATCGTGCCACTCCCTATGAGCTTATAGGGGCCAGTTATGTTCAAACTACCACACTTGGCATATTTTGTCTTGCTAACCACTTCAGGAGCAGTGTGGCATGAGCCATTAGTGAATTACCATTTTGTTCTAGAGAATCTTGACTACTCCAAAGTGTCATTGATAGTCACCCGTTTCTCCAGGTCAGTATGGAACTAAAAGGTGTCTGGCACCATGTGCCGGGTCCTGCCGGAGGAACCAGGTTCAAGGGGGAATAAGACAGTGCCAGGCCCTCCAAGGGCGTCCTCAACTGGTCAGAGGGAGCAGGAAACATACTCTGGGTTGCCAGCCTCCACTTTCCTGGAACTGAGCCCTGGCTCGTCCCTACAGGTGATCGTGTATGTGGAGGATGTCAACGATGAGGCCCCTGTGTTCACACAGCAGCAGTACAACCGCCTGGGCCTTCGAGAGACAGCAGGCATCGGCACCTCGGTCATCGTCGTCCGAGCCACCGACAGAGACACTGGTAAGGCTGTGAGGTGGGCAGGGGTGCTATGTCTCAGGGGTTCTGTCATCCTTAGGCTCCAGGGAGCCATACTTGGGCTCAGGAGGAGCTCCTTGGGTGTTATTCACTCCTTCCAAATGCCAAGGCCTGAGAGGATTGGAGTCTGGGGAGTTATCCAACCTCTGATGGGCAGAGGAGAGTAGAATGCTTTGCCCATCCAGATTAGTCATCCCAGGACCTAGCAGCCCAGTTCTAGCCTTTGACATGGGCCCAGAAAGGGCTGAGAAAAGCAATGGAGTCATAACATAAAGCTAGCCTAGGCCTGTGCCTCTATGCAGCTGCCACCCTCTGCTGCACAGGGGATGCCCAGAGATTGGTACTTGCAAGTCTCCTCACAGCCATCCTTCCTGTAGGGAACTGATCTGCTTGAAGGCAGCCCCAACCTGGCAGAGGTTCCCAAGCCCTGGAAGTGGCCACAGCAATCAGTGTAAAGTGTGTGTGGGGGGGAACAGGATTCCAGGATACTGTGTCCTCCCTATCAGGCCTGTGTCCAGTTAGGAGAGGGCTCTTCCCCACTCCACCGCCCCCAAAAGAGGCTCCCAGGCTACCTCTGCTACTCTGGCTGCAGACCGAGCCTCTAACTAATGACCCCAGTAGTCCCCATGCCCCCTCAGCATTGGCCCCTGCCACCCAGGATGAGTGACGGGGACATACTGTGAGGCTTCTTAGCTGGGCCAGTCTCTGAATGAACGTCAGCACAGGGTCGGGGGCATTGTGTGTTGCTGAGGCCTCTTCTGGCACAGGCAACCCTTTGGGAAGCTGGTAAAGTCCTGGGTGCTCTTGCCAAGCTGACTGGCTTTGTGCCTGTCTCCTTGCCTACCTTCCCAAACCGCCTGCCTCCTGCTTGGCCAGTGGTGTGTAGATGGGGATGGGCAACTCCTTGGCACCAAGAGTCTTTTTCCCCAGGGAACCAAATGAAGGCTTGACTGCCCTGCGGGTATCTAAAGCTTTTAGATCCAAACATCGCTACAAGATGCCTGCCTTTCCAAACAGTCAGGACAGGGGCTTGAACTTAAATTTTGAGATTCTAGGAGCAGAGCCAACTCCCTCTGACACATCTTATCAAGTGCCAATATCAAGCCCCAGAGGGGGTCATCAGTGTACTGGGCCTTGTCATCTGCGTTGGCCTCTGCTCCCTCCTCGGCTACAACTTTTGGGGATAATGTGTACTGGGGGTGGGAGGAGGGAACAGACAAGGTGTCTCAGGAACAGCCCTTGGTGTAGACAACTGAAGAAGCCACAGGGCAGCCCCACCCCCATCTGGGCCTACATAGTTTGTATCTTTTCGCAGGGGACGGTGGCCTGGTGAACTACCGCATCCTGTCTGGCGCTGAGGGCAAGTTTGAAATTGACGAGAGCACAGGACTCATCGTGACGGTGGACTATCTGGACTACGAGACCAAGACCAGCTACCTGATGAATGTGTCCGCCACAGACCGCGCGCCCCCCTTCAACCAGGGCTTCTGCAGCGTCTATGTGACGCTTCTCAATGAGCTGGATGAGGCCGTTCAGTTCTCCAATGCTTCCTACGAGGCAGTCATCATGGAGAACCTCGCTCTGGGCACGGAGATTGTGCGGGTTCAAGCCTATTCCATTGATAACCTCAACCAAATCACCTACCGCTTTGATGCCTATACCAGTGCCCAGGCCAAAGCCCTCTTCAAGATAGATGCCGTCACGGTAAGAAGGCGCGAAGGATGGCAGGGCTCTCTCAACACAGGGTGGTTTTTTTTTTTTTTTTGAGACAGGATTTCTCTGTGTAATAGTTCTTGGTACTAGCTCCTTGTAGACCAGGTTGGCATCGAACTCACAGAGATCTGCCTGCCTCTACCTCCCGAGTGCTGGGGTTAAAGGTGTGCATCACCACCACCCAGTCACAGTGTGCATTTATTGAGCTCCTTCTGGATGCACGGCACGCTCCTTAAGATAAACATCCTGGTGGAACATTTATTTCTTCTAGCATTTTAAGGCACTATATTGAAAGCCAAGCAGTCTGGCACCCTTGTTGTTAAGCAATGGAAGTTACATTAGGAAAAGCCAGACACTTTCCCTGCTAAATTCACTCAGCCATAGGCTACTTCTTTGGGTACCAAAATGTATAGGGATCCCCTCACTCTAGGTTCTTGCTGCCCACTGGGTACCTGGAGATTTGGGTCAAGTTGGAGCAGCTCCACTGAGTGGGATCTGAGAGGGGGAGGCAGTGATGGCTGCCAGTCTGCTTCACTTCAGGTGCAGGCCACCGGCCATTTACTGTGTTCCCTGACTAACCTGCTGTAGCACGATTAATAAAAAACCAGAGACAGAAATTGGGGTTCAACCTGAGGGTCAGAAGAGCAAAACAGCCAGTCACTGGCTCTTGCTCTACATCAGTCAGAAATGGCGATCCTGCCTCCAGGAGTCTCAGAATGAGACTGTGTGTGAGAATGGTCTCCTCCCGCCTTATATTCCTCTCTAGTGCTGGGATTAGAGGTGTGCACCACTATCACCTGGTTTCTGTGGCAAACTAGTGTGACTACTGGGGTTAAAGATGTGTGTCACCACTGCCCGGTGTGTAAGGCTGACCAGTGGGGCTGTTTTAGTCTCTGATCTTCTGGCAAGCTTTTTTAAAAATAATATCACTACAGCCTGCAATAAGTGTTCCCAGGACCCCTTCTGAAGTTCAGGTAGCCGTTTACAGCCACGTCAGAAACATTTTCCTTCCTTCCTACGGCCAATTCAGAGGCTGTTCCAAAGGATTCATATGAGCAGACTGAGAGATGCATAAGGCAAGTTCTGGGTGCTTCCGGGTGCCCTCCAGGCACAACCCTGTCCCCAGAAGAACACCTGTAATCTCAGTTCTCAGGAGGCTGAGGCAGAAGGATCTAGACATCCAGACCAGCCTAGGCTACATGGCAAGCCCCTGTCTCTAAAAGCCAAAAATAAATAAAGGACCTGCAAATATTTATCGGTCCAGATGCTTTCCCAAGGGATTTTCTGAAGGCTCCAGCATGAAGGCACAGTCTCCGTTATGCTGTCTCCATTCCTCTCCTCTCCCTGGATGCCCCTAGTACAGGATATTCTAAGGGGTCATGCATTCTGTCTTATTTCCTAACCTACCGTTATACAAGGAGTCTAACCTCCCTTTTCATTTCGGGTCTAACGCCTTTCCATCTCTTCAGTAGCTATCCTGAGCTAGTTCGTCCCCTTTTCTTTAATGAGCCTTTCTCTAGAATCCCTTCTTTGACTATAGGCAACATATGAATCCCTGCTGGCCAGTCTGATGGGGGGGGGGCACGACTTGGCACCCTGGACCATCACAGTGCAGAAGGGCAGTGCCGTCAACCTCCTAGGCTTCCTGGAAGGCAGTCTTGCTGTGCACAGAGTTCCAGCAGACTCAGGCCAGCCTCTTCCACATGCAGAACCCACCTTTTGAACCAGCTAGTGTGGAGCTGATACAGCGGCCTGCCCATGTGCTATTTGCCCTGGCCAAGGTGGATGAGAGTCATTCAGAGTGCCTGCAGCATGCCAAGCCTTGCCCTTAGAGAGACTGGGAACATTAGCTGAACAGGGCTCTCAGACAGGGAATAGAAGAGAGCACAAAAACTGTGTGAATCTGAGCAGTCAGTGAAGATGCGGGGAAAGGGTCATGGTGGGGTGATGAGTACCGCTGGGCCTTCTACCTAGAGAGGACCTGTTTGGCTAGGAGGTAGGAAACCTTATAGAGGAGATGGCAGGCATCTGGATGGGATGCAAAAGCAATGGGATCTCAGCCAACAGCCTCATGGAAAAATAGGGTGGGCCAATGGAATGAAACATGGCTGGCAGAGTGGGGTGGGAGAAGATGGTAGAATCCAGCTGGAGCATGGAACTGCTGTCTGATGTCACTGTGATGTTTGCCTCCATCCCCCACAGGGTGTGATCACAGTCAAAGGCTTGGTTGACAGGGAGAAAGGTGACTTCTACACACTGACAGTGGTAGCAGATGACGGTGGCCCCAAGGTGGACTCTACTGTGGTGAGTGGGTCCTGGGTGAGAGCCCCAATCAACTGCAACCCTGTCCGGACCCTGAGTCTCCCCAGCCCCTGACCTGTAGCTGGGGCAAGGGCGGTCTCGGGACCATCCTACAGCCAGACGCCTGGGCTGAGACCTTGGTCAGATGGGGTGGTAGCATGGGCCACAGACCTCATGGGCGGTGGGGGGGAAATATCAAGCCAGCCAATAACCTTTTGCCTCTGCCTTTCTCTCCCTTCCATCTCCTGTCCATGCTGCCTACAGAAGGTGAGTAGCCCATGAACTGCCTCACACCACTGATGGTACACAGACCCTCCCACCTTCCCCAGAAATAGGGTCTGTAGGGTGGAGGGCTGGCAAGATGGTACAGCAAGTAAAGGTGATTGCCACCAAGTGTTGACAGAGGTTTCTTCCTCCCCCCACATCCCGTCCCACAGTTGTTCAGTCCCAAAGAAACACACAGAGGCCTACATTAATTATAAACTGGTTGGCCTATTAGCTCAGACTTTCTTATTAATTAACTCTTACATCGTATATTAACCCATTATTCTTGTCTGTGTTCACCATGTGGCTTGGTACCTTTTATCAGGGAGGCATTCTCATCTTGCTTCTTCTGTGTCTGGATGATGACTGCAGACTGCACCTTTCCTCTTCCCAGAATTCTCCTGTTCTCCTTGCCCCACTTATACTTCCTGCCTGGTCTCCCCGCCTATACTTCCTGCCTGGCTACTGGCCAATCAGCCTTTTATTAAAGCAATACAAGTGACAAATCTTTACAGGGTACCAGACCATTGTCCCACAGCAGCCAAGCCTGATGACCTGAGTTTGATCCTGGGACCCACGTGGTAGAAGGATAGAGCCAACCCCGTCCCACAGTTGTTCAGTCCCAAAGAAACACACAACCTCTGACCTCCACACAAATGCTGTAGCCCACGTCTGTGCTCACTCCCATCCACCCACTCCCATCCAGCTACCCCCCAACACACACTGAACCAATTCATTATTGTAAAATGAAAATGAGAAGCACATGAACATCTACAACAGGCATTCTGCTCAGACCCTTCAGGACCTCCCCATCCCACCCTCTTCCCCATCCAAGCTCTGTTCTCCATGTTCTATCTGGTCCCTATGGGACCATAAGATGGAAGTGTGATAACAAAGAAATACCCGGAACATGCACAGGAAGGGACAGCGAGACACTCTCAGTGGCTATGTGACAAAGAAAGCTGCCTAACTTCTGGGCTTTCCTTCCCTCCCTAACTGGGGGGGGACCCCTAACTGGGGGATCCTCCCAGTAGCCCTGTCCTCCTCAGCAGGGGTGTCAGATCTTAGGAGGGAGAGGTGAAGGAGGATGCTTGGGGCCAGAACCCAGGGAGTACCTGAGATGGTAGCTATAGTTGCAGGGTGAGCTGAATGAGCCCCATTACCAGGACTCTGGGATGAGGCTCTTGGGGACAGTAACTACTATAGTCAGAGGTGTGGGACAAAGTCTCTGATGAGCTGGGCCTGGGGTGGCACTCAGAGTGAATGGGGATTTGATCCCCACACAGCTGCCTCTCTTCAACCCCTGGGGCAGCAGGCAGGAGTCCCATGTCCTAAATCTCCCAGCAGGATGGCCTGAGACTTGGGGGGGTATAGGTGGGGGCTCTGAGCAGACCTTAGCATCGTCCTCAGTACTGTGGGCCCAGCTGCCCTTCAGCCCTCAGTGGTAGTGAAGGTTCAGGGAATGGAGGCTGGGATGGCTGGGTATCCCGTGAGAATGTGATGTCACTCTGGTGTCCAGGTACCCCTTTGTCTGATGGGGCTGGCAAGTACTTCCTGCATTCTCTCCCACTCAGCTGACTGCTCTCCTCATGCCCCAGATACACAGCCCAGTTGGCCCCACACTGTGTGAGATACTAGGGTGTAGGTGCAGGAAAAGGCCTTTAAAGGTGGTACAGTTTCCTCTCTGAAGCCAGGAGCCAAACCACAGCTAGCTCACCTCCACCTGACTCCTCCCAGCCCCAGCAATGGGGGAGGGGGCAGGAAGGAAGATTTAGCTCTAGGAGCTCCTGAGTTGCACACTTGGGTGCTGGGGGATGGGCAGGGGAAAAATGAGGTTCTGACACAGGGAGCTGGAGAAGGCCCCATCTCTTCTCACTTACTGAGGCTGGTTCCCTTCCCATCCACCACCCACCCTCACATCCACCACTAAGAGATCAGAGTAGCAGCCATGACAGGGCCAATGACTGACTATGCCAGGCCTCTGTTGGGCATAGTCAGAAACCCAAAGCAGATTTAACCCAGCCTGCACAGCATGAACTAGATTGAGGCAAAAATCCCGGTCACAGCATCACTGTGGCTTAATATATGCTTCGTAAGATATCAGGGAACCCAGGTAGGCTTGCTGAAGGCCACTCAAGCTGAGCTCTGCAGAATGAGTTAATGAAGCCAACAGAGAAAAAAAGATTTTTTTTGTTTGTTTTGTTTTTTTCTTTTTTTGGCAGAGGGAACAGGATGTACGCAGGCTATATGGTGTGAGGACCTCGGCTGGCCAAAGAATTTGAAGGTCCAACCACAGCAGTTTTCTCTGCTGGGTTTTGCCCTGAGCACAGGACACTGGGCATTATCATTTCCATTTCCCATATCAGCTTGCTTGCTTAGCGGATGCAGAATACTCCCTGATAGACAAGGACGGACTGATTAGGGGAAAGACTGAGTGTCCATCAGACAGGAAGGAGGGACAATGGAGATTACTATCCACCACCCTCACCTGTATTTTCTCACTTCCTGCTTCTGGCATCCAGTGTAGCATGTGTTCTTGTTTCGAAAGTTTTCCGCTGAAGAGTGGAAAGCCAGAGAGGTTGAATAACCGTGTCCAAACTCACACAGCCAGAAATGGAGGAGGTGCCCAGCTCTCCCTGGGTCCTGACAGCTGCATGGTGACATGGTGGGGTGTGGCTGAAACCAAAAATGGCAGCCTGCCTCAGAAAGAGGGAACAGTGAGTTCGTTCTGTAGGATGGAAAGGGCCCACAAGGACCGTGAGCGCCGTGCACACCAAAAGACAGATATGGGATCCAGAAGTCACAGCCCCAGAAGCATGATGAGGACTGGCCTGGGGTGGAGCAGCCTGAGGAGGCCTAGCCTGGGGTTCCTAAAACCCAGGCCACCTCCCAACCTGTCCCTGGCAGTCAGTGTGACAAGCATAGCAGCCTTTGTAGTCTCTGTGGCCTGTGGTCTTCTCAGGGCTGGTGGCCACACCCACAGTGGGCCTTCTTTCTTCTTGCTCAAGGTGCCTTTGTCCATCTGAGGTCCAGACCACAGACTTGAAAGAACATGCAATTTCATGGAGCTTCCCTCCCCACTGGGACCCCTAGGTCACAGTAGCTCCCTGCTCCTGACCTAGCCCTCTCTTTAATGAGGAGGCCAGAATCTGGCCAGCAGCTGTGTTTCAACCAGCCTGGACTTGATTTTCCTTTTTGTGACTCATTGGCTCATTTCATATAAAAATCTGAACTCCTTAATTCTCCTGAAAAACAGGAAGTGATACCAGTGCCAAGATGGGTATTCTCAGCCCTCGTTCCCAGGAGCCAGAACCCAGCTTCCCAGCTGTCCCTGCCCTGACCCTGGTGATAAGTGTGCACTATATACATGCCTGCACGTGAACACACACACACACACACATACACACACACACATACATATGTACATATATTGCTCGGAGAAGTGAGCAGCTAGGATGGGTCTGGGCTTGAATGCTTGCTGAAGGTCCCTGCTGACCTCATGGTCTAAGGACATCTTGGGGACAGAGGCAAGCAGCTGAGGGTGTCTGTCCCCAGGTCTACATCACTGTGCTGGATGAGAACGACAACAGCCCACGCTTTGACTTCACCTCGGACTCGGCCATCAGTGTGTCTGAGGACTGCCCAGTGGGCCAGCGAGTAGCCACTGTCAAGGCTCGGGACCCTGATGCTGGCAGCAATGGACAGGTGGGCACCAAGCCAGGGTCTATCCAAGCTATAGGGTGTTTCCTACTTCTTTGGGGACGTCTGAGCCACTCCTGTCACCAAGCAGGAAGAGGGATTTAAGTGGTGAGATTCAGACCTGTTCTCTAGGCTCCCAGACTGCTCTGCTAACAACCCCTGGATCTACCTGTGAGGCACATCCAGCCTTGGTGGGCCTGGTTCCTTTCCTCAGCATTCTCCCTTTCTTCCAGCACCCAGCAGAGCTGAAGAATAATGGGCATAGAGGCCAGGCAGCCCCTTGAGCCTGACCAGCCATCTCTCTTCCCTGCCCTCTCTCTCCTCCCATAGGTGGTCTTCTCCCTGGCTTCTGGTAACATTGCTGGGGCTTTTGAGATTGTCACCAGCAATGACTCCATTGGTGAAGTGTTTGTGGCTAAAGCCCTGGACAGGGAGGAACTGGACCACTACATCCTCAAGGTGAGCACCCATTGGCTCTTCCCGGACTGCCACAGCCCAGCACTCAGGAGGGAGCCCACCTCACACAATAGCTGGGTGATCAGTTTCCTTGCTGTCACCAATGATGTGGGACATGTGGCCCATACAAGGCTAACCACAGTAAACTTGATGGAAGAGGGTGACCTGAGCCATGCTTCTTTTCCCAGCTGAAGCAGCTGAGATGCCGTGCCCTGTCAAAGGAGTCAGAAGAGCCAGGCATGGTGGTATTCAGTACCCGCCTATAATCCCAGCACTCAGGAGGGAGTGGAGGCCAGAGGATCAGGACTTCAAGACTATTCTCGAGATATTCTCATAAATTTGAGACCACTCTGAGCTACATGAGACTGTCTTAAAAAAAAATAAATAAAGCAAAACAAACAGAAACAGCCAGGAGAATGCCTAGTGGAATCACTGGGACTTTAACCCTGTTAGGAACATGGTAGGCCCTTAGGCAAATTATTTCTTCTGGCTGGACCTCAGTTTCCCCACTTATGCAATGGGCAAAAGAGCCCTACCTGGCCTGCTTCTGCTGCAGAGTGAAAGACCACACTGACTGGAGCGGTCACTGAATCTCTGGGCCCGCACTGCTCCTCGGCAAAGGTTGAGTACCTAGAGACCACCAAGGCCACAGTGAAGTCCCCCAGGATAGGCTCAGCAGGTGGTCAGAACTCCAGAGGATTGCAAAAAAAAAATCCAGGCCTCTCCCTGCTTACCAGGGGCCACCTTGGAATGACAGAAGGCTTGAATCATAATCATATCTCAGACCCAAGGTCAAGGGGCTAACAGCTCAAAACACAGGCAGGTCAGGAAGTGCTGGCTCTTCACACTGTAGTCAGATGCCAAATGAACCTGGTAAGACATGGGCAAGGATTGTCTGTAGCATAAGCAGAAGGGGAGAGCTTGGTGACAGGCATAGGACCAAGGTGAATCAGTGAGTCTCTTGGCTCTCCCGGGTCTTCCCTATCAAAGGGACAGCCTTTGAGCTCCATAGCCCTGCTCCCATAGTTCAGTCCTAACTGTGAGCCCCCTCCTCTTTCACCCCACAGGTTGTGGCTTCCGACTGTGGCACCCCTCCACGGAAGAAAGAACACATCCTACAGGTGACCGTTCTGGATGTCAACGACAACCCTCCAGTGATTGAGAGCCCCTCTGGATACAACGTCAGTGTGAATGAGGTAAAGACACTCCAGATACCCAGGGTAGACTATGGACAAAAGCTGACCACGAGACACCCATTTAAACATCTGCCTGGCCCACTCGTCCCTCACTCCACAGAATAGAAATGGATGCAGCCCTAGTCCCCAGCCCTTCATTGTATTTTTGTGGTAGAAGCAGAGACCCTGCAATAGCTTCCTTTTCAAACAAACGTATTTATTACCTGGCACTAAGGCTGGTTGACTGCAGGAAGACATTTTCCAAGCCTTGCTGGGCGTAGAGCCAGGGGCAGCTCATAAAGGAAGGTGGTTTAAGGTAAAGCCCCGCTCTCAGGGCAGATGCCCACACTAGCCTCTGATTGATTGTGTGGCTGTTCATGCATCTTCCTCCTGCACCTGAAGTTTTTCTCATATATAAGTGTGAGCATCCAATCTGAGCTCTCAGGTCTGGACCAGAACCAAGGGGCTCTCACCCAGGACCTGTCTGTAGGAGGTGTCCAAAGCACATTGTCTACCAGCATTCTGTCACCTCATCCTTGCCCCAGGGGACACAAAGCAGAGCTTCCATGGGCCCCAAGTGAAGCCTTGAGGTGCCAGAAGCAGGGCAGGGCTATTCCTTGAAGGCTATGACCCTGGGATAACCACTTTCTGCTCTCCTGCCAGAATGTGGGCGGAGGCACCTCTGTGGTTCAGGTGAGAGCCACTGACCGTGACATTGGGATCAACAGTGTCCTGTCCTATTACATCACCGAGGGCAACGAGGATATGACTTTCCGCATGGACCGTATCAGCGGTGAGATTGCCACACGGCCTGCCCCACCTGATCGGGAACGCCAGAATTTTTACCATCTGGTGGTCACTGTGGAAGATGAGGGCACCCCTACACTGTCGGTAAGCAATGGAGGTGAATGGGATAGTGCTGCCCCCTGTGTGGGAGAAGCCAAATAATAGGGCTGAAGCCCCACATAACCCTCAAAGCATTGATACCTCCTAGGTTGTGGGCCTTTAGTTCACAGCCCAGGAGCCTCACCGGGCAGGTGTATGCCAAGCAGGCAGCTGGGTCTCTCTAGTCTGCACTGCTCTGGGTCTCTGTCCATCCTCTGGTCTCACTAAATGATGCTATCAGATGAGCCTGACATCAGGCCTTGGCCAGGGAGTAAGAGGGACTGGTGAGCAAACTGTGCACTGCAGGGCCACACTCAACCATAAGGCAGTGCAGCCCTCTGGCCCTCTCTCTGCACACTGGCGTGGCATTGTCACAACACTAGCGGTAGGAAGGGTTGACGGCTGTAGTCCTGTCTGATGCTTGGGCGGCCAGGGCCGTAGCCCATGATTATATGATGCTCACGGCTATTTGGTTTGTGGAGTTGGGGAAGGAGGCATGGCTGGTAGACTGGGTGGAGACAGGGAGTGTGCTGGAGAAGTGAGTGGCCTGTGACTTGGGACCTTGAAAGCTGGCCAGTCAGAGCCTGCCAGAACCTCACCTTTGTTACCTATAAAGGCAGATAAGATCTGCGGAGCTGGTGTTTTGGGAAACTGAATTAGCTCAGGTTGGCACAAGGGCATGGTAAACACGGAAGATGCGGGGAGAATCGCGTCTGCCATCTCTCCCACAGTGAGGCAGATCAAACCCAGGGCTGGCGTGAAGCAAGGCCTTGATTTGCAGGTGTGGTACAGACCAAGCTCAGCCAGGCAGTTCAGATCTCAGCTGGGGTTCCTGTCCTGTGCATGCTGCTGTATGTCAGCCGGTAATGCTGGACTTCTGGGGGCTGACTGGCATCCGTCGAAGGTGACAGAGACAGCTCCTCTAACTAGCAAACCTATGCCCGTTCCGAAGGCACAAGAAGGAAAAGAGCACAGGATACATGCAAGGCCCGGTGCTTGCCAGGCTTGAGCTGGCACAGGATTCCTCTGTGACTTTCTCTTGGCCAGAGCAAGTCACACTGCACAGAGTGTGGCCTCAGTGAAGGTGAAGATTGGATATGTTTTACTTAGTTGCTCTCGACCCCCAAGATTTGTCTTTAGGTACCCGCGGTATCAATGGCCCTGCAGGAGGGCATAGCAGGTCCAGGCTGGCATTCATCTGAAGTAACTCTGACGAGGGAGTAGGAATTAGGCCAGCAGCCCCAGGAACACTCATCACATTTTGAAGTGGGAAACAAGGCTCACTCTGCCCTGCCTCCTAACCAGCATTCTCACTCCAGGGCAGCTTGGTGTCTGCTAGCTTAGTCAGTCATGCTAGTGAGCTCAAAAAGGACATGGGTAACTGGGGGGGAGGGGTATTGTTTTTGTGATGTCGTGGAAGGATGCAGTTCCAGTCATCTTCAGTGATACGTTTGGCTACAAGTACCAGATCTTCAGCTACAGAGTCAAAAGTCGGTTGCCTTCTTTTATATATACAACCTCAATAATTGCAAGACTGATTTTGTGCTCGGTAACAGTGGTGTTTCTTGGACTTCTTGGTTTGAAAGAAAGCTGATGCTAAGTGGAAGAATCACAGGAGAAATAGGTGAAGTGGGAAAATCCATTCTTCAGGGTGTCGTGGTTTCTTGGCATTGAAGACAGAGCTCTGTTATTTGATCAGTGTCTTGATAAGTTTTCATGTAGCCTAGGTTGGTCCAAACTCAGAATACAGCTGAGAATGGCCTTGAACTTCTGATCCTCCTGCCTCCACTTCCTGAAAAAGCTGAGATTTTAAGTGTGTATCACCGTGCCCCAGTTTATATAGTGCTGGGGATTGATCCCATGACTTGTGAGAAAATAGATATTGTGGGGGTACTCCACCAACTGAGCCATATCCCTAGCCCTGTGACTTGAAATCATTATAATCACCTCATGGAAAAACTACATTGATCTCAGGGGCAGAATCTGAGAGACAAGCATGAAATCCTCCCCTCTGCCTGGCGATGGGGCAATGGGCCCCTCTCTGCCTGCCAGTCCAATGGAATTACCAAGCACACCCATGATATGGTTTGAGCATCCTCCCAGACAGAGGCAAGAGGTGGGCCTCACAGCTGCAAGCCAACCCTGGGCGGTGTTCAGCCTCAGACAAGACCTCTGACTGCACAGTCTCCTTAGCTGTTTTATCTGGGAGAGCTGCTTCATCCTTTAAATCTGCAGCAGCAAGGCCATGCCACAGGCTAGGACACCACAGACAGACATTCCGGGGGAAGGACATAGGACAAAATTGACGCGCTGGGCATGATGTGACCCAGTGCTGGGAGCTCAGAGCCAGAGATCAGGAAGGTCATGTCGGCCATATCATCATTTTTTAAAATATTTATTGATTTATTTATTATTTTGTGAGGGTAGGAGCGTGTGTATGGGCAAAGGTACACACCTGTCACAGCATGCATGTGAAAATCATAGGCCAGCTTATCAAAATCAGTTCTCTCCTTCTACCGTGTGGGTTCTGGGGTTTTGAACTCAGATCATCAGGCTTGTCTCCAAGTGTCGTTGCCCGTTGAGTCATTTCACAGGTATTATTTGTAGCATAGGGTTTAGGAATCGGCTGCCAAGAAAGTCCCCATATCCCAGAGGAACCCCTGTGTCCACACCCCTTCTCCTTCTTTCTTCCCTGGGTAACATCCCCTCGCCTCCCAAAGCCGGACATTCCTATCCGCAGCCTTTACCCTGTATCACCCAGGCCAGGGACAGCTGGGTTGCTAGGGCCATCCGGGCCAGCCCTAGGCCTGCCACACAATGGCCTGCCACCCGGCCAGAGGAAATCATTGTATTGCTTGGGACCTCTGTTAGCTCCAAGCCATGGGCAGGAAAGGCAGGACTATGGCAAGGCCCAAGTGGCTATCAAGGGGCCCCTGCAGGAGGAAGGGCTGGGTCCAGGGAGGAAGGACGGAAGGCAAAGAGGAGGCCCTGGCCCTGAGGCACCTTGGCAGGAGGTTTAGGAAAGAGGGTGCCCTTTTTTGACATACGAATGGAGCCAGCAGCAGGAAATACAGTCGCAGATAACCCTGACTACTTGGGTTACTAGAGAGAAAATCCACACCCCTGGTCGGGGCTCCAAGGTGGGCCGTGAGGTGGGAACGCTGCCCTAGAGCTCACTACATTCTTTAAAGCGAGCCTCTGCAATAAGGACCCCAGTTTTCCCGGCAATACCTTCAGCCTCAGCCTGGGCATTTCCCTGTGTTCACATCAGGAAGGCAGTACTGCCCCAGGTCAGCAAGAAAGGAACCCAGCCCCTGGCCTTTCACCTTGACTTTTTTTTTAAAGCAATTTATCAAATACACTGTCAGAGAGCAACAGGATGTGCGGCCATTAAAGCCCCAGCTGTAGCTCACCTTACTGGTTGAGAGGCATTCTGCCACTCCCCAGATGCTGAACACACAGCTGGCCGAGCTCCTGGGACTCAGTGGTCAGACGGAACTCTGGTCCCTTCCCTTTCCCCTGATGCCAACATGTCTAGTGCATGGGCCCCGGTACCCACCAGAAGTCATTTGGCCTGGAGGTCAGCAGGCAGGAAGGGGGTGACAAATGGTATGGGAGGAGCCCACACATGCACAGGTCCTCTGGGTCGTGAGAAGGCCAGAGAAGACAGAGCGTAAATAAGAATATATTTCTGGAATGGAGCGAACTGGAACCACAAACTTGTGGGTTCAGGTTCACCTCTCAGGAGCCCAGTGTGCACAAGCTGAGGGCAAGAGCAGGTCCTGGGCAAGAAGGCTGTTTGGTTCGATGCAGGGAGCGGGGACAGGCCTGAGAGGCAATGGGAGCCACCAGTCGTCCCACCAGCCACACAGAAGCCTTTCAGAACCACCATTTCCTTCTGCATTAAGAAGGGACAGTAAAGACTCTCGGTGGGGTAGCTCAGTAGACACAGTGCATGTCACACAAGCATGAAGACCTGAGTTCTAATCCCCAGCATCCACAGAAAAGAGCCAGACATGACGGCATGTGGTCTGTGACCCTAGCTGTTGATGGGGGTAGGGTGGAGGTAGAGGTGGGTGGGGTTCAGAGACAGGCAGATCCACAGAGCTTACTGCTCAGTCCACCCAGCCTATTGGTGAGCTCCACATTCACTGAAGAGTCTGTCAGGAATAAAGCAGAGGCCCTAGAAGAGATGGCTCAGTAGTTGAGAGCGCTTGCTCTGTTTCCAGAGGACCCAGGTTGATTCCACCCACATGGCAGCTCACAGCTGTCAATAACTCCATTTCGAACAGATCCAGTGCTCCCCTCCCCTGGCCTCCACAGGCACCGGGCACACATGTGGTGCTCATACATACATGCAGGCAAAAACCCATGCACATAAAATATTTAAATATATACTAAAAATACAACGGTAGGGCTAGAAAGATAGGTCAGTAATTAAAATCCATCTTTTAATTTGTTGCTCTTGCAGAGGATCCAGGTTTGATTCCCAGCATTCATACGGCAGCTCATAACTATTTATAACTCTAGTTCCAAGGGATCCAACAGGCATACACATGATGAATATACATGCATTTAGGTAAAACATTCATAAAGTAAATAAATCTTTTCTAAAATGCATTGCAGAGGAATGGAGGAAGACACCCAATGGTGATTTCCTTCTTCCATATACATACACATAAACATATATTCATGCATCCTTTGTACACATGCACACAAAAAGACTTTCAGGGTTGATGTCAAATAAGCAAAAACACACATGAAAATCTTTGGGGAAGCATATTTTAACAAAAAAGATTAAGAAATGGCATCCATACTGCTACTTCCTCTTCCTGTGTCCAAGGCAGGCATTAGCAATCAATCTCAGCACTCTGATCAGCTGTATCATCACATCTTAATTCCTCCTACCAAATATTCCAGGAAGCCACACCAACAGATCAGAACCACGAAGCCCAGTGAAATGTTTATCCCTTGGCATCACGAGCTTAAAGCCGTAATGCCATTACGGAGATCCTAGCAGGCCCAGACAAAGCTAGGTCCCCAGAGTATAATTCTGGGGTCCTGATTCAGCCCAGTTACCCAAGGATTGTGTATCCGCTATCAGTTCCCCAGGCAGCCTCAAACTGTTGTTACTCCCTGCCCTCCCAGGACTCACATTCATTGTGGGCGAGGAAAGTGTCAGGGGAAAGGAGCGGCCATGCAGGGCATGGGCCACATGGTTCATGCTCTCTAGATCTGGGACTGGCATTCAGCTGGGCTGTTTGTTTTCAAGGGACTTGTGCCTCCCACTATCCCACTTGGCACCCCAAGTTCCTCTTTTGCCTATTTTAGTTCCCCGAGGCTCCATTATAGCCAGGTCAGCCTTGGGGTACTGCTCCAGTTCACACTTAGGAAACCCTTTTCCAGGAGGTAGCCTACTACCAGAACCGAGATTATCAAAGATCACCAGCCCTCTGCAGCCCTCACCCTAGCTGCCTCCTCCAAGGCAATGCTGGGAGGAGCAGTCCCTGAAGGACCAGCCTCTGCCCAGGCTCTCAGCTACCTCATGCATGGAAAATACTGGTCAGACAGAAGCAGGGAAGCTCCAGGACTGCTCTTTGGAGAAGCCAGTTTGAGGCACACTACAGTACTCCAGCAGGGCCTGCTGGGTCTACAACAGCCACCGGTGGCCTTTTGGCCTGTCAAGACGTCCTTGCCACATCAGAAACCTTTCCTACTGGTCCCTCCCATCCCAATCCCAAAGAGCTTTTCTAGAGACAGGCAAAGCCACCCCCTGATTTCTGATACACCTCCTAAGGATGAATTAGTTCTTCAGAACATATGACTTCTCTTCCTAGGCTCCTGCTAATGCCAGGAGTCCAATATGGCTTGGAAGACTACAGGACTCCTCCTTCCTCCTGGAAGCTCAGTTTCCTACTCTGTTTCATCACCACCCGATCTCTTGCCCCCAGGGCAGGGACCCTCCATTCCCAACCCCCAGATCCCGCTCCTCCACGGCAGCAGCCAGGTGGTAGGACCCAAGTTCATGGATGTAGACAGAGGCTGGACCACACAAAAACTGCATCAAAAACAGGAAACCATGAAGCTGACGTGCCTGCACTTGCAGGGTCCAGAAGAGAAGAGACTAGAGCCCTGCAGAAGGAAGCTGAAGCTAGGCAGGAAGTGAGTGGCTGTTCTGCTGGGGAGGTTGGGGGGCTCCTCCCCTTTCCACAGAGCAGCAGCCAGACAGGGGCTCGACAGTCAAATTCTTAGAAGACATCTGGGTGGCAAGGTCTGAAGCTTAGGGCTGGAGATAGGCCAGCCTCCCCCAGGGGACAGGCTATACTCATCTTATAGCTGATGTGTGTGGGGTTTTTCTTTGACAGAAAACAGAGGCCCCAAAACAGCTGGCACTTCCCCCACTCCAGCCTGGTGCCCCAAAAGCCAAAAGAACAACACGCTCTATCTATAGTAACTGCATAGAGTCTATGGCAACAGGTGGGGTGAAAGAGGGGACCCTGGGGACAAAAAAGAAGTCATGGTTTGGGTGTCCTGACTACCCCAACACTCCTGTGATGATACAGAGCCTTCAGAACTCCAAGCCCCAGACATAGCTGGCATCTCACAGGGGCCTATGCTCTTGGACCTTACCAGACAACCTATCCGAGTTCCCAACAGGCAGCTTACTGCTGTGATCCAGCCTGGAACTGTTCTCTGTACCCCTACCCATCTGTCCCCAGGCAAGGAGTGGGTTTCTTCCTGCCCGCAGGCCCTGAGTATGAGCTTTCCTACCCAGGCCCAGTTCACTCCTGCCAGGGGAGGCTGCAGGAAGAGGCGGGGATTGCAGCTTTTCCAGTAATGGGGCTACCGTCCCACTGGAGGCTGAAGGGCGACTTGCCCAGTGTCACCCCTCCTCACTCTCAGATATCAGCTGCGCAGTTTCTACCTCAAAGGGAGAATCATGAAGGATCCTCCTTGTGTGCCCGGGTCACGCCAAACCCTGGAGATGGGAACCAAGAGCAACATCAGACCAGGGAGGGACACGCTCTTTTATGTGCCTGCAGGTCACCCTGAAGATCAGTGGTCAGGGCTGGAAGGATCTCCAGATGCCCCCATCCCACGCCCTCCCTGCACCCCCCACTCCCAGGGCCTTAAAGCTAATGCCTACCATTCCCTCCTTGCTGTGTACAGCTGTTGCTACGTACTATTTTTAATAGCATCTCTTTCATACTAAGAAGTGGCCCAGTATAGATAGGACATCATGGAGGTCACCTTTGTCATTGCCCCACACTGAGCAGTGGGACTGGTGGGTGATGAGGACAGGAAGGCCAGTATCCATTCACCTTCCCCGTCTGCCCTTACCACCCTTCGCGTACGCTGTGGCTCCTGAACACAACATGTACTTCCTGTTTCAGAGCCTCTGGCCACTGAACTCTGCAGACTGCCATACAGGCCATGAAAGCCCAGAGTCACTTAAACGGTTGACAGACCCTCAGATGGCTGGCAGGCTGTTGAGGAAGCTCCCCTCGTGGGGCATAGGCAAGCCAAGCTCCAGATTCTCGGGGATAGTCAGGTCAACAGAGCATCCTCAGACAAAAGAGCAGGTCAACCACATATCCACAGCAGGGCAGGAGTCTCTCATGGCTTGTGTCCCTTGCCTGGGAGGGTGGCAAGGTGGTTACCTCATCCCATCTGGGCTGCTGGTTCCCACGAAGAAAAGCTGCTGCCAAGCCGGATACTCTGGGACTTCTTAAGTCATTTGGCATCTGTGCTGGCAATGTGAAGTCTCTAGGGAGCACTGGGCACCCCGAGATCTTGAGAACAGCAATGAGCAGTCCAGCATCTTCTCCCCGCCCCACCCCGCCCCAACCCCGTGTAGCATCCAGAAGTGGTAGCGGGGAGGGTCCACACATCTTGTAAAGCAGTCTAGACTCAGATCAGGAGAGGGGAGGCTAGGGCCAATGCCTAAAGGTCTGTTTAAAAGGCCAGCCATAGATCAAATGCGCCTGCCCCTAATCCAGGTACCATTGTCCGTGGTCCCCAAGCTGGTTTAGATGACTTCAGAGTTAGGGGAATCAGGGACTGGATCTGTAAAAGAAAGGACAAAAAAGTGAATATGGGGGGGGGTGTATCCTTGTTCAACTCTGCACCATGAAGACGCCCCAATGTTGGGGGGACCTGCAGAGCCTGCAGTTCTAATGTTTATTAGTCAGGGTACTGTAAAATCTGGTGACACTCACCTAGGGATGGAAAGAAGACATCCCCAGGGCCTGGAGGAGACAGAGGTGTGCTGGGGTCAGAGAGTAGATGCCGTCCTGATTCCGAAGGTTGCCGCTGGGCCACATAGGACAGTGGGGGTCTGGTCTTTGCCTCGGGCATCCCCTGGAAGGGTGGGGTGTTCTCAAAGCCAGGGTTTTCAATACCTTGGGTGTTGCTGCCAGAGAAGTAGAATTAGGGGTAGTCAGTGCCACTCAGAGACCTTCTGTCCTTCCTGCCTCCCCTTTCTTTTCTTCTCTTCCTAGCTGTGACAGGGGTGTCCTGTTAAAGCCTTTCAGCTCCAAGGTTCTAGTGGGATCACTGGTAGACCTTCCTTTGGCATATCTGAGATGCTGTCTCCTTCAAGCACATTGTAGGACAGGGACCAAGCTTCCGAAGGTGACTAATTTCTAAACCCATCCAAGCCAGCCCAAGGCCAAGCACAGATAACATTGTCCTGACTGTCCATCTCTGACCTCTCGCCCCCCAGAGGCAGCCATCGGCTTATTCATGCCTGCGCAGCCTGAGAGCTTTCTTGTGGGATGCCTGGCACACCCAAGCCATCCCCTGGGCTGGGCCTGGGTTGTGGGCCTCCTATGCATTTGTAATGTCTGCCCCAGCCAACTACTTCTGCTCCTGCCCATCCTCAGCCAGGGTGGCCACTGAGACCCAAAGGTGCCCACTAAAGCACTTCCAAGCAGAATCAGGGCCTAGCAGAGCAGGTGGCACACAGAGCAGCCCACCAGGCCACATGTGCCAGATGCTGCTCTGAGCAGCTGTGTCGAGCTGAGTAGGGGCCCCACATCACACAGAAACACCCCTTCCCTGATGTCTGGGTCCCAGAAAATTTCTCAAAGTCACTGTGGGCCTTACCTGTCCATCGTCACCAACTCCTGGGCACCTATAGACAGACAGAAAAGCTGGTCACAGGAAGGAAGCCTTCTGCAGGCCCCACCCCCTGCACTGGGAGCATGCCCAGGAGCCATACTTTTCCCTGAAGAGTCCGGAGTTCCATGTGTTTGTCTAGCAGGTGGACGCAAGGCGCAGATGCCTTTGTGTACCAATGAAATACGTCTGCCTTTTCCACATGTGGGATGATGTTTGGCCCCAGGCTTACACTTTTCCCTGCATCCTGACAATGTCACAACTTGAGAATCTAAGTTTCAACCAAAGGCCAAGTGCCCCGCATGTGCTGACAGTCGCTTCCTATTGGGAAGTTTACCTCTCTGGTCTTAAGTCAAAGCTTGTTGGGTAGAGAGTTCAAGGTCAGCTCCTAAAATTAGAAAGTCTGTTCTTTCCTCAATCTCTCCATCACATCCCATCCTTTCTGTCATTTTCTCCCCCCACAAGCCACTGCCCCCTAAAACTGCCTGTCATCCAAATGCAAGGACACCAACTTCCCTCTTTCTTGCAGCTCCCCACAGCCTCACAGATCCTTCTTGTAGGAGGAGGTTTGCATGGGGAAATGGCCCGGGGGAGGGGCATCGGCAAGACAAGCACAGGGAAGTTGCACAAAGTTCCTGAAATCTAGGTCACTTCTGCTGACAGAGTGACTCTCTGTGTCAGGCTGTGTGGGCCAAGCCTGTCCTCACCACTTTGCTCTGGGGTAAAGATGGCGATCTCCACTTTAGAGCTGAGGGATGCCGAGCTGCCTGTTCGTTCTTTTCTCTCGTCCCCAGCATGCTAGTCTCCAGGTAACCCAGCCCCCAGCCCAGCACTCAGAAGCTTTCTGCCCAGAGTGCACCATGCCCTAGGAGCTGACCAGCCGCTGGCCTTCTGCAGCCCAAGTGCTGAGACTTGCTGGTTGCTTTTGGTTCCCAACACCCACAGCTGCTACTCTGGGGTCTGTATGGATCAGTGACTCCCCAGACACCACGGCCTGTCCTTCAGAGCTCTGCTTGTCTAGGCATTAACACTTCTGACATGTGTTTCTGTTGCTAAGTCTGAAGTCACAGGACGGATTTGGGGACTTCCATTCAGAGGCAGAGAAGAGACTTGGAAGTATCTGCTTTAGAAGATAATTTTGGTTTCTTTGTTTTTTTTTCAAGACAGGGTCTCACTATGTAGTTCTGGCTGCCCTGAAACTCACTATGTAGACCAGGTTGACCTCAGACTTAGAGATCTGCCTGCCTCTGCCTCGCGAGGGCTGAGATTAAAGGCGCGTGCTAGGAGATAAATTCTTGTCCCCTTTCCTGTTACTGTACATGAGACATCCTTACTCCGGGACAGTAGCAGGCTACAGGACAAGGCTGTTCTCCACAGTCACTCAACATGGCATGAAGGGCAGCCCATTCCAGCCCATTGTCATCCCAGGGCTAGTCTCTAAGTCCAGGTCACATGCTTTCCTGGGACAGATGGGAAGTTGGAAGCCAGTGTTTAGACTGAAGGTATATGGTATAAGTGAACTGGGACCTGTGTCTTCAGAACCCCACATGAATGATAACACACACAGATCACATGTGCACGCACACACACACACACACACACACACACACACACACACACACACACTTCAGTCTTCTTTCCTCCAGCCATCTCTGTTCCACTAGGTCCCATGAGCAGAATAGGAACCCTGTAGATGCCCTACAAGAAAGGTCAGGCCCAAGAAAGGCTGCATGAAGCCCCCAGCACACTTGTAGCTGCCGGCCTAGAAGGGTCTGCTTCCCAGTGCTTGGTCTCTTCTGATCACATGACCATCTGACCACGTGACCAGACACTGCCGTGGTCTGGGCAAAGGGAAGAGAAAACAGTAAGCACCTTGGAATCCATCGGAACCTAGCCTAACCTGGTATCTCCCTGGCTGCCCCCCTCCGCCATTTCTCCCCCTCCAGAGCCCTGGGTTCCTTCTTCACTCTAATCTGTCGTGTGCTCCATGCTACCCTTTTAGGGATGCCCACAGGCAGGCTGCAGTAGGTTTATAACTGGAAGAAACCGCCTGAGAGGAAGGGAGAGGAGGCCACAGCCCACAGGGGCTCACTGGGGGCCTCCAGGAAAGAGGGTAAGGGGATGGCAGGCTGATTGAGAGGTGAAGGGGAGGGCAGAGGAAATCTGGTGTGAACCAGTGACAATAGCCTTCCCTCAATTACCTTCTGCAGTGAGGCAGAGGGAGGAAGTGCAGGAACAGAGTCCCCCCTACCCACCGGGCTCCCACCCCTCAGAGAATGTAGGCTGAATGAGGCTCATAGGAAAGGCTGGGGCAGACAAGGGGCCTTGTCACCCAGAAAAGGGATGAGACTGCTGTTTGTGGCCATGAACTTGAAGCCTAGCTCCACGTTTATTTGCAGTGGGTTTTGTAAGGCAAGTCAGGGAACCGCCCTGGCCCCGGGGAAGTCAGGGAACCCCCCCCCCCAGCCTCGATTTTCCAATGTCTTATGACATTCGGCTAGTTAACGTGCAGAGTCTGAGCTCTTGTCTGTGGAAGGAGAGGGACAACTGAAGCTCCAGCTAAAAGCTCCACTAGTTCTCACATCCCAAAACTTGTTTCTGTCTCAGCAACTGCTGCTCATTACAAAACAAACCCTCCCACAGACACAAGCAGGTCTCTAAGGGATCTCTGAGCGGCAGCATCTTTATAAACCAGTTTGAGCTAGCCCTGCCATTCAGTGTGGTTATCTACTCATTCATATGCAGTGCCAAGCCACCCCTGCATGGGCACTGAAGCCGCTGGCAGACATCAGGCCCAGAAAGAAAGGCATATGTAGGTGCCCTTCTCTCTCAGCCACAGAGCCAGCTCCTTGCAGGGGTGCAAAAAAAATGGGAAAGGCCTGTGCAGCCCTCATGTCCCATGCTTTCCCTGACCTTGCAGCCAGGAAACCCCATTGCCATCCCAGCCGAAGGTACTTACGGCGGTGAGAAGCCACCTGCCTCTGCTTATAGACCAGCAGCAGAATGAGTGGCAGGCAGAGGATCCCCACGATGCAGGCACCCGTGGCCAGGGCTGCAGCTGTGATACCTAGAAGGACAAGAGCAGCAGGCGTGAGGGTCCCCTTCCCACTTCAGAAGGGAATCTGAGTCACAGAATGACACCCCCCCCCCAGAGGTGGTCAGATTCTATTAGATAGGAGAAGGGAGCTGGGCAGGAATAGAATCTACATAGCATTTGTGGGAAGGTTCCCAAGCTCTGTGGGTACAGACTCTGGAGGTATGTATGTGGGCCCGGCTACCCCAAAGACTTAGGACACCTTTGTAAAGCCACCCTGACTGCAGTTCCCTTTATTCTAAGGGGTATCCATTGCAGAGAAAGCTTAGTCTCCATCTGGAGCCAGGCTCTTCATAGGAAGATGATGAGGCACTGGAAGAAGTAGTTGTTGGGGCTAGAGAGATGGCTCAGAGGTTAAGAACACTGGCTTTTCTTCCAGAGGTCCTGAGTTCAATTCCCAGCAACCACATGATGGCTCATAACCATCTGTAATGAAGTCTGGTGCCCTCTTCTGGCATATATGTATGTATACATAATAAATAATTTTTTTTAAAAAGTAGTAGTTGTCCAAACCACACCCATGGTTTCAGAGCAGACAAGATGAGAGGCCCAGACATCCGGGCCCCATATCCAGACCCTTAGTGACCTGAAGAAGCCAGGAAGGTCTAGGAACCTCCTTTCAGAGACAGCCCTATGTCCCCCACCCCCTCCCACTTGCTTTTAAAGATGAATGTTTTACTGCAATGAAGACAGAATACTCCAGCCTTACCAGGCATGATGGTGCAAGCCTTTTATTCCACTTTGCACTCAGGAGGCAGAGGCGGGTGGATCTCAGTGAGTTCAAGGCCAGCCTGGTCTACAGAGTGAGTTCTAGCACAGTCAAGACTACATAGAGAAACCCTGTCTCAAAAAAATAAAAATAAACTCTAGCCCATCCTTTGAGGGGATCTTTGATCTTTCTAGAGTGAGAACCCTAGAAGCGTGGCCCCACGATCACTCATGGACACGTGCACACACACCAGTTACAAGAGAATACAATTTGCCACAAGAATTAGAGGATTAGGGTAGGGGTGTAGCATTTGACTAGCATGCATAGCCCCTGAATTCCATTCCCAGCACTCAAGAAAGGGAGGGAAGACTAGAGAAATGTCCTTTAAAAAAAAATCTTTAAATAGTCAAAAACAAAGGGGCTAGAAAAATGTCTCAGTCGGTAAAGCGGTTGCTGTCACCTGAAAGCTGTTCTCTAGAACCCTTTTAAGAAGCCAGGTATGGTCACATGTAGCTGTCAACTGAGGTGGTGGTCGGGTGTGTGGAGATGGGAGAATCTATGGGAATCTCTGGTCAGCCAGTTTGTCCTAACTATAAGCTACAGAGTCAGTGAAAGAATCTACCTCAAAAACTTAAGCAGCGAGCAATTAAGGAAGATACCCAACATCAACCTCTGGTTATGTATGTACACATAACATACATGCACACACAGAAATGTAAACACATTTTTAAAAAAAAGTCTCTTCCTTCCCCTCAACCTGGAGCCCCTCACAGCCCACAATCCTCCTCTATCTAGATCTGGTCTTATCTTATGGGAACACAGAAGAATGTTCTCCCGACCCCCAAACACAGTTTGGACATCTCTCTGTCTACACAGAGACCCACTTCATTCTTCCCAGGGCTCTATTATATACAACTTGCTCCAAATGGATGGAAACATCCCTATCTGGTGGGGACATTGTTTACTTCCATTTTCAACAGTCCTCATACTGCAACAAAGAATCCTTGGGCTCAGATTTCTGCTCTCCGGGGCAGTACATCTGGACCTAAGCACTTAGCATCAAAGCACTGAGCCACAGACCATCCTGTGCGTGTTTTCTCCTAGGCTGTTGCAAAATCGTCTCGGAAAGGGCCATGCCACTGCGTGAGCCCCATATCGTAGGGGGTTGGTTTATTTCAGTCCATCTGCTGACTCCAGGAGTTTAGCTGGGAACAGACGAGCCCTTGGAACCACAACTAGAGTAAGGCCATTTCCTTCCCAATTTGAGCCTTTCTCTCTGCCAAAGCATGGCTAGGATCTCTTGTCATAGGATCAGGTTCACCTCCAGAAAGCTCTAGGAGCCGGATGTGTCGTGGTCTATTTGCTGCCTCTGCACTTTATTTGGGAACAAAGGCCATTTTTATCCCACTGTAAGGCTAAGCAATGTGGAAGCATAAATGGGCTCGCAGTGAGGTGTATGGAACCGAGCAGACCATTGGCAGGCACTTGAGAAGTACCCATTGGTATGGAAACAGTACCAATTGCTAGGCGAATTTCAAAGGACGTTCCAATCCACAGGAAAGCGGCATCCCTGCCGGTTTTAATGCGGCTGCATCTGAACACGGAATATTGAAAGTGAAAACGGTCCATAATTCATGCCGTTCCGTGTGGCTAAACCCCATCCAAGGACCTTACTGTGGGCAACCTGAGAAGCTGGCTGCAGAAGCACTCTTCTGTCATCCCACAGTTACTAAGCAACTCATGGCACAGTTAGCCAGGTGCTCACAACCTGCCTTGGAGATTTGGCCGGGACCTCCCTGCCTGACCCTCTTGTCTGCAAGTGGCAATCCTGCCCTCTACAGTTCTTTGGTTTCACTTCCAGAGCCTGTTTCCTTATACGCTGGGCTTGTTGTCCAGGCTACTGTTGGGGCAGGCTTAGAGGTATGTATGCGGACCCGGCTGCCCCCAGAGGGTTAGGACACCTTTGTAAAGCCACCCCAACTGCAGCTGCCTTTACTCCAAGGTGGCACCCATTGCAGAGAAAACTTAGTCTCCATCTGGAGCCAGGCTCTTTCTGGGAAGGGGATGAGACACTGATGGAAATAGTTGCCAAAGCCACCCCCACGTCATGTGCCAGGTCTTCTCAGAGCAGGCAGGATGGGAAGGCCCAGCTTGCTCAGTCTAAGTTCAGAGCCTGCCAGGTACCCTGTGGGTGTGTGCAAAGGAGGCTAAGGAAAGCATCATCTGGCACATCCTGCTGTAACAGGATGGGAAGGGTACAGAGACAGGCTGCCCCGCCCTGTCCTGATCTCAGGGGAAATCCACAGCCCCTCGGCAATGCCTTGAAATGTCAGCCCACACCTTGGGCAGGCTCCTTCCCCTCCCCAACACTTCCTCTTACCTGAAACGCACTTGGACTTGGTCCTGGTTTAATCTAAGCTCTACTCTCCTACAGGGTAGCATTTAGCTACTCAGACCGGAATTAGAAAAAGGGGAAAAACAAAGAGCTGGCCTGGAAGCATCATTAACAGGCCCAGCCAGTGCCGCGGTTGAGCGCTTGTGTACGAGAGTTGAGGTTGGGGCCTTCCAGAGTTAATGAACGGCAGAGAATAGTGCTTAGCAGCTGGCCCCGGGGCCTGGTTAGCAATGGCATGGGTGGCCAGGCAAAGATTCTAGAAATGGGTTCAGAAACCCACCTGTGTGTACCATCAGTTCCCATCCCTTAGCACAGGGACGGAAGAGTTGCCTTGGGATATTAGGCCTCCTGTGCATCAAGAGGAAATCGGTACCCACACCTCCATGGTGATGGAGCTACCCTTGCAGACTGGTGGCTGAGTACTCAGTGCAGTCTTCACCCCCTCCCTACTGTTTTGTTCTCCAGCTCCCTGGACCTGAGACACACGCGGTTCCCATCCCATGCCCTAGGTAACATGTGCTTAGATAACCTAACATGTCGTAGGCATTCCCGTTCCTCAATAGAGAAATGCCGAAAGCGGTAGTGCTCCCCAGACTCTCCACACACACTCCCAATGTCCACCCAGGAACCAACTCGGGTTTAGTGGCCAGTGTGGAGACTGCATGAACCAGGAATGTGGAAGGGGACATCAGAGGTCACTAGTCATCCCCTGCCCTCAACAACCGCAGTGGGATGGAGCATGTTCTTTTGGCCCCCAACAAGACACTTCACTGGACAATAGCTCAAGGAAGCCGGAGCCAGAAAGTGATGTCACAGCTCCAAGAATTGGCAAGGGTTTAAGACATCAAAACCCAAGGGCGGAGATGCAAGGAAAAGAAACCACCTTGCGAACCACCTTGGGGGTCAAGTTTACACTTCCACCTCCCCCTTGAGTTTTTCTTCTAGAGTCTCAGAAGTAGGAAAGTCCCCAACCTCCTTGGCCTGTCCACCTCACACTTCTCCAGTGCTCTCCCCTCTACCATCTTGTGTCTCTGTCCCCAAGATTGAAAACATACGGCTTCTTTTCACAAAGTCCCATTGAAGTTGGGTGTAGTGGTTCACACCTGAAATCCCAGAACTTCATAGGCAAAGGCAGGAGGATTGCTGCAAATTTGAGGCCAGCCTGTTCTACATAGCAAGTTCCAGGTCAGCCATGACCTGCCTGAACCTCCTACCCCCCCCCCCCCCCCACTAACGACATGCCAGGCAGTAGCAGAAGTAGCAGTTTGCAAAGAGAGATTCTTGAGGAAGAAGCAGGGCCGGGGTGATTGCTCAGAGTGAAGGAGCCATGGGGAAGTGACCATCGCCCATGCCCCACCGCTCTGTCCCTCAAACGCATTCATGTGGGCACACAGTGTAAACTGTTTGGTGGGAAGGAAGAGGATGCTCAGAGGGGAAGTGAGGACAGCACCGTGGCTTGGTGCTGAGGACACACTGGAGCTCAGCAGTGTATGGCAGAAGGGCGTGAACCAAAGGCCTCCCTGCCACACTGGTGTGGCTGGCTCTCACTCAGTTTTGTACATGGTGGGGTTGTTGGTTGGTTGGTTTGAAAATACGTGTAATTTGACTAGAAAGTTGCTTTGGTCTTTGAGGCTTCACACAAGGCTGTTGTTTGGCTGGCTCAAACGCTCATGCATGAGGTCAGGGTCAGGGTTTTCCCTTCTGCCCCTCCAGAGCCTAAGCAAGAGCTAGCTCACACTAGATGCCTGATGAACCTATAAATCACAGCCCTCTTTCTGTGGAAGTGGGGGGCACCCTAAGACATGTCCCCTTGCCTACTGTATATGCCACAGGGCATTCGCCAACCAGCCTCCCTGAGAGCAGAGCCCTCCAGCTCTGTCTGGGCCAGCACCGGGGCTGCCCTTCACTCTGCATGCCCAGTCCCCTTCCACATGCACAGGAGAGATGGACAGGCTACAGTCACGGGCCTGCTGTGCCACTGGGCAGTGTGAGCATGTGTCACCTCTGCCAAGTGGGAATGGCGATCCGTGCTTCACAGAGCAAGCAGTAGCAGGGGCCGGGGCTTCTGGGGCCACAGTCAAGAAGGAGAAGGAGAATAGAAGCAGCAGCAGAGAGAATGGAGTCTGCGGGCATATGGTCCTGAGGTGAGAGTCCAGAACTGGGTCCGGGCCCACGGTCAATACAGAAAGAACAGAGTGCCCAGAAGAGACGGGGGTAGCCATCCTTACTGTCACTCTCCTGCTCATTAGACGGGTATGCAGTGCATGTCAATGGTGAGTCTTTGCCTGTGGGAACAAAGAGAAGGCTGTTAGGCAAGTGTGAGGCTCATGGGGTCATGGATGTTGGTCCAGGCTAGCAACTCCTCTCTTGTCATAGGAATCCATGCTAATGCCTGCCTGTCAATGCTGGCCCCTGGAGTCTGTACACCTATGCATGTGTGAACACATGCAAGTGTGAGCATATGGGCATGCATGCGCACACACATGCACACACACACATGCACACACACACACACACACACATTTTCTTACCCTGGATGTTCTCATGACACCTTCTAAGGCAAATGGGTACCTACTGGTACATCTCGATTCAGTCAGGTCTTGCATTCTCAACTGGGCAGACAGGCAGATATATACACACCTCACAGCCATTTAGCCATGATCAACTCAAACTAAGTACAAGGTCAGCTGCCCTATGGCCTGCATTTTATCAGGAGAAGAAATGCTACCAGTTTAGGTACGTACACCCTCTCACATGAAAAGGTCACTCTGCCGCAAATACAGGCACACACAAGTGTCCGCACCCACTCCTTACACAGCCAACATACCCTTGAGGGCCACGTCACTCATAGTCTCGTACATAGTCTCGTGGCAGAGATGCAGACACCTCCTCCCCACACCCCCAGCCATATGTGTTTGGACAGAACGCTCACCTGTCTGTACCTGCAGCTCCATGTACCCGTAGGACCGTTGGTCTAGGTGGTGGTGCTTGATTTCTAACACCTGACAACAGTAGACACCACTGTCCTGCAGGGTCACATGGTGTATGGTGATTGAGAAGTTACCGTGGTGGTCGAAAGCTAACTCGAGTCCGTGGGCCTGGGCCTGGTCGTGGCTGCCATTGGCCGTCTGGTGGCTTCCATGGTGTGGACGAAAGTGCTGGGCCGTGAAGTTGCGTATGGGCCGATGTTCTTTGCATACTTGAACCTCACTTCGTGAGCTGAGGTACCATGCCTTGTAGAAGGTTGCCTCGTGCCCTTTGGGCACAGAGCCCAGGATCCTGCAGGTGAGGGTGACGTTCTGCCCTTCAGGACACACGTACAGAGAATACGGGGTGGCGACCTTGAAGGCTGCCACTGGACCTGCTCAGAGAAAGGAAAGCCTCTGTCACCTGCCTGAGGGTGAGGAGAAAGCTTGACTTTAGTCACTCCCCAGCTGTAGACCCTGGGCAAGTCAAGTGACCTCCTGAGCCTTGGCCCCTTGCTTAATACACGCTCAATTTCAACCTGCATGGGAGGAAGGGGAGAGGATGGGAGCAGAGGAAGGACTTGAGCCAAACAACAAACTAACCAGCCAAGATAGGGCCTTCTCCCAAGTAGAACATTGAGGGCAATGGCTCCACCTTGGACATCCCTCCCCTGCATAGGAAGGAGGTCCAAAGGAGAATGAAAGATCTTAGTCTTTGGCCACGCTCCTGGAGAGTACAACATCTTCTGCTCACCCCTACTCCTCAACCAGGCCACACCTTCTTCCAATTCCTTCTCACTGGGCACTAACCAATACCTGCAAGGACAGGGCCAGTGCCAGGTGCCCTACCTCTACTTGGGAGCCAGTGACCCAAGACAAACCTGCGCTCATGATCCTGTGGGCAGAGGCCAGCCAGTGTCTGGATTTCAGAGACTTGGGAGGGAAAAAATGCCCTTCCAGGGATGGGTGTGGCCCTTCTGGAAAAGGGTTGGGTCTTTGGACTTTGAATGAGACTTCACAAGTGAGTACTTCTACCTAGGCACAATAGTAGGAAAGCAGGGACACTCAGAGCATCTGAGGGACAGGGATGCATGACAGGTCCTCATCCACACACCTCATCCATCTTCCCTAAGCACATAAAAAATCCTCTTGCCCCCATCTCAACCCCCAGTTCCTCTGTTGCTCAACTTGATGGAGCATGAAGGCATGTTCTTTGTTGTTGTTTTGTTTTGTTGTTTTTTTAGACGGGGGGGGGGGGGTAATGTATCCTGGGTTGGCCCCAGACATACTAGGTATCTGAAGATGACCCTGAGCTAATCTTCCTGTCTCTACCTCTCAGATGGTGAGATTTTGGACATGTGCCACCAGCTCAGCACAGGGTCTCACACTCAGGGCTTCATGCACCAAGCCATATCCCCAGCCTGGACCCAGTTTTTTGAGACCAGAATCTGAGCCAGAGCCCCTGCTCCGCTCCCTAACTGTGTGAGCCTGTTCCCCCACCCCCACCCCGTGAAGAGAATGGCATTCACTACAGCACAGGCTGGGAGAAGAAAGGTGGGGTGCAGAGGGCTCTAACGTGAGAGGGGCTCTGGTCAGCACACCTTAGCATTGCTTTGCTTTTCGTTCATGTTGCAGGGACTGCAGGCGATCTGGCAGTCAGGGAAGAGGGTTTAGAATACAGAGAGCGTATGAATGGAGGGCCAGAGTCCTCGCTCAGTCAGAAAAATGTTCGCCTCCAAAACATGAGGCCCTGGGTTTGGATCCCTAGAACCCTAGAATCTACGTGTGTTAGAACGGGCCTGTAATTCCAGTGACGGCGAGATGGGAGGTAGAAAGAGGTGGATGCCGAGAACTTGCTAGCCAGCCAGCCTAGACTTGGTGATGTTCCAGAGCAATGAGAGACCCTGTCTGAAAAGGTAGGAGGGACACCTGCCACCAAGTTTAATGACCGGAGTTCAAGCCACATGATGGAAGGAGAGAATCGAGTCCAGTTCCTGCAAGTAGTCCTTTGCCTCCACACACATGCACCCACACACAAAATAAGTACATAAATGTTTTTACAAGGTGCATAGTGACACCTGAGGGTGTCCTCTGACCTCCATACACTTGCACGCACATGCACGCATACAGACTCTCTCTCTCTCTGCCCCATCCAGAGGTGCCACCTGGACCTCTTCCTCGGAGGCTCCCTCTCAGAGCCCAGGACTGTTGGTACCAAGCTGGGATCCCCTAAAGTTCTCACAGCCCGGCCCAGTGCAAAAGGCGGCAGCCTGGTGTGACTTTTGGAGCTGAACCAGGACACCGTGGAGTCCAATAACACTGAGTCATTAGGCTGAGTGTCAGGCTTACTGGAAGACAAAAATAAAAACATCAAGAGAAGGGGTGGGTGTTAAGGCCTGGACAGTAATCATTTGCACGAGTGTCCTAAAAGTGTTCTCTCTGTAATTCAAGAAACACTTCCGAGGACAGGGGCCAAAATCCAACAGAATGGAGAAGCTGGCTTCAAACCCTTCACCACAAAAGTCTGAAAGACGAGTAACGGCTGATAATCTAGTACTACAGGGCTTGTGTATGTCCATGAAAATATAAGGGGGACAATGATCGCATGGCTCCAAAGAATGCCCGTAGGGGAGGAGCGTTAGGCCTACGAGGTAAGGAAGACAGACAGACATTCCAGAGCCATCCCCCAGCTCTGTTCAGACACAAAGGAGATTTCTGGAATGCTGTTGCCGAGGTGAGTGCAGATCTCAAACCTTCTTTGGGGAGATACCATCTCCTTTTCAGGCAGTGACAGGCCCAGGAAGGGAAAGTGGTTTGGCTGAAGTTGCAGAGATTCTGGAGACCTCATATAAAACAGGCTTCCCAGAACATGGAGAAGCAGTGACTACGCCCAGGAGTCAGTGTTGCATGTGACTGCCCAGGAGAGTAGGGTTGGATTCTTCCCCCCTCACTAGTGAGGAGACCAACTCCAGAGACAGGGTCTTGCTTGCTCGTCATCCCACAGCAAGGGACCGCTGGAGATTGACTTCAACCCAGGCGAGTGTACCGTCGCAAAGCCGGGAACTCCCCTCTAGCCTATGGACCTTGCATCTAATTCTTAAAGCAGGGCTCTGTTGTTGTTATTGTTGTTTGGAATTGCTAACATTTAAAAAGGCATGTATTTGTGGCTCTGGAGAGTTTGCTCAGTGATGAACAGCACTGGTTGCTCTTCCAGAGGACCTGGGTTGAATTCCCAACACTCACGTGGTAGCTCACAACTGTCTCTAACTCCAGTCCCTGGATGATGCCCTCTTCTGGCCTCCTCCGACATGAGGCATGTACATAGTAAACATATATATGCAGACAAAACTTCCATACCCATAAAATAATTTTAAGTGGGGACTTACTAGGAAAATTTTAACTCCCAGTTTCTCTTTGAAACAGCAAACAGCTAGCTAGGTCTCTGGTTTTATCCACACCCACCCAGAGGTTCCCTCACAGGCCTGTATAGACTGCATATGGCCGCTAAACCCTGGCTCTGACAGATATAGGAGGGGGATACCTAAGGAAAGGGTTTTCCCCAGACATCCACAGCGGGAGCCATACCTCTGTTCTACCCCTGCAGCCACACAGCAGCAACCCCAGCCTTCTTTCTCCTCTGCTCACTACCTCCAGCTTGGGAGCCACCACCATCCTGGCAGCCAAATTCAGTTCCCTCAGCATTTGCCTAGCTCACAGCCCCTGGGGGCTATCAGGAAGGCAGGCAGGCAGAGCAGAGACCAGAGCTGCAGGCCTGTGATGGCTGAGGGACACAGGACAAATGGCAAGACACTTGGAGGCCAAAGACGTGGATGAGGTGGGACTCACGTGTAGCACGAGCGTCCCCTGAATTGCGGGGAGACGTGGCGGCAGAGGGAGGGATGCCAAGCTGAGAGACATCAGAGCCCAGGCAGTGGTACTTCCTGCTCAGGTCTGCACCAGAGCAGGGGGAAAGGATCCAGTTCCATTTTATTTTCAAGGGGCCATGGAGAAAGCAGGGATCAGAGAGAGTAGGATTGGGGGGGAGGGGCTGGGCTCCACCCCACCCATCCACACTGACTTCTCATTCCCAAGGTCACCAAAATCTCTTCCTGAGTTAGAGTGATGGAGAAGCTGTCCTTGGATGGGGGTTGGCTTGGAGGGTGTTTGGACTTTAGGCTTGAGGGTCAGGTAAGAGAGGGCAGAAAAGATAGAGTTTGTCCTGAACAGGGGGGTCAGAAACACCCCTCATGTCTGAAGCTCAGAGCTGGTCCCTGGGGAAACACTCTGGCACACAGAAAACAGCACACAGGCATGCAGAAGGGCCTGGGCACATACCTGCATACACACTCTTGGGCCTCATGCAGCCCGGCTGGAATTATAATTACTTGTCGGGAGGATGTTGCTCAATGTCCGCTACAGATCCCTTAGGCCACCTGGGTTATTGTCAGAGACCAGGAAAGTGGGTGGGGAGGAAAGCTCCTGACTCTAGGGTAGCCAAGTTCACATGGGACAGGAAAGTGTGCCAAGCCCTGGCCTGAGCGTGTACCAGTGAAGAACACGGCCCTTGGGGACAGGTCCCCTGAGCCCTCACCTTGTCCTATTTGCCACTGAGTAAGACCACCCTATACATGCAGGAGAGATTCTGTGAGCTAGAAGAATTCCAGATCTGGGGACTGCTATCACTCTGTCCTAGACAGCAAGATTCCTGGGCCCTGGGACCTCCTGGGCCCTGGGGCCTCCCGGGCTAGGCCTTTGCTATGTGGACCTATGCAGCTGCCCTTGAGAGAGTCCCATGTCTGAAGCCCTCCAGCTCTGCTCTTAGGTCCACTTCTTTGTACTTTTATTGTTTTTAATTGTGTGTGCAGAATAGCATGATGGGTGTGTGTGTGCGTGCATGTGTGTGTGCGTGCGTGTGCATATGCACACATGAACGCAGGTACCCACAGAGGCCAGAGCTGGAGCTGGGATTGTAGACAATTGTCAGCTGTCTGGTGTGGAGAATGCTGGGAACTAAACCCAAGCCCCCTGGAAAAGTAACAAGTACTCTTAACCCCAAACCATCTCTATAGGCCCCTCAGGGCCACTCTTTTTTTGTTTTCGTTTTTGTTTTTGTTTTTTCGAGACAGGGTTTCTCTGTAACTTTGGAGCCTGTCCTGGAACTAGCTCTTGTAGACCAGGCTGGCCTCGAACTCACAGAGATCTGTCTGCCTCTCTCTGCCTCCCGAATGCTGGGATTAAAGGCATGCACCACCACCACCTGGCAAGGTCCACTTCTTATATGTTAGGCACTTAATTCTAATGTGGGTATAATCCCCTATTCTATGTATTTCAGTTTTTAAAGAATTATTGCTATTATTTGTACTTTTATCTGGTTTCTTGTTCGACTGGGTCTTAGGGGTTAGTTGGTTGGTTTTTGGTTTTTTGAGACAGCTTTTGCCTATGCAACTCCTAGTCTGAAACTCACTGTAGCCCAGGCTGGCCTTGAACTTGTGATCCTCTTGCAGCTGCTTCTCCTCCTTTTGCAGCTCAACCTCCTTTTCAAGATAAAACTGCCTGGAAAAATAGAGTGAGTTGCTTGAGGCTCCTGTGACTGAGCTGAGACCCTGTCACACCTTCAGCAGGCAGACAGGAAGTGCACTCCTTCCAACCACCCTCCCAGGGTGGGTGGAGCCCACATTTCATCTTTCACCTGACCCCAAGCTGACCCCTACCTAGACTCAGAACAACTGTTTCTTCTGCTCTTCGGACCCAAACCAGAACATTCTTTCATTCCACAAATAATATTTAGCAAGATCTTAACATGAGTCAGGCTCAAAGCAGAGGCTGTGGAGCTCAGGGCTCCCTGAGGGAACAGCCCTTGCTGCTTTTCCTAGCTGTGGCGTCCAGCTACAGACGACAGAGCCCAGACTCTGCTGGAAAGTTTAAAAAGAACTCTTACTTGGCATCCTCTTCCTCCGGTCTTGTTTTTGAGGCCATCACCTCTTGCCACACATCAGGCTCTGTGGGCGTACAGGGGATGGGTGTGTGTGGGTGTGGACAAGCTTTCATATTGTAAATTTTTGACAGAAGCTAGCTTTACCCACAGTCACCAAGGCAACCCCCTAGAAGTTTTGGAGGTGGGTCCTAAGTTTTGGAGGTTGATTGGCCAGGTCGGGAAAGCCCTACTCAGACAGCTGAGGTCTGTCCAGCTGTTAGCTTGCCAAGTAAACAATTATTTGACTGTCTACAGTTGCTAGTCTTAAACTGAGGAGAGAGATGGGAACTCTGACCTCCCGGGCATGGGAACAGGTCCCAGCTCAGAGGCCCCATTTCCCAGATGGTCTCCAGGTGCCTAAAGGGAAAGGCTGGGCTATATCATTAGCAAGACTTCCAGTACAGAGGGAAACAGAGGCAGGATCCAATCAAAACCCAGAGGAAGTGCCCCAGGGTGAAGGCTGCAGGCTGAAGCCAGCAAGTCTGTGCAGAGGGTTGTCTAGCTAGGGAGCACAAAGGGTATCTCAGATGTGTTTATTGATCCCTGCCCCAGCAGGAAGTGTCCTTTCACATGGACCAAGGAGGCTGGGAAGGGGAAGCAGGGCTCTATGGGAGGAAGCCACACTTCCAGCACCTTGGGAAAACGGCCTGCATCCAGGGATAGAGGCCCTAGTCACTGTGCCTCCTGGGGAGGGTCTGGGCAGTGGGCCAGGGCCCTGGCTTGGGAAGACTCCTCTGAAGATTTCCAACCCAGACTCAAGGCCTCTCTGAGGAGGACTCAACCTCATGGCCACTACAACCAGGGAGACTTCCTAAGATCTGATTCCATCCATGCAAGGGGCTCCCTTGGTAGGATTATTCTAAGCACTCAGACATGGACTTGTTTTTTAATTAATTTCCAAGCCTGTGAAATAGGAGCTTGGGTTAGGAAGCCAAAACACAAAAGAAACCCGTCTACGGTCTCACAGAGAATATGTTGTCGGCAGAATTCTAACCCCAGCCTCTGGGAGCAGGTGTTGTCTCTAGAAACCAGAGGCAACCCGAGATTGGCTCCACCTCCTTCCCACAGATGGACAGCTGACCTAGCCAATGAGGTCTTAGTTTGCCTGGCAGCATTAATAACTCAAGTAGTTTTACTTTTGATTTTACATTAAAGAACACGGAATCATAAAGAGAGACATTTGGTCCCCGTTCAGTGTTCTCTTAGCCCCAATTCTATTGAAGAGAAAGTCAGAGCTGATACCACTATATCATCAAAATGTCCTTTTTTAAAATTTTTTACTTAATTTATTTCTACAAAGAAACAGCAACAGGCTTTACATGCTGAGTCTGGTTCAGCTTAAATTTCCAACTAACATTTAATTCCCTTATTTGGCTTGCCAATGGGGTTCTTTTATATGTTCTATTTGTGGCCGATGATACCCGCTTTCCACTTGTGACACTGACTTAAAATTTCCTTTAAATTTTTTACTTTAAAGAAAAGTGTAGATTTAAAGGAAAACAAGTAGGTAAATGTTCGTCAGATATTACGTACAGGTGATGAGCAAACGGACCCAGAATGCACCAAGGGGAATTACCCTCCCCGGAGAGCAGCAGCCATCTGCAACTATATGTCACCCAGCCTGTACGTGGCTCGGTTGGGGGAGGTGTGTGCTTGGGGCCCCATGCTGAGGGAGTAGCTCAGGCAGGACTGGGGTCTCCTTGGAAGCTGAGACCCTAGATAGAAAGGCCAGTGGGAGGGCTTGGTTTGTAGCCGAACACAGCAAGTTCATGACTCTGGAGGTGGTCAACAGAGAATGGGCTGAATATGCAAACGGAATGTGAGAGAAAGCCCACAGATAAGCCCGCACTAGGCCAGGCTGGCTGTTGTGGCCTCATCTCTAGAGGACATAGGAAGAAAACCACAGACACCCCATGGCCCTTCAGACTCTTTTGTTGGTGGTGGTAGTGGTGGTTTTTTGAGACAGAGTTTCTCTGTAGCTTTGGAGCCTGTCATGGAACTCACTCTGTAGACCAGGCTGGCCTCAAACTCACAAAGATCTGCCTGCCTCTGCCTCCCGGGTGCTGGGATTAAAGGTGCCTGGCCATTTCAGACTCTTGGTCCAGATGGGTAGCTAGAACCAACCTGGGCATCCTTCAGGCATTAGGAGTCTAGGAAATGCATTCCCAGTAATATTTTCCCATGGCCTCCTATGTCCTGGATGCTCATTGGGGCTCTGTAGTCAGTAAAGACTCAGAAAGCCACTGGTATGGGAGTCCCCCAGAAACCAGGAAAGGACCCACTACCGACATCACAAAGACCAGGTATCATGGGAAGTTTCACCCATCAGCTCCTCCACAGAGCTGTGTCTAAGGGAGGGTGGACCATTGCCCTGTAGTATATATGAAGACTTGATCAAAGATACTAAGAAGCTTGCCCAGCTCAAATAAGGCCAGTTAAGATTTGAACACAGGTCTAACTACAAAACAGTTAAGCTAGAGCTGGAGGAAGTTCTGTCGTGCAGCTATACACCAAACCCCTTGCTTAAACATCAGGAAGGCCATGGTCCAGTCAGTACTTCAAAAGGGATCCATAGGTGTCAAAGCCAAAACCAGACTGGTCCTGGGCAATAGTTGCCTTTGAACCTAGGACCTCAAGTCCAAGACTCAGCCAGTACCAACAGGCCACATGGGCCCTGAGGACCCTCTGTTTCTCCTGCTTGGGCCTAAGATCCTGTATCCTGTAGCTTCCATCTGGTACCCCTTTCCTAGATCCACAGCAGGGAAGCGCTGCCTTGCAGCCAGCCTAGCTCAGTACTCTTAGGAGTTTCTGGCCCCTGGGCATCCCACGGCATGGCCATCTCTAGTCTCAGGCTGCTGAGCAGGGCTTATATGATTTCCTAAGAGCTGACCACTACCGGGTCAGAGGCTTGCAGCACTGAGTTTACTCAATCGGGCTTTGCAGTCTTGTTTACCATGAAAGGGAAGACAGCTGCCAGTCTCTCACACCAGTGCCTGTGTGAAAGGGGCTCCTGGGTCAGACTGGGGACAGGCAAGGTAGTAACTTCCTCAAACCTTAGGAACACTGTGCAGAAGAGATCCTGTACCACCTGGGGTCTGCTGGCTCCTGGCTCCCAAAGCAACCCCCCCCTCCCTCCACCCCCATCTCAGCCCATGACAGGCTAGGAAAGGAGTGTATTTTCTGTGTTCCAAGTGCCTCCTAAGCTCTGACCTCTTGAAGTTCCCCGCAGACTCCCATTTCACCCTGCCCCAAATGCCGTTCTGCCCAAGGGAACCCAGCACGTCAGCTGACCGGTGAGTGTCCTCAGCCCCCACACCTCCTGACCACCGTGTCTGCTATAGGAAAGAAAAGCATGCATGATTGTGTTTATAACTGAGGTTATAGCCAGAGCTGAGGTCAGAGCAGCTTCAGGCTGAAAGACTCCTTCGTCCCTTTCCTGAAAGCCACCCAGAGCCCTAATGACCTCCCTGAGCTGAACCATGGGGAGGTGGCCCTCAGCTCACCAAGTAGATTGAGTAGCCAAAAGCCATGGTTGTGCAGTCTTCTGGGTTTGGAGGCACAATAGGGTGCAGATTCCCAGCTCCCCTCAGGGCCTCTTTGCTGTTGAATGTTCTGCAAGTTGTGCCCCTCTACTCGGAATCTCTGGGACTTAGTTCCCCAAATTGGGGCTGATGAACAGAGGATAGGGAAGGGACAAGAAAGGGGGCCTTGGGGAGTCACTTGAGGGGAAGATGGTAGCTTGTGGTATATACAGTACTAGTCTTCCTGCCAGCCGCTGTCCCCCGTTCCTGAAAGCCATATCGTTCAAGGCGCCTTGACCTTGGTGCTGGGCCTGTAGCATTCCCCCACACACACCTGAACCACCTGAGTGTCAGGGATCATCCAGGCCAGGCTCACATAATTCTGTCTGTAGGGTGTGGGTGCCTTCTTCCTTATCAGAGGTCCAGGCCTGCCTCCCAGTGTTGATAAGAAGTTCTCTGCCTCTCCTCCCTTTCCTTACATCAACTTTCTTTTTTCTTTTCTGATCGGTCCATTGGCTCCCTCTGGCGAGCCCACCACCTCCACCCAGACACGACTGACACTGTCCCTGCCTGGACCCTTTCTCCAGCTTGCAGAAGCTACTTGTGTCCTGGGTTTTCTGAGCAGGGAAGGATGGGGCAGGCAGTCTCCAAAGGACACCATTGGCTACCACCTGGCCACCTATCAGAATACCCCCTTGTTCTTTAAGCTCTTCTGCTGTGGGCAAGTAAGGGCCAGGCTCTGGGGAACTGCTGTGTCCTGGGACAAGATAAAAACTGTGACTCTGGATTTTGGAAGTGACACCTCCCTGTGTGTGGTTCTTCAGGGAGTGTCCCCTGTCTTCCCCAGTACTCCATACTGGCCTGCTCAGTATGGCCACCACAAGACTCACTGATCGCCCAAATGGGTCATCAGATTTCAATATAGAGCAAGAGACAAAACTGCCCAGATCTGGGAGTGCCCATCAAAACTCATCCAAGAGTGTCAAAGGGAAGAGGTATTGGGTTACAGCACCACACCCCCCAAGCCCTCTGAGACTCTGGAGCAGGAAGCCAGGGAGATTCCCCAGGTGTCAAAAGCCAGTCAACAACCACTAAAGGAGCAGGTGACTCTCTCCATGTCCCTTTCCTGCCTTGTAGAAGCTCTTCATGACCCCTGCTCCTGGCTCTCTGGGCAGGGAAGTGTCGCAGGGAGTCCCCTAGAGACACCTTTGCCTGCAGTTTTGGCAGCTGTTAGCACCGACAGATGTGCTCGGCCACCACTACACCCTGCTGGGCTGTCCCAGCAGCCCTAGAGCAGCAGTAGGGTGGGGATCACCACAGGCTGAGGGGATTCAGGGCACTCCCATCCTGCCTGGGTCCCTCCACCCTACCCGGCTGTACTCCCAGGCGCTCTTCCCCTGCGCCCCGCCGCCGCCTGCAGACTTTACCTCTGGATGCAGTCAGGAAAAGAGCGAGGAGCAGGGTCTCACAGCGCAAACCGCAGGCCTCTGGGACCGTGGGGACACCCATGTCGCCGTCCAGCTGAGCAAGAGCAGACACAGACTGCTGGGGTGCCCGTGGAGCAAGCAGGGCTCCGGGAGTGCAGGGATCCTGCTGTACACACCGCCTGTCGGAGTGAGTGTGTGCGTAACCCAGGCCAGCTCCCCGCCCAGCAGCGCCCCCGCTGGGCGGCGGGCGGTACTGTGTCTCCAAGTAGATAGACGTGGCAAGTGTCCAACCAGCCACTTCCCTCTGTAAAGACCTACTGTCTCTCTAGGTGCTTTTCAGAGATTATGTATGCCGTGCACACTAAGGAATGAATCCCAGTCTAACCCGGCCAGATATACAGTTCGCATAGTCTGGAGGCCGGAACTTTGTTTCTACGGGCTCCAGCACGCCCAGGGTTAAGTTCCTGCAGCCAAAGGAAGGAAGGAATGGGTGGGTGTGTGGGTGTAAGGATGGATAAGTCAGTGAAATCTGTAGTCCACAATGAGTTTAGCAAGTGGGAGGGAGCTTGGCCTTCTCTGCACTTGTATGCACTGCAGTTGAGACACCTTAGTACACCTGTGCCTGCATGCAAACCCACCTGAAACGCAGCAAGGCATTCACCAGTCCAGAACTTCCCAACTCAGGACAGGCAGCCACATCTGTTGGCGTGCCCCATGGCTCTTTCCCCCTGGGCTTAGCACACTGGTGCCTAGTTATCCTTAGACTCACTTCATTCTGTTTTGTTTTAGTTTTACACGTGGTTGTTTATTTTTGTTTGGTTTGTGTTGTTTTGTTTGTGTTGGGGTTTTGTGGTTTTTAGGGCTTTAGCTTTTTAAGGCAGGGCGTTGCTGTGTAGCTCAGGCTGGCCTCAAGATTCTCCGACCTCAGCCTATTGCATGCTGGGATTACAGTAGTGCCGAACTCCGCACCCTCTGCCCTCTATAGATATATAGATACAGATTCTCATGAGCTCAGACTAGCCTTGACCTTCCTATGAACTTCTAATCCTTCTACCTCTACCTCCTTAGTGCTGGGATTACAGGTATGTGCTATCATGCCTTGTGTTTTGAGTCAGACACAGAGAGTCATACATTCTAGGCAAGTACTCTACCAACTGAGGGTATCCCAGCTCCCAGTGATCCTCATATTCACCCTATTTTTGTGCTGGCATTGAACCCAGGATTCACACATGCTAGGCAAGTGTTCTGCCGCCAAACTGGGTCATCACCCTCTTCTTCCTTTCTCGTCCAACTTCTCAGTAAGTTGCACAGGGTAGTCTCGAACTTGTGATCAGAGCCTCTCCAATATCTCAGATTGCAGGCCTATCCAACACAGGCCCAGCTTCCCACTGTGACTGAGTCCCTTCGACAGGACAGACATGAAAAGACTGTCTACTGCTCGGCCACCTGAGTGGCAGACCTGAATGTAGACACTGCTTGAATAGATGTGACCGATGGGGACCTGCGGTGAGTACCAAGGAGAATGTTGAACTCCTCGTGTTCCCTGGCTAAAAGATAGAGGACAGAACAAGTATAGTGTCAGGGATCAGGGTGGTGAGATCCCTGTTTGCAGCTATGTTGTGTCGATTGCCCTGTTCATACCACCGTGTATCTTGTCTTCCGTGTATCCGTGGCGGTGACCTGCTCATGTCCCCTCACCCAGCTATCTCTGCAGTTCTTCTAGCCTCCGTATTTCACAGTGACGCCCAATGATAGTTTATTACTTTTGTATAACTGAGACCAAAATCCCCGAGGGAGGGCTGGGCAGATGGCCCAGTTGGTAAAATGCTGAATGGGCCCCCTCCAAGAAGTGGGATGTGGTGGCCTGTACCTATACTTGTTATTGAATATTACTTTAACTAGGCAAAGATGTGTTGCATTTGTTTATTCTGAGGAATACGTTTGTGCTGCGGTCTAATAAAGACCTGAACAGCCAATAGCGAGGCAAGAGAAAGGATAGGTTGGGCTGGTGGGCAGAGAGAGTAAATAAGAGGAGAAATCTAGGCTGGAGAGAAAGAAGAAGGAAGATGGAGAAAAGAGGAAAAGAGGAATGAGGAGCATGCACAGGGCCAGAAGCCAGGCAGCTGTCGGTGAGTCAGGGGAAGGGCAGCAAGAAATAAGAAAAAGGCCCCGAGGCAACCGGTCGTTAAGGAGGAACAGGCTTAAGTTACTATAGCTAGCCAGTAAAGAGCTAAACTGAGGTCGAGCGTTCAAAACTAAGGCGTCTCCATTATTAGCTGATTGGTGTCCCAGAAGAAAACACCTGGTACTTGTAATCCCAGCACTGGGGACACAGAGACGAGAGGATCCTTGGGGCTCTTTGCCCTAACTGATGAGTACCAGGTTTTTTGTTTTGTTTTTATTTTTTTGTTTGTTTGTTTTTTAAAACAGGGTTTCTCTGTTGCTTTGGAGCCTGTCCTGGAACTAGCTCTTGTAAACCAGGCTGACCTTGAACTCAAAGAGATCCTCTGCCTCTGCAGGAATTAAAGGTGCTGCAGGCGCCAGCACACACACACACCTTCTGAAAGAACAACTTAAAGGAGAAATGCTGCGTTTGGGTATTTTAGAGGCTCCTGTGCAGATTTGCTTTGTCCCATGTACTGGAGAAGAACATGGTGGTAGGTGTCTATGGCAGAGGTTTCTCACCTCGTAGTGACAGGAAGCAGAGAGCGAGGAAGGGACTGGGGACCAGGTATCATCACCAAGGGCATGACCCCTAGTAGTCCACTTTCTCCAGCTTGGCCCCACTTCCCAAAGCTTCTATTACGTTCAAAAATGGTATGGTCAGCTGAGGACCAAGCTTTCAACCCAGGAATCTGTGGGGACATCTCATAATCAATTCAGAGATGGCGGTTTGCTTCAGCCAGGGTATCTGCAGGAGTTGTGGTATATGCAGGAAAGGCTTGACCCCAAGGTTTAACGGGAGGACTCTGTAAAGGGGACTAGCCAAACAGAGACCAGCAGCCACAAGAAGACATCTCCAGCGTGAGCCATGGGGAAGAGGGATGTGTTGGTGATGGTCCTTGTGGCTGTGACAAGCCTGGTAAGGAGCAACTCCAGGAAGGAAGGGTTCAGTTGGGGCCATCCTAGGATACAGCCCACCATGATGGGGAAGTTATGTCAGTAGGGGCTTCTCATATTGCGGCCATTGCTCACATCCACAGTTCGTACTCAGAGACGGACTCTGGTGCTCAGCTCTCTTTCTCTTTGTTAGTCAGTCCAGGGCCCCGACTCATGGAATGGTGCTGCCCCCAGTTAGAGCGGGCTCTACCATATCAATCCCATATAGAAACTCATAGACACGCCCAGAAGTCTGTCTCTTAGGTGATCCTAGATTCGGATTAACGATTGGGCTGGTTAGTTTTCTATCAGTCGGACACAGCTAGAATCATCTGGGAAGAGGCAACCTCAGTTGAGGGATCGCCTATGTCAGATGCCCATAGGCAAGCATGTGAGACAATTTCTTCTTTTTTAATCTTTGTGGTCTATTTATTGTGTATATAGTATTCTGCCTGTATGCATGCCTACAGGCCAGAAGAGGGCACTAGATCTCATTACAGATGGTTGTGAATCACCATGTGGTTGCTGGGAATTGAACTCAGGACCTTTAGAAGAGCAGACAGTGCTCGTAACCATTGAGCCATCTCTTCAGCCCCATGGGGCCATTTCTTGATTAACGATTGGTATGGGAAAGCCCATCTTATGGGTGGGTTGGGGGGGGCTACCATTGGGCCTGGGCTATTTAAGAAAGCAAACTGACCCAGCCAGTAAGCAGCATTCTTCCGTGGTCTCTGCTTCAGTTCCTATCTCCAGATTCCTGATTGGGTGCGCATGGCTTAAAGAAACCTCAGAGGGAGTGGTCAGATGTGTCTGTGTCACATTAAGGGATGAAAACTAGCTTTGCTCTTGAAGAAGTTGACCAAGAGAGAGCCCAAGTTTGAATTCCCCACTTCTCTCTGTGGGCTGTCTGTGTCTGTAGTTGTGGTTGTTGGCCTGTCTAGTATCTAGTGTGTGTCTGGTCAGGCCCTGGTCCCTATCTATTGTGCCTGTGTATCTTGTGTCTTGTCTGTAACTACCTGGTGTGTGTGTGTGTGTGTGTGTGTGTGTGTGAGAGAGAGAGAGAGAGAGAGAGAGAGAGAGAGAGAGAGAGAGAGAGAGAGAGAAGGTTGCTTTTAATCTGTTGGCTGCTTTCAACAAACGCTCAGCACAACACACGCATACACGTGTGCTCTATTCTGGGTCGGGGCACAGAAGAGTACATAGCTTCAGCCGTGCATGAGCTTAGATTGTAAAAGATGGTGGCATGGGGGCAATCCAAGGCGTAAGACTGGTTATGTGGTTCCCTTAAAAGCAGGTTAAACTTAAAGAAGCTGAGTGCACAGCAGGGAAGCGGGCTAACTGCATAGCTCTCAGGGCAGGTTATGAACTTGACTGCAAGGTCCAACCAAGTTTCAGTCTCTTTAAAGGCAAGAGGTATTTTCAGTAAAATATATTGCCACACTCGAGTTCCTGCCCTGACTTCCCTCAATGACTGTGATGGGGAAATGTAAACCAAATAAACTCTTTCCTCCCCAGTTGTTCAAAGGCAGTAACAGAAACCCAACTAAGACAAGGATCAACCTTAACTATCACAAAGGAGATGACATTAGATCCCAGAAAGAACTAGAGCTTGGCCAGGCAGTGGTGTCGCATACCTTTAATTCCAGCACTCGGAGGCAGAGGCAGGCAGATCTCTGTGAGTTCAAGGCCAGCCTGGTCTACAAGAACTAGGTCCAGGACAGGTTTCAAAGCTACAGAGAAACCCTGCCTCAAAAAATCAAAAATCAAAAAAAGAACTAGAGCTCAGGAGGGTCCCCAGCAGGAGACACACAATGGGGATGGAACTACAATGAGGAGTGGAGGGGTCAAAGGAGCCTACCCACCTGACCTTCATCCCCCCCATCCTGTCTTCTGCCAGGAATTTTCACTGGCTAATTCTAGAAGCCAATTAGCAAAGTGTCCCGGGCCGGTCCAGAAGAGCAGCCTCCCAACTGGAAGGTAGAGAAGGAGGAAGAGTCAAGCACACAGGGAGGCTGTCTGAATTTCCCATTCTGATTGTGTAGAGTCAGCCATCAGCAATGTGAGTCCTGACCACCAAGTTCTGATTCATGGTCTGATGGTCCAAGCATCAGCTAGAGATAGCCAATCACAGGACCACAAAACTTACAGGGAAGTTATAGCCAATGGGTTTGGCTTTTTAGATGTCAACAAATGCTAACCATGAAATTGCCCAAACATGAAGTCCTACCTCTTTAAAGTACTAGAAATGGATATTTTTTAACCTACATATTGGGCTGAAGACCTCACATTCTGGTTAAGAAAATTACCAACAATATTCTAAATTGGAGAGGCTACTGAAGTTCATCCTATACATCCAGAGGGCTTGTGGGGACTGATTTCTTTGAAACAGAGTATCACTATGTAACCATGATTAACCCCAGTCTTACTGTGGTGGCTAGGCTGGCCTTGAATTTGTAGCAATTCTCTTGTCTCTGTCTCCCAAGTGTTGAATTACAGATGTTTGCCACTATGCCTAGTTCTATATGCTGGTTTTAATCACTGGATCACTGTGTTGACAAGAATTTCAAGCTTGCATCTGGCCTCAGCAGTGCTATGATTGATTGGTGATGTCTGCCATGAACATAGACATAGAAAATGGTGATATGTGTGCCAACCTGGCCCTAAACCGTTATCTGACTTGGTTTTTACAAAGCCTCTATGCTTTGTCCTACTAGCCTGTGACTTCTTTCCCAACCCATCTCTCTTCTTGTTTTCCCTATATTGGATCATATAATGGATCACACTGAGTGAGTTTAACCCAAACAGACATCTGGATTCACCTTGATCCTCTCTGGCTCCCATAACCAAGGTGCCTGATCATGGTCTTCTCTCTAGGCCACCACCCACGTGTACGTGACCATCATGGACGAGAATGATAATGCTCCTGTGTTCCAGCAGCCACAGTATGAGGTGGTGCTGGATGAGGGCCCGGACACAGTCAACGCCAGCCTTATCACCATCCAGGCACTGGACCTGGATGAGGGGCCGAATGGCACGGTCACCTATGCCATCATAGGAGGCAACATTGTCAATACCTTCCGGATCAACAGGCACACAGTCAGTAGCTGGGGGTGGGGTCCAAGAGGGGACAAAGTCTTTCCAGGGCTTGGTGGGAATCTTGGTGATGTCATAGGGCATAAGGAGCAAACATAGCCTAAATGGAAATTAGAGTGCCCAGTGACAGAGTTACCGGGGTGGCAGGGGTGGGGGGTGGCGGAGGATGGGGGTGAGCTCTAGTGGATAGAACCTATCTGCCTTCAGTCGTGCTGTGATTGATTAGTGCTGTCTGTCACAGGCACAGCAATTGTGGCTAGGATGTCAGGGTTTATTTGGTATAATCTAGAGTAGCCCAGGGCCATCACTCATCACCCCTCCCCTTGTACTTCCTGTGTCCCCAGGGTGTCATTACTGCTGCCAAGGAGCTAGACTATGAGATCAGTCATGGCCGCTACACCCTGATTGTCACTGCCACAGACCAGTGTCCCATCTTGTCCCACCGCCTCACCTCCACAACCACGGTATGTAGGTGAAGTACATCCCCAATGTGGAGATGAGGGAGAACAGAGAGGACCCAGGGGGCTCCATGGCGGAAGGGGAAGGAGGAGAAATGCATGTTGGGAGGAAGTGCCTGAATGCATGGGCTCCTGATCAGCTCAGCAGTCTGTCCAGACTTGCTATGTTACTGTGAGGTAGTCACTTAGCTTCTCTGTGACTGTGTCTAGCACATGAGTGAAAACACCTGCGTGCCCCGCCCCCCCTTATGGGAAAAGCGTGCCTTCTGGTCCAACTAGTAGTGACTCAGGTCCCTGCTCTTCCACTTCCTGGCTTTGTGAACCTGGACAAATCTCTTAACCTTCCTGAGCTTCTGTTTCCTCATGAATGAAAACTGTGGTTCAGAATGCAGGGGGAGCAAATGGATCCACGTGAGATGCCCGGAGTATAGGCCATGGTGATAGTGTCAATCGGTCGTGCTCATAAGATACACAGAAAGCAGAGATAGGAGAAGTACAAGTTCAAGACCAGCTCAGGCTATGTAGAAAGACTCTGTGCCTACCCCCCACACACAAAGGCCTGGGGTGAAGGTCAGTGGTAGAGCACTTGCCTATCATGTGCAAGGTCATGAGCTCGAGTCCCAGAACCACCACACACACACACAAAGATATGTGGTGACTTGAATTGGCGCCCACACATGCACGGCTTAGCTGCCCTCCCACCCTGTGACACTCTACAGCACCCACCTTAGCCCACGGCCATGGGCACCAGTTGCTGAGGTTCCCCAGGCGTCTGGGGCCAATCCTGGCTAAGCTGCTTGCTGTCTCAGGTGCTTGTGAATGTGAATGACATCAATGACAACGTGCCCACTTTCCCTCGAGACTATGAAGGACCATTTGATGTCACTGAGGGCCAGCCAGGGCCCAGAGTGTGGACATTCCTAGCCCACGACCGGGACTCAGGTCCCAATGGGCAGGTGGAGTACAGTGTTGTGGATGGAGACCCTCTGGGTAAGTGGAGCCTGTGCTGGGCAGTGGGGCGGGCATGACCTTCCTTCACCTGCTCAGGGTTGGGGTGAGGGAGTCTGCCACACAGTTCACCAACCACCATGTGACCTTCCCTCTCTGGGCCTCAGGTCCACATGCCTTTGTCACAGGGCTATGAGGAGAATGCCATGGCATGTGGGACACAGGCTGGTAGCCTTGGAGAGTCCTAGCTCTCTCTAGGGAAACATCCAGGTGGAGGAAGGCAAGCCTCCTCACCACATGTACCTCAGGACCCAGGGTAATACATTTGGGGAGCACTGGGCTCCTCTGAATACCTACCTCTGTCACCCAACAAAAGCCTACACAGCTGGGCATGGTGACTCATGCTTTTAATTCCAGCACTCAGGAAGTAGAGGCAAGTGGATCTCTGTGAGTTCAAGACCAGCCAAGGTTACTCCATGAGAAGCTGTCTTTAAAAACAAAAAACCCCAAACCATAAAAACCAAAAGGCCTACACAGCTATCATGACTGCCAACCTGGCTCAGAGGCTGGAGCCTGGAAGAACACTTTCTCTCAAGACATTTTGTTAGCTAGAGCACGAATTTCCGGGGCTCAATCAAAACAAAACAAAATAAAAACCTCCATGGAAGGAAGGGGCCTCACTGTAGTGGGGAAGAGGCAGAGACTGTAGCAGTCACTAGTCACCCACATGGGGTGCCAGACTCCCCATTCTTTTTTTTGTTGTTGTTGTTGTTTTTTGTTTTTCGAGACAGGGTTTCTCTGTGGTTTTGGAGCCTGTCCTGGAACTAGCTCTGTAGTCAAACTCACAGAGATTCGCCTGCCTCTGCCTCCAGAGTGCTGGAATTAAAGGCATGCGCCACCACCGCCCGGCTTCAGACTCCCCATTCTTAAGACCCAAAGCAGATATCAAATATTTGTATACTATCCTGCTTTCTAGTGGAGCATTCGAGGACTATTCATAAGGCCCTACTATGTGCTGGTCACGTGCCAGGGGACACGGAAGAGAAATGAGCCAAGTGGGCAGGTGGGGAATAGACATTCAGAGAGAACAGCCAGCCCAGAGGCCCTGAGGTCCAAGCTTGCCTGGTAGGATGTTGGAATTGTAAAAAGGCTCTGTGTCTGGTGTGAACTTGAGCAAGAAGAGGAGGAGAAAGAAATGATGCCATCTTGACGACTTGGTATTTACAGAATGAGGTAGACGCTACGGTGCTTTAAGGGAGGGACGTGACTCGGCTTAGGTGCTCTGTCTCTCTATCTCTCTCTCCCTCCCTCCCCCACCCCAGGACTCATCTTGGAAACTGAAATGTAGACTGACTCCAGCTCAAGCCTGTGTCCCGACAGCAGATAAAGGGACACACCCAGGCCACTTAGCACAAAGGTCACTGCAGCCTGAGCCTGCAGGGTCTGCTCCCCACCCCAGGTCACCTACCTAATCTCTAGCCCACGTGTTTGTGGCTCAGCTCTCAACTGACCTCCCCGCTTTCACTCCAAAATGTCCCAGGCATAGGAACCATGGTGAACTCCTTAAGACCGTTGTCAAGTCCTGTCCCTCCCGTTCTCAAAAGCCCCGGGGTGTCTACCTCACTCGGGAAGTGCCAGGTCCTTCCAGTGGTCCTCAAAGCCATACAGAAAGCATCTCCTCTCCCTCGTTCTCTTACTCGGACTCCCACTAGACACAGTCTTTTTGCAGTTCCTTGAGCCTACCAGAGATGCTCAGACCTCAGGACCTTTGCACTTGCAATCTTCAGCAATTCTTGGGGAAAAAGAATTGGGAAACATGCCATCCCTACTTGAGCTTTGACCACCAACCCTTCTTCCCCCTTGAGACCTCTCAGTTAGCCCTTCTGACCAAGCCATCCTAGGAGGCCTTGCCCACCTCTCTATCTTCCTTACAAGATCTCAGTCCCCCAGAAAACATTGGACCTCCCTTTCAGGATCCCCCTCCTATATTAAGAGTTGCTTTTTGTTGCCATCCCAACCCGAGAGGATGCCTATCTGGAAGCCCATTTTCCAGATGGGACAATAGAGGCAAGCCTTGGGAAGAATCAGGCTGTAGCCCAGACACAACTGGGCAGAAGGTTGTGGCCTCCTGTCTCCCAGTGGGCGGGATTGAGAAGGAGGGGCGTGTCAGGAGTTCTGGCCAGGGCTAGTTGCTGAGGAGACTAATATCTAACTGGGGGAGTCTAGCCAGACTCCCGCTACTACTCTAGCTCTGCTCCCCCAAGCCTTCCAGGGTGATCAAGTCTCCCCTGCCTTTGCCAGTGTGAAGGGAAGCCATTTGCCAGCACATAGCAGGGTGTCAACAGGTCTGGGAAACCCCACGAAAGGGAATCCCCATGCTTTGGAGATCTTGGAGCCAAGAACACAGGAAATCCTGCTTCTACAGCTTCCTCAGCCTTAGGCAGGAGTGGAGCCAGGGAGCATAGGGAGCCTGGGAGTGGAAGAGCTGGTGGGAAATCCCAGCTGTAGGTGGGCATCAGGGCTGTTGTGGCAGAAGCTGGGGACAGGTGGCATAGCTCAGGACTGGTGTCAGTGCCCTAGAGATAGGCCAAAAAAAGCCACCAGAATGCTTAGGCCTCTATCTTTGCCAAGCCATGATCTCTACTGTGGGCCTGGGCCCCAAGTGCCAAGAGGAAGAGAAAAGGCTGAGTGGTGGGTCATGCCTGTATTACAGCATTGAGGCAGGGGGTTGCCACCAATTCCAGGTAAACCTGGGTTATAGCATGAGACCCTGTTTCAAGGAAAAGGCAAAAGGAAGGGGAATGGTTTTCTCCCCAGCTCAGTTCCTAGAAGCATGTACAGAGGAGAAATGACCCATTCCTCAGGTTCTCACCAGAGCCCCAGCCCCTTCTCCATTTCCACAGAAGCGCCCACTTCCTCCACTGGCTCCCTTCAGTTCTCACATGCCTGTCCCCCCACCCCACTCTCTCTCAAACTTCTAGTCCTGAGGCGTGTTATCCAGAAAGCCTCCGAGTCCTAGCAGACTCAAACCTCAGTTCTCTTGGGAGGCAGAGGCAGGCGGATCTCTGTGAGTTTGAGACCAGCCTGGTCTACAGAGCTAGTTCCAGGACAGGTTCCAAAGCCACAGAGAAACCCTGTCTCGAGAAACCAAAAAAAAAAAAACTTCAGTTCTGCCATTACCACGCTGGGAGCACAAAGGACACTGTTATCTGCCTCCTAGCTTCATTCTTTAAAGAGCACAAGCCACAGGGTAGCCAGAATCTGCGACTCTGAGTTCCTGCTTTAGACACTAGGACCTGGCCCCTCAGCTGGGTCCAGATCTGAACCTCAGGGTTAAAAATGGCATTACCACAAGCCTGAAAGATATCCCCGAGTTCCAGCTGGGGGCTCCAGACAGGGGCTAACCAGGGCGCCTTGTCCTACCAACCTGCTACCTGGAGCTCACAGCAACAGCCCTCCTTTATGGCAGAGAGGGCCCATTGCATTCCCTTCTCACTAGACTTCCTACCTGGGAAGTGGTAGTTGCTAGCAGTGGAGGCTGGGGAGACTAGAGACAGTCTCAGCCCAGGGTGATTCCAGCTCCTTATCTCCACCAGACAAAGAACTCAGAGACAAAGGAACTGGGAGGAGTTTTCCCTCTCTAGGGCGTGGGTGTGTGTACGTGTGCACTTGTGCACACGCGTGCAGAGGCCAGGAATCAGCCTTCAGCTGTCTGCCACCTTATTCATTGAGGCAGGCTCTGTCAATCAAACCCAGAACTTGCCAATATGCTAGCCAGCCTATGCTGGGGGACCTCCTGTCTCTGCCTTCTGAGTCTGGAATTGCAGGTGGGACAACACGGCCTCCTGGCCTTGCCAGGGGTTTCTGAGGACCCGAACTCTGGTCCTCATGCTTGTGTGGCAAGTGCTCCAACTTCTCAGCCATGTCCCTACCCCAAGGGAGGAAGTGTGGTCACAGAACAAAAACCTGTAGCAGAAGGAAAGAGATTTCTAGGAAGAGGCAAACAGCCAGCTCTGCAATACTAATGATGTTTTTTGCATAAAGCAAAGGACAGGTCCCCGTGCTCTTCTTTGGTCCCCGTGTGTCAGCCCACCTAGACACTTGTGTGATGTTCTGCTGTGACACAGCCCAGGTGTGACCTCAGCCTCCAGGCACCATACAGCTCACCTTGGGCTTTTTTTTCTAACCTGTCTAGAACACACTTTCCAAAGTGCTTAAAATACCCTTGTGAGATTCTGACCACAAGGAGCCAGGAAGAGTGTGTTGCATAGGATGGAAGCCCCGTAAGCCAGAGGAGGTGGCACATTCCTGGAATCCCAGCACTTGGGACGTCGAGGCATAAGGGTCAGGAGTTCAGGGTCAGCCTGGACTACGTGAAACTGCCTCAAAACAGAGAAAAACAAAGACATTCCACCCCTGCTTTTCAACATAACTATCACACCTGGATCACCCTCTGACCAGCTCGAGGCCCGGGAGGGAAGCTGATTGGTCAAGAATTACATACACATGTGGTATCAGGGCCACGTTCCCATTATACCCATACGGGGCTCCAGGAGGGCGCATACCTCAGCTGGCCCTGGCATTCATGAGGAGGGCTGGCTAGAGGAAGGGGGCTCTCCGTCGGAACCAGCTAACGCAGGCCTGTTCTGGTGGCTCCCAGGGGAGTTCGTGATTTCTCCCGTGGAGGGTGTGCTGAGGGTCCGAAAGGATGTAGAGCTGGACCGGGAGACCATTGCCTTCTACAACCTGACCATCTGTGCCCGAGACAGAGGGGTACCGCCTCTCAGCTCCACGGTGAGTCTGGCCCAGCTCCATGGCATCCATTGTTGTACACTGAATGCCCGCAAACTGTCACCCTTGGTCCCACGAAACCAGAGATGCCTTAGTCTCGGGGACCTTGGCTCTCCAGGATTCTCCCCTCTAATCCCCTCTCAAGAGACTGTTTTTCCTGTTAGACTTCTGGCCCTGATCCCAACCTGACACTGCGTACATTCTCCTCCCCTTCTGCTCGACTGTTTTTCTTCCTCCATCTTCCCCTCCCTCCACAACCTTCCTCTCTCTATGTCTTTGCTACCTTTCCTCTGTCTCTGTCCCCTCTTCCTCTGCTGTCACTCCACCCCTGACTCTTCCCTCCCCCAGATGCTGGTGGGAATCCGCGTGCTGGACATCAACGACAATGACCCGGTGCTGCTGAACCTTCCCATGAACGTCACCATCAGCGAGAACAGCCCTGTCTCGAGCTTCGTCGCCTACATCCTGGCCAGCGATGCCGACAGCGGCTGCAATGCCCTCCTCACCTTCAACATCACTGCCGGCAACCGAGAGCGGGCCTTCTTCATCAATGCCACGGTAGGGTCGGGACCTGCCCCGGGGCCCCCAAGTACTTCCTACACAAGGCTCATGGAGGAGTTCTGGGTTTCAGACCCCAGAGCTGGAGCAGCCGTAGTTCTAAAGTGAAGAGGGAAGCCATGAGTGGTGGTAGTGCACACCCAAATCCTGGCCAGCTTTGCCAGGCTGAGCAGGAGGATTGCTGTGAGTTCAAGGCTAGTCTGGGATTCGTAAGAACCCTGACTCAAAAGGCAAGCCTCCACTTGGTGCGGTGTTGCATCTATAATCCTAGCACCTGGGGAATAGCAGCAAGGAGATTAGGAGTTCAGGGTCATCCTGGCTCCATTTGAGTTTGTGCTATAAGAAACCCTGCCTAAAAAAATAAATAAGACAACAAAGTATGATGAAAAATCTGCTCAAAATAAGTCAACTCAAGCCGGGCTGTGGTGGCTCACACCTTTAATCCCAGCATTCAGGAGGCAGAGGCAGGCAGATCTCTGTGAGTTTGAGACCAGTCTGGTCTACAAGAGCTAGTTCCAGAACATGCTTCAAAGCAACACAGAAGAAACCCTGTCTCAAAAAACAAACAAACAAAAACAAAAAAAGTCAACTCTTAGAGGCAGAACAGGCTGTGGGAATTCCAGCCAGCAGAGGCGCCATCCGCACTCATTAAAAACAGCTCAAGGGAGGAGGCATCAGAAACTGAATTGGCCTCAGCTTTGTCAACAAGGCGGTCATTTGGTTGTAGCTGTGTTCACGGGCACCAGGGAGGCTCTCCTGTGGCCACCAGCACACAGTTGCCCTGACCCAGCACTGCTCATGTGGAGTGTGGTGCACAATACAGGAACCCAGTCTAAGTCAGCAGCCCAGTCCAACACACAGCAGCCCCCTTTGGCTTTGGTGGACAGCTGTTTTCTGGTGTCCATCAGCCACCACTCCCAACCCACCCACCCCCAAAGGCAGCTTCTGGGCACACGTGAACCCTAAACTGTAATTACTTGAGCCAGTTCACCGTTCACCTGAATTTCTTTCCTGGCCTTTTGGAGTGTGTGTAGGCTGTTGACACCCAGGGTCCTTGGAAGGTCCCCTCCTTGGGGATGTCAAGAACTTGGTATCACTGACCTACCCTCACCCTGGAAAGATCCTCGTACCCTCCTGTGGCCCTTGTCTGCTAGGCACTTTGGGGAAGGTACTCCCAGCCACCTAGGAACTGTGGGCAGTGCGCGGACTTCTGGGGGGATGCGTGGAGTTGCCAGCTCATCTAACCAGCCAGGCGCATCCCAGACAGGGATTGTCACTGTCAACCGGCCCCTGGACCGAGAGCGCATCCCAGAGTACAGACTGACGGTTTCTGTGAAGGACAACCCGGAGAACCCACGCATAGCCAGGAAGGTAAGGCTTCAAGAGACTGAGGGTAGGTGGGGTGAGAGATAGAAGGAGAGAGAGGAGAGGGGGAGGGAGGGGGAAGGTAGGGGGAGAGAGAGAGGGAGAGAATGTGTGAGAGAGTTGTAAGAGCAAGAGGCACCTCTACCTCTCCCTTGGAGAGAGGGCGGCAGCCTGCCAGAGGCTTAAAAGTGCACATCTGCCTTAGCAAACCCTGGCTTCAGATCTGAGTCCTCCTGTCCACAGGTACGTGCTTGAGCCAATTCATATTTCTCAGACTCCCTTTTGTCTTCAACGCTGTGTCCCTGCATCCTCAGTACAGAGCCTGGTCCGGGACCAACACTCAGCGAATGTCAGATGACACATCTTCCCCAAACCACAGATGGGTGTACATGCCCACGGGACTCAGACCTGCACTTGAAGGTTCTAAGGGGGGTGGGCTATGGGGCTACATGGTCCTTCAGATGCTAAGGCACAGTCCCTTTACTGAAAGTCAGTGGGAGCTTCCTGACAGGCCCTTGCAGGTTTGAGCTGGCCTATTCTTACTACGCATGGTGTTAGAGTCCTGCGACTGTTTCCTTGGCTCTACTTCTGACCACCTAGGTGGCTCTGTTGGGGCACTGCTTCCTCAATACCTCAGTTTCCCCATCTGGTTTATGTAGTAGAGCACAAACAACTTACCAGTGGCTACACCCCTGAAGAAAAAACTACTCCCACCTCTGTCAATAGTCCCCTGTGAGCCCTTCTCTCATCCATGATAAGATGCTTGATTTTATCATGAAGAGATGTCATTTAGTCACTTCCATATCTGTGGAGATGATCATTTGACTTCTCTGGCTCTGAGTCCATTCATGTGATGGATTGCATTTGTGGATTAATGTATGTTGAACCATCCTGTCATCTTTGGAAGGAAACCAACTTGATCGTGTTGATCATTGTGAATGTGTCTTTTATTTAGGCTTGCAAGTGTTTTGTTAACGTTTGCATTTGTTTTCGATAAGGAGATTGATCTGTAGGTTGTCGTTGTTGAACAGGGTTCCCTGCTGGCACAGAAAACTGTCCTGGTGGCAGCCAATCTCAGGGAGCCTTTTCTTCTACCATCCCTAGTGTCAGTTCCGTAAATCTCATGGGCGATAATTAAGTGGACTATGGAGACAGGAGAATCAGCTGGCAGAGTGATCAGCTATTCCTATTTCTTTTGGTTCCCTAAATATATTGAGTTGCTTGTCCAATGTGGCTTCTAAGCTGCCATCTTTCCCTGAAGTCCTTCACAGAGCTTCAAAGCAAGGGTTACTTTCTCTGTGCCCTCACCCTGGTGTTGCTACATCGTATTCAGGGGCCCCAGGAGGATACAAGTCTGAGGCATGAGAGCATGGATGGACTTGGGCCAACCTCAGGTAGATGTGAAGGTCTAAAAGCCAGGGCTCACTGTCCAACCTAAAATTCTCATCAGCGGCAGTGTAGGTGGCTAAGAACCTTCCTCACCCACACTGGCCCACAACCACACACCATTCCCATAAACAAATTACAATTCTTATTGATCAGAGTGGAAAGTGGAGACGGGCCAATCGGGGGAAGGCATCTTGCCAGGATCACCCAGTGAGCAGCCAGCAAAGAGAAGACTAGAACTCTACATCCCTGCTTGGTGCTTTTTCAATCCCCCATCTCTCAGCGTGGTCCCCGTCCACAGCACAGCATTCATCCTCTCCTGCTCTGCCCATCACAGGATTTTGACTTACTGCTGGTCCGTCTGGCCGATGAGAATGACAATCGTCCCCTCTTCACTGAGGGCACGTACCAGGCTGAGGTGATGGAGAACTCTCCTGCCGGTAGGTGCTGGGCCCGCCCGGGCACTCTTACTGTACAAGAGGACGCCCCTGGGACCATAGGGGCTGAGGATGCACTGTGTGCCTAGGGTCAGAGTTGGACATAGAACTCAGGGGGTGCAGGAGGGTGCCAGAGGGGAGGATGCAGCTTCAAGACTCGGGGGCTGGGGCTGCTAACGAGGCCACGGGTCTGTTTGGGAGAGGTAAGAGTAGTCATTGATATTGATCACCCCGGGGTGATCTGAAAGCAGCCTCGCTATCCCTCAGAGAGAGGAATCCAAGGTGAAAAGAATGCCGAGGACTGATGAACCCACCTTTCCTGTTCCCTAGTTCTGTAGGGTAGAAACCCTGGAATTGGGCATCAGAAGTGGGCTCAAGGATCCTAGCTAGTCAGCATAGCCCTTACCACCTACACAGCGCTAGTTAACTTTGTCTCCCTTTGATGCCGCCAGGAGATCCCCTTACCCTTCTCTACCCCCACCCCACACCTTGATTTTGAATCAGGAAGAGAGATAAGTGAGATAGTACTGTCTCTGAGTGGATGTCACCTCTGTGTGGACGTGGCTTCTAAATCTGCTGGTGTGCACGTCCATGCATTTACCAGTATGCTGCCACATCAAGGCATGTGTGTGGAGTTACATGTGGGCACAGACACACGTAGGCATGTAGGTGGCCCTGTGATGTACTCATGGCAAGTGTGCCCATCAGGAGAGACAGACAAGAGCACAAACCGTGGCATCCTAAGCTTGGATGTTCTCAGTGTCCATGTAATCACTACCATATGAACTCAGAGGCCCACATACTGTGTGTGTATAGCCATGTACAGTCTGACCTTGTTGTAATAGAGCAACCTCTGCTTGCATGTGGACAGACAAGACTCACACATGGAGGGGACACCAGGGAGCCCCCTAGATCCTCCAGTGGAGTGGCCAGCCTCAAAGGCTGCTGGGAAGTAGGCATGGCTCCAGGCAGGCCAGAGGGGCTTGCTCACCGCTCTTGTGTTTTCTCCCCAGCAGAGCTTTGAGGCCGCTCCCAGGCATCTGCGTTCAGTCTGCCAAGGCTGCCGCAGGCCCGCCCCAGGGCCTCCCTACCCGCTCCCCACCCACCTCCCCTCCTTCTCCTCTCATCCATTGTCAGCCATGGTCATGGGGGACACAGACAGGGAGGGGGGAGGGCAGGGACCAGGCTGGCTTGTGGTGACTCCTCTCCTCTGGCTCAGGGACACCCCTCACGGTGCTCAATGGGCCTATCCTGGCCCTGGATGCTGACGAGGATATATACGCCATAGTCACTTACCAGCTGCTGGGTGCTCACAGTGACCTCTTTGATATCCACAACAGCACAGGTGAGGGCTGAGCTGAAGCTTACCAGTCAACCTGGGGTGGGACTGGCCCATCCTCGGGCTTGGGACAGCAGTTCTCAACCTGTGGATTGAGACCCCTTTGGAGGTGAACCACCCTTTCACAGGGATCACCCAAGACCATTGGAAAACACAGATATTTACATTACAATTGATAACAGTAGCAAAATAACAGTAGCAAAATGACAGGAAGTAGCAACGAAAATAATTTTATGGTTAGGGTTCACCACAATATGAGGAACTGTTTGAAAGGGTCATAGCATTAGGAAGATTGAGAACCTCTGCTCTTGGGCTCTTCCTTAGTATGAACCCTGTTCCTCATACTAAGGAACCCACAGCCCACACTGCAACTGGATGGAGACTCCCACAGGAGTCTCAGTGGGAGAACCCAAAAAGAAGCGTGGAGGCAACTTTAGGGACCTCTTGCTGCATAGAGTCGTGGCCTGAGCAAACAACCCCCATCTTCTCTCTGTATGCCCTGTGTCCTGGACAGAAACACCCCCTGATCAACCAGAAATACCAAAGGTAGTACTCCTGTTCTCACACCAGAGCCATGTCCCGACAGTTTGGTCAGGACAGGAGGCCAGTCTAGTGACATATTTATTTACAAAGCATGTCTGTCTGTCTATGGACCGTGTCTCTCTATGGACCGTGTCTCCCTATGGAGCTGTCTCTCTATGGGCAGGTCAATCCTCTGCCCTGGTCACTCCCAGCAGACTGAGAACTGCAGAGGCCACCAAGGAGGGACAGCCATGGCAAACATGGGTGCCCCCTGGATGTGGATAACTGAACCTTCAGGAAATAAAGTCACCGTGTCTTTCCTCTCTGTCCCTGCTATGGTGTCTCTTCTCTTTACCCGCTGTGTTCCTTACCCTGTACATCTCCCTGGCTGGTGGTCCTGGGTACCAGGCGTGGTGACTGTGAGGTCTGGGGTCGTCATTGACCGGGAGGCCTTCTCGCCCCCGCTCCTGGAGCTGCTGCTGTTAGCTGAGGATGTTGGACTACTCAACGGCACCGCCCACCTGCTCGTCACTATCCTGGATGACAATGACAACTGGCCCACCTTCAGTCCCGCAGCTTACACTGTCCACCTACTGGAGAACTGCCCTCCAGGTACTGCCAGGGTCTGATTGGCAGGGGTGTGGGTTTAGAGGCTCAGGTGAGCACAAGTAAGATTATGTGGTGATGGGATTACAAGGTGGTGCCCATCAAAGCCTGTGTTTTAAACCAGCATAGATGCAGAATCATTCTCATCATAATCTAGTTTAATGGGAGGAAGGGGAGATGTTTGGATCTAGATGTTGCCTGGAATAATATGAACATTCTGAAACATGAGGCCGCCACTGTGATATGTGCTGTCAAGACTGGTGAGGAGAGGCCTCTTTTGCAGCATCATTAAAGGGTTCTGGGCTATGGAGAGATGGCTCCAGAAATAAGGATGCCTGCTCAGCAAACATGAAGATTTGAGTTCAAATCCCACACCTACAAAGAACACTGGGTACGGCTGTGGGTACACACTGATGGGGGTGGACTCAGGAGGATCACTGGAGCTTAGTGGGTACCAGTCTAGTTCCAGGTTCAGTGAGAGACCCTGTCTCAAAGAAATAAGGCCGAGAATGATGGAAGAAGATGCCGGGCATCCTCCCCTGTATGCACAGGCATGTACGTATACACTCATGTACACACACACCACACAATGAGCAAAAGGCCCTGATCTTTCTAGAAGAGGCCCCAGTGCTCACCTACTCCCCGATTCCTTCCCGCAGGAATCTCAGTCCTTCAGGTCACAGCCACAGATGAGGACAGTGGCCTCAACGGGGAGCTGGTCTACCGAATAGAAGCCGGGGCTCAGGACCGCTTCCTCATCCACCCAGCCACTGGAGTCATCCGTGTTGGCAATGCCACCATCGACAGAGAAGAACAGGAGTCCTACAGGTTGACAGTGGTAGCCACTGACCGGGGCACTGTCCCGCTGTCAGGCACGGCCATCGTCACCATTCTGATTGATGACATCAATGACTCCCGCCCCGAATTCCTCAACCCCATCCAGACAGTGAGTGTGCTGGAATCGGCAGAGCCAGGCACCGTCATTGCCAACATCACTGCTATCGACCTTGACCTCAACCCCAAACTGGAGTACCACATCATCAGCATCGTGGCTAAGGACGACACTGACCGCCTGGTGCCTGACCAGGAAGATGCTTTTGCCGTGAATATCAATACAGGTACGAGAATGGCGTTAGCTCTCCTGACCCGGACCCAGAATCCTAGCTCCCTCCCTCTCTGTCTCCCTCCCCTCCCCTTCTCTTTCTCTGCCATTCCCTTTGTGCTCTTGTCTTTTTCTCCACCCCTCTTCCTTTCCTTGCTCCTCTGCTGCCTCCCTCCCTCCCTCTTGCCCCTGCCGTCCATCTCCTTGACAAGCTGCTCCGCCCTTTCTGGCTCCTTCACCCTACAGTGTTGCAGTGGTGCCCATGTCCCCACATCCGTGCTGGCATTTGCTATTACAGAGTTTCAGTGTTTGTAATTCAAACGGAAAACAATAATAGCACATATTTCCTTAATAAGGAGATTTGGCCAAACATCTTGATTGGTGCATTTAAATCTTCTATAAATTATGTCTGTGCCCTTATCTTCCATTATAATAAAAACAGAATCATGATTTTATCTTTTGTGGTTTATCCAGCTTACTATAATTTTGAGTTTGCTGTATGTCTAACAGTTGAGCAGTTTTGGTCCTCTGGGAAGTCAGAGAAGGGCATGAGTCTTATATGGAGTGTCATAAAAATTAGCATAACAGTGACAAAATGCTGAAAATCATTGTTATTGGGAGAAATGTATAGGGAGACGACACAAGTGTCCCATAGATAGCGAATAGACATCAGTGTGCTGTTGTCATGATGGTGATATGGGGACATTGGTATTCCTGCACTGCTGTAGGGTACAGACCAGGGTCCCCATCAGGCAGCAATCAAACACAGAGTACGTTCAGACCCCAGGACCTAGCAGCACAGAGGGGGAAGAGTGGTGAGCTCACACCATGGGATACCAGGCAGCAGCAGACATTGGCTGGGCACACAGCAATGGAGAGGAAAGGGTGTCTTCGTTATAGGTGCTTGCTGTAAAGATTTAAAAGAGAGTGAGCTACATACCACGGCAGCATTTGCGTAACTGGAAGGGACAAAATGGTTCCCAGGAATACTTTATCTTGGATATGGGGTCTCATGCAGCTTAGGCTGGCCTTGAACTTGTAATATGGACCAAAATGACCTAGAACTTTGATCCTCTTTCTTCTACCTCCCAAGAGATGACTGTTGTACAGAGAACCGGAGGGGTCAAACCCAGGGCCTCCTGCATGCTGGGCCAGTACCCTACAACTGAGCGACACCATCAGTCTCAACACCCATAGACCGCATGCACACTCTGCCTGAGAGAGGAGGGATGTGAGGGAATTGGGGGGGGGGGGTATGAAAACCAAATGCCCACAGTCAGAGCATGCAGTGGGCCAAAGTAGGATCAATCTCACCTGTATTTTCAACCCAAAAGAAAAAGAAAAAAGGGGGGAAAAGTATAACCCTTTTGAAGCCCAGGGAGAAGTTGCTAATATATGTAGTATCCTGTGCTAGCCTAGGCCAGGTCAAAGTGGTTCCCAGCTGGTCTGTCAGGACCATGGAGAGCCACCCAACCCCTGCTTCCCTGGATAGCATGCTCCCCCAACTTTTCTCTGCCTTGTTCCCTGCTACCTCCCACTGATTCTTTTTCTATTTTTTCTTTCCAGTGTCTTCTCTGTCCACCTTCCTCATGGCCTCCAGTCCCCCCTTGCTCAGCTTCCCTACCCTTTCTTCCTAGATCCTCCAACCCCTCCACTTCAGCTGGGTTCTCACCCCTTCCCCTCTATCCCTTCTCCCATCCTAGCCTCTCCTGCCCTGGCCAGTTCTGAGTCCCACAGCCACCGCCCCACCCCACACCCTGCCCCGTCCCTCCTCGCTGCACCCTGAACTAACCAATGTTAACCCTCTCTTTCTCCCTCACGGCTGGCAGGCCTACAGGTTTGAGCTCTGTTCTGTCATTTCCCACCTCATCTCCTCTCTGCTTCACTCCCACTGCCTTCCTCCATGCCTCATACCCCACCCTTCCTGCCCTGGGGGCCGGCCCAGGCCGTGCCCAGCCTTTGCAGACTGAACGCAGCTGCCCTCTCCCCAACCTCGCTCCCCAGCCCGGGGGACGGGGAGCGAGAGTAGGAAGAGGAGGAGGAGGAGGCGGCCACCCAGGGTAAGTGACCACCCATGGCTGGGGACCTGTGGAAGACAGCAACCCAGCAGGGGGTCTGCCAAGGGGGAAGGGTATCATAAGACCCTGGTAGCTAAGAGGAGGAGATCTTAGTCTAGGGCCAATGAGGGGAGACCAGAGGAGCCACTCAGGCCCCAACAGACAAAAAGGCCCCAACAGATGGACTGTCCAGCAAAACCAGAACCTGTGGAGTTTCTCTCTGGTTTATGGAGCAGCTGGGGACACAGGGAAGAGAAGGAACTTGTTGTCATCAACATAGACTGCTGTTTCTGTCCTGTAATAAGCACCATGTCACATTCTACTTACGACAAAGGGGCATGCCTAGGGTCTCTAGCCTGTCCCCCAGGGTAGTTGTCCTTGTTCCAGATGCCGGGAGATCTTCCTTGGAATATAAGCATTTGTGAAACTGTGACATACAGCATAAAATCTATTTTTTTTTCTGGTACTGACTATTGACCAGGCCTTTCCTATGTATGCTAGGCAAGCTAAGCAAGTGCTCCATCACTAAACTGTATTCCCAGCCCTGATATTTAACATTTTTTTATTTTAAGATATTTTAAGATAACTTAAGTTATCTTGGACTTCTGTTTCATTTTTTTTTAAATTAATGACTCGATTTCTTAATTTGTTACTTAAATTTTTATTTTATGTGCACTGGTGTTTTGCCTGCTTATGTGTCTGTGCACTGAGTGCATGTAATATCCATGGAAACCAAAAGAGGATGTTGGATCCCCTGGAACTGGAGTTACATATGTTTGTAAGCCACCATGTGTGTGCTGGGACTAAAACCCAGGTCCTCTGGATGAGCAGCCAGTGCTCTTAACTGATGAGCCACCTCTCCAGCTCCCTATTTTTACTCTGTTGAGTAGCTGGTATTACAGGCATGCACCACCATGCTCAGCTTGGTTTGGTTTTTGAAGCAAGGTCTTGCTTTATAGCCCAGGCTGGCCTCAAACCCACCAGCCTCCTGCCTCAGCCTCCCATGGCTGGGATGTCAGATGTGCACTCCTGGGCCTGGCTCGCCTCAGCCATTTTTTAGTGTATTCTTTAGCAGGACCAAGAACATTCATGCTGTTGCGAACTGCTGTTCCGCATCGAGCTGCTGTTTTTATTTTCAAAAATTACATAGAACTTTGTATGTGCCAGGCAAAGTTCTAAGTACTTCATTGGTAGAGTCTCATTTTCTTTTTCTTATTCCCTGGAACCTCTGTGGTGGTGCTACACTTGCCCCTTTTGTCAATGAGGACAGGAAGGGCTGGACAGTTTGTCCAAGGTCACCAGCATCAGCTGAAGGGTCCCAGTCTCTATGAGTGGCTATATATATATAGGCCATCCCAGCCACAAGTCTCCTGGTCCATCAGGGGCTAGTGCCCTTTATCAGGATGGGGGTGTGGTAGGGCAGGGGCTCTGAGGAGCCCAGACTTCGTGGGGTTTCCCTTCTAGCAGAATCTGACCTGGTCCGGCCCACAGGGTCTGTGATGGTGAAGTCTCCCTTGAACCGCGAGCTGGTTGCTACCTATGAGGTCACGCTCTCAGTGATTGACAACGCCAGCGACCTTCCAGAGCGTGCCGTCAGTGTGCCAAACGGTAAGATGCCCTGCTAATATCTCTTATGGGTCACTCGGAGCTCTCTGAGGTCTGGGAGGGGCTAGGAACCAAGTGCAAGCCTGGCTGTAAGGAGGTGAATCCCAGGACTTAGCTGCCAGGGCTACTGAGGAGTTGGGGTACCTTAGGATAGTGACAACCACTTTGGGACTCAGGGTGACTGTGCCCCTAAATGTATGGGATCTGAACCCTTAGACTCTGAGGGGTAGGGGAGGGTGTTAGGGTAATATTGGAATCCAGGGTGCGGCTAGAATAGGAGTAGGAACTGTGATCTGATAGGAAGCCCTGGGGTCAGGGCAGGAAGCAAAGAGCTAAAGAAGGGGACTCAAGGCCACAGACCACAGTGGGGCAGGCTCAGTGACAGAGAAGAGGCATGTGCTGGGAAGCTATTATGGGCTGGAATGGTTGGACTAGGCAGAGGGGGCAGTGGAAAAAGTAGGGATGGGGTGGTCTCATTCTACTGTCAGAAGACAAGGACAGTTGTCGGGGTGGCTTAGGCCTGCTTATCTTCTCAGCCTAGAGGCCCAAGTGTTCCAGAGGGAAGTGTATACTTGTTTATCTCTTACACATCCTGAGATTTTAAGGTCAGAGGCCCAGGCTGCTTCTGCTGAGGGCGGGGGGGGGGGGGGGTCATTCAGAGGGGCTAGGGAAGCCCAGATCAAAGGAATAGCCAGAAACCATCTTCATCCTAGCTCTCCAAGTTTGTTGGAAAACTGTGGTCCCAAAAAGAACAAAGGCCACATCAGAGCTCCCCAACCCACTGGTAGAATACAAATCCCTGCTCTTATAGAAGAGCGATGATCAATCAGAGGGAAAGTTTGATCCTAAGAACCTACACACAATTCCAGGCATGAGCCGGGCAGTGGTGGCCCATGCCTTTAATCCCAGCACTCAGAAGGCAAAGGCAGGCAGATCTCTGAGTCTGAGACCAGCCTGGTCTATAGAGCAAGTCCTAGGACAGCCAGAGTTACACAGGGGAACCCTATCTCAAAAACACCCACACGCACATTTAAAATAAACCTAGGCACAGTAACACGTACCTGTAATCCCAGGACTGGGGAGGTGAAAACGGGCAGATCCCTGAACTGTTCCTAACCAGCCACTTTAGCCTATGTAGTGAGTTCCAGGCAAGTGACAGATCTGAAGAGCCTCTAACGTTGACCTCTGACCTCCCTACACATGCATACACATGTGCATGTGTACATATATACACCTACACCACACTCACACACACACATGAGCATGGACATCTCATACACATAAAATAGCGTGAGACATTGTTCTCCTCTGAGCTTGGCAGCCCTAGGCTGGGGCGGTGGGGGGTGGGGTGGGGAGGGGGAGCGCAGTAGAGCTGGGAAGGGAGCAGCGGGCACCACGGTGGAACACAGATCTATACCTGGTATTCCCTCCCACCTGCACCCCAGCCAAGCTCACGGTCAACATCCTGGATGTCAATGACAACACACCCCAGTTCAAGCCCTTTGGGATCACCTACTACACAGAGCGGGTCCTGGAGGGGGCCACCCCGGGTACCACACTCATTGCTGTGGCTGCTGTTGACCCTGACAAGGGCCTCAATGGGCTGATCACCTATACCCTGCTGGACCTCACACCCCCAGGCTATGTCCAGCTTGAAGACTCTTCCACAGGTAGGTGGGGGGTCTCTGAGAGGGAGGGTAGGGGATGCATACCCATGCCTGTTAGCCCCCAGAGGTACTGTGACTCACTTCTCAATGTCTAGTTGGGGCCCCACCCCTACCCCTATTCTGTGGTGGCCTAGGCCAGATTCAAGATGGTTGGTATGTCAAGCCTTTTCTGATGCTCCCAGCAGCAGATAGAATTTTCTAGTCCTACTGAGAACTCAAGAACAATGGCAATGGGTTTTTGATCCTACTGCACATACTGGCTTTGGGGGAGCCTAGGCAGTTTGGATGCTCACCTTACTAGACCTGGATGGAGGTGGGTGGTCCTTGGACTTCCCACAGGTCAGGGAACCCTGATTGCTCTTCGGGCTGATGAGGGAGGGGGACTTGATCGGGGGAGGGAGAAGGAAATGGGAGGCGGTGGCGGGGAGGAGGCAGAAATCTTTAATTAATAAATAAATAAAAGAAAGATAAAAAAAGAGTAAAAAAAAAAGAATTTTCTAGTCCTGGCTTGGACACAGGCCCACAAGTGTCTGTTGGAACCCTAGAGAACCCTCTCTACCATTTCTACCACCCAAGCTCCTATGAGCATATGCCCTTGGGAATGGGGTCTTAGACACAGAGGTATCTTGGGGTTGCCTTGGGGTTACAGATACCCATTCCAGGGAGCTTTCTTAGCTCTTTGTTGAGAAGGACACTGAGGGCAGTCTCTCCTCCATCTCTGTCCTGAGATGGGCAATGCTACTTATTCACGCTCCTTGCCAGGAGCCCCTCCTCCCCTCAGAGCCCCAGATCCTTCCCAAAGTCTAGAGAGACCAGGATGAAGAATAGCCACACCTCATCAGTGGGTACCTCTGTGTCTCAGGGAAGGTCATTGCCAACCGGACAGTGGACTACGAAGAGGTGCACTGGCTTAACTTCACAGTGAGGGCCTCAGACAATGGGTCCCCACCCCGCGCAGCTGAGATCCCTGTCTACCTGGAAATTGTGGACATTAATGACAACAACCCCATCTTTGACCAGCCCTCTTACCAGGTGGGTGGCCAGACCAACATGAGGATTAGGACCTGTACCTATTCCTTGGGGTCTTTGGTGTGCCTTCCGTTCCTCCTTGTCCTTCCCTCATGCAGCCCAGGAATGCTAAATGCATGAGCAGCGTGCCGCCCCAGAGCACCACGGCACCAGGGTATTATTGAGCAGGGCATAGGCTCCAGAGATAACCATGCTCCCCTCTTCCTTTTCCCCTTCTCCCCTCTCCCCTCCTCCCCTCTCCCCTCCCCCCCCCTCTCTCTAGGAGGCCGTTTTTGAGGATGTGGCTGTGGGCACAGTCATTCTGAGGGTCACTGCTTCCGATGCCGACTCGGGCAACTTTGCCCTCATCGAATATAGCTTGGGGGATGGAGAGGGCAAGTTTGCCATCCACCCCAACACTGTAAGTAGGCCGTGGGAGGGCCTGACCCTGGGAGTGGGAAAGCCCAGAGTCCTGGTCTAAAAAGTCACCCAAAGCACCCCCCACATCCCTGTTTCTGGGTCCTGTCTCCTGGATATTTTTAGACTTCAGGTTGCTTTATCTAAGGACAGCAAACTCTCCTCAGAGTTCCAGGTGCTGTTAAGCCCGCAGCCCCTTATGTCCTGGTACAAATGGGAGGAAGTGGCCACCAGCTTTAGGAACTGGCCCTTTGGTGTGACGGGATGTGCCCCAAAACTCGAAACAAGTCCCAGGGACCACTTCTTGAAAGTGTCACATGAGGCGTGCTGTGGGAACTGGGCGTGTTGTTAGAACATCTGCAATATGCACGACCCTGTACTCCATGTGGAAAGAAGCAAGGTGCTCCAAAGGGTGGGACCCACAAGTCCTCATGAGTCTCAGCCTTTCGTGAGAGTAGAAATTGGGGGCCCAAGCATCTGCCTCTTGGTCCAGGAGCTGCTGTTTGTAAGGTGAGGAGACAGCCTTGCAAAGGGCAGGGCTGTTCAGCAAGCCTCCCCCTGGTTCCAGGAGTTGCCCTCCTGTTCCTCTGTGTGCATTCCCTTCGGGAGGGTTTACCCTGCTTAGTGTGAGCACTCGGGTATGGTGCCTGGCATTAAGAACAGTGTCTGTTACTCTATGCCAGACGCTGGTTGGGCACTTAGCTGCAGCCTGGCTAATCACTGCATCTCAGATAGAACGCGATAGTGAGGGCAAGAACACGGGCATCATGGAGACAAGAGGTTGCCCACCGCCCCCCCCCCCCCGCCCAGCATGATCTCCAGACTCTAATAGTGTCTGCCCATAGTGTAGATGCTCAGCAGACACATCAAACTGATGAATCGCCTGAAAGTCTCCTCTTCCAACTAGGGTGACATCTATGTGCTGTCCTCTTTGGACCGGGAGAAGAAGGACCACTATATCCTAACTGCCTTGGCCAAAGACAACCCAGGGGATGTGGCCAGTAACCGTCGAGAGAACTCGGTGCAGGTGAGGAACAGCAGCCTGAGCCCAGGGCAGGGAGCAGCAAGCTAAGTCCATAGAGAATGACTGTTCTGAGTGGAAACAGGGCCTCTCATCCCCAAATGTCACATGAACAGCCAGGTACACCTAGGTGTGACCCAGAGGGCACTTGTATGTCTTCACAGCCCAGTCCCTCAGGTGCCCAACAAAACGGTATAGTAGCGAAAACTACTTATGGCTCCTATTTATTTATTTATTCAGTCTTTGAGATGAAGTCTCACTGGGTACCTTATGTCATCCTCATACAAGAGGCCTTCCTTGCCTCAACCTTGGAGATGCTGTAACTCCAGGTTCTTAAGTATCCCAAGGTAGCTTCAAATTCTTGCAGCTGAGGGTGACCTTGAACTCTGGATCCTCCTGCCTCAACCTCCCAATTGCTAGGCTTATTGCGTGTAGAACCAGGCCTAGTGTATGAAGGGCTGGAGATGAGCCCAGAATCTCGTGAATACCTAACTACAAAGAGACCAGCACTCTATCAAACGAGCTATACCCTCAGCCTAAGACCCTGGCTCAAAAAAGTAAAAATATAGATGGATGTGGTGGCACATGCCTTTAATCCCACCAGATGAGAGGCAGGGGCAAGAGGAACTCTTGTGAGTTCAAGGCCAGCCTGGTCTATATAGCAAGTTCCAGGATAGCGCATTAAGACCCTGTCTCAAAACATAATTTACTTAATTAAATGGCAATGCCTTCCACCATGGTAATGCCCTGTTCCCCGCCCCCTACTCCACCTTGCCCTTGTGGGATGGGGTCTCCCAAGGAAGCCCCTTCACTGTCTTGTGGCCTCCCCAGGTGGTGATCCAAGTACTCGATGTCAATGACTGCCGGCCTCAGTTCTCCAAACCGCAGTTCAGCACAAGTGTGTACGAGAATGAACCAGCGGGCACCTCGGTCATTACCATGCTGGCCACTGACCAGGATGAGGGCTCCAATGGGCAGCTGACCTACTCCCTCGAGGGCCCCGGAATGGGTATATGGCTTTCCCTTGCTGCCCAGGAGGGCTTAGAGGGTGGGGAGGGGCAAGCTGCCATGTCTACTGTCCTGGGCCGAGGAGGAGGAGACAGGGGAAGGTCATCTCAGGCCGTTCCCTTGCTCTCTCCCACTGCCAGAAGCTTTCTCCGTGGACATGGACTCGGGCCTGGTGACCACGCAGCGGCCACTCCAGTCCTATGAGAGGTTCAACCTGACTGTCGTGGCCACGGATGGTGGAGAGCCCCCCCTCTGGGGCACGACCATGCTACTGGTGGAGGTGATCGATGTCAACGACAACCGCCCTGTCTTTGTGCGTCCACCCAATGGTACCATCCTACACATCAAAGAGGTATTCCTGACCCCAGGGCCAGCGTTCTCACTGACGCTCGGTTCCCACTTGCAGCCCACTGACTCATCCTGCGTTCACCGCCTGGCAGAGTAGAAACGTCCACTGTGAGGTTGTAGGCCAACACAAGGAGAGCGGACTTGCCCAGTGCCACTCAAAGAAGATCTTGAGGATTGGGTAGTTCTGTAGGTAGTGCCAGGAAAGGCTCTAGGTGCAAGCATAACTCTTTGGCTCCTCAAGCAATGACCTTGAGCAAGTGCCTTCTGCGAGTCTTGTTTCCATCTGAGAATGGACCTAATAATAGGACACACATCAGCTCTTGCTCGTCGACTCTACCAGGGAGTATCTGGTCTCCTGCCACCCACTTCCCCCAGACATAGTTCAAAATAAACACAGGGCCCTTCCGTCTGTCTGCTGGTCCTCCTGATACCAAAATGCACAGCTCGGGTTCTCTCATTCTTTGTTCTAACGCCAGTTAGTCTAGCTAGATGGCCGATCTAGTTAGGGGAAATGCATTGTGTCTTCTGCTCTTCCCTTCCACCCTAAGGCCTCAGGGATCCTTGGTGGTATAGTTGGGATATCTCTGGCTTGTCCTTTGCCCCACAGACTCAAGCAAATCCCTTATCTGGGAACACCATGCTGAGATCATCTAGTCGTCTGCCTTTTGAGGTCCTGTAGGAGAAAATGATCTCAAGACTAAGCTCTGGGGAGCACTGAGCCTGGTGTCATACCTGCAGTGATACATTGGTCCTTTTCGCTTTGCCCACTAAGGAGCTCACAGTGGCGTAACCCCCTCAAATGACCCTGCAGAGACTTAGGGCACTTCCATCTTATGCTAATTATATTCTTCTTTTACTCTATTTTTTTTAATTCATTCAATCTCATTTAAATTCATATATTCCTGTCAATCGCTTCAAATCTTTTTTTTTGACAGGAAATGGTACATAAATTAATAATAAGCTAATTCTTTTCCGCACCAAAGGCTCTGTTTGCTAAGCTTTCTCTTCAAGGGGTTTGTAGTTGGGGGTCCAGATGACTGCCGCTTGGAGTTTATTATGAACAATGAGAAAACAATGAAGCCAGGCTGAGCTGAGAGTTTTGTAACAGTCAAGAACCATGTCCTTGCTGGGGCACCTGAGAGTGGGGCCAGCACATGACTCCTGTCATACCCAAATCTTAAAAGAACGCAGGCCCTTGAGGCTTAGAGAAATGAGGGCCTTGGCTGAGGGAAAAAAGGATTTAAGAGCTCACCAGGGCCTGGCTCTGGGGTTTTTCATGACCAGGTACCCCCTCTCATGACCCCCACAGGAGATCCCTCTACGTTCCAACGTGTATGAGGTCTATGCCACCGACAAGGATGAAGGACTCAACGGGGCAGTGCGATACAGCTTCCTAAAGACAGCAGGCAACCGTGACTGGGAGTACTTCACCATTGACCCAGTTAGCGGGCTCATCCAGACGGCTCAGCGCCTGGATCGTGAGAAGCAGGCAGTATACAGTGTAAGGAGAGGGGCTGGGGGGGGTGGGCTATGTGGGTTGCTCCTGGACCACCTCTGGGAGACTTGTTCCACTGAGCTTCCTTGGGGCCCTAAGCCAACCTCCAACCCTATCTTTCCCCTCTGACTGGGCTCCCTCGCCTCCAGCTCATCTTGGTGGCCAGTGACCTGGGCCAGCCAGTGCCGTACGAGACGATGCAGCCATTGCAGGTGGCCCTGGAAGACATCGATGACAACGAGCCCCTCTTCGTGAGGCCTCCTGTGAGCTCACCTATCCCCTGTGCCAGTGATACCCCCACAGGGTCTCACCACCTGTGAGCCCACACATGCCCGTACTCTACCCTGATACACATCTGATTAGCACACAGTGAGCCTCCGTCTAGATTTCTCTCAAACACCTAGGGCATTCAAAGTTGGGCACTAATGCAAGGCCTCACTCAGTGATCCAAAAAGGAGGAAAAATGTCCAACACCTTTGCCTTTGTATGCACATATAGGCTTGTTCATCATATGTGTGCACACAGCATGAAAATTGACTCTGGAGTCTAGAGTCAAAACTCAAAAGTGGACAGCAGAACCGAATGGTGTGAGTTTGGTAGTGTCTGTGTGTTTGTATATACATACATACATACACACACACGCATACATATATGGATGGGTGGCCAATAGAGGCTGTGTGCATGCACACAAGAGAACGCTTTTTGGGACATGCACGTAGACCCTGGGGATAAATCAGTAAAGTCCTGTCCTCATGGAGGTTATAGTAATTCTGCTTACTCTCTAGGCAACAAAGTCCTCAGACCCACACAGTAGATACCCAAGGTCCTCTGGCCAGAGCTGGAGCTTGTGCCTCATGTAACTACTTCCTCTCTTATAGAAGGGAAGCCCCCAGTATCAGCTGCTGACTGTGCCTGAACACTCACCCCGTGGTACCCTGGTGGGCAACGTGACAGGCGCTGTGGACGCAGATGAGGGTCCCAATGCCATCGTGTACTACTTCATTGCAGGTGGGGCGGGGGGGTCAATGGAGCCAGTGCCCGACCGGCTCCGGGTTTGCAGAGGACTCTGAGTGCCCCTCCACTCACCCTGTGCCCCGTCTACCCACAGCTGGTAACGAGGACAAGAACTTCCACCTGCAACCTGACGGGCGCCTGCTGGTGCTCAGAGACCTAGATCGAGAAAAGGAAGCCCTCTTCTCCTTCATCGTCAAAGCGTCCAGCAATCACAGCTGGGCCCCTCCCCGAGGACCCTCCCCAGCCCTCGATCTGCTGACTGACCTCACCCTGCAGGAGGTGCGCGTTGTGCTGGAGGACATCAATGACCAGCCGCCACGCTTCACCAAGGCTGAGTACACCGCAGGTGCGGGGACCAGCCGGGGCCTGAGGGCGTGGGTAGCTCCTCCCCTGACATTTACGTGGCCTGCCTGTTCCCACAGGAGTGGCCACCGATGCCAAGGTAGGCTCGGAATTGATCCAGGTGCTGGCCCTGGATGCAGATATTGGCAACAACAGCCTGGTCTTCTACGGCATTCTGGCTATCCACTACTTCCGGGCCCTTGCCAACGACTCTGAGGATGTGGGCCAGGTCTTCACCATGGGTAGGAGCCCCTGTCACTGCATGGACTTCAGCCCCGAGATGGAGTCTCTTTGAGCACGAGACCTAGGTGGCCATCCACGTCAGCCCTTCTGTTCACCCATCCAGTTTCTTCAATTCTGTTCGTTACCTATTTGCCCCTTCATTTATACATGGATTCTTTCTCTATGTGTGTGGGGGGTACATTTTATTTACTGAGGGGTGCATGCCCACAGAACTTATGCAGAGAAGCCAGAAGACAACATGAAGGAATTGGTTCTCTCCTTCACTATGTGAGTCCCTAGGGATCAAAAGCAGGTCATCAGGCTTGGTGGCAAGTGTCTTTACCCACTGAGTCATCTTGCCAGCCTTGTTTTATTTATTTATTTTAAATAGCAGGGTCTTGTGTTGCCCAGCAGTCTTCGAGATCTCTCTATAATTTTGAGCCAGACACAGTGGTGCATGCCTTTAATTCCAGCACTCAGGGACAGAAGCAGACAGATCTTTGTGAGCTTGAGGCCAACCTTGTCTAGGTATTGAGTTCCAGGACAGCCAATGCCATATAGTAAGACCCTGTCTCAATTTAAAAGAAAGAAAGAAAGAAAGAAAGAAAGAGAAAGAAAGAATCAATCTCGAGTGTTTGATCTTCCTGTCTCTACCTCCCAAGTACTGGGGTCACACTCATGCCCCCCACCCAGTTTACACAGTGCTAGGGATGAAACCCAGAGCTTCACGCAGGCTGGGCAAGCTCTATCAACCGAGCTGCATCTAAGTCCTTTTTTACTTTTCTCATCTGTCACCCAATCATCTACCCAACTACCCCCTCCCTCTCTCTGTCATCCACCCCCTCTCCATCCCTCTTTCCACGATGCTCCCCATCTTTGCATTTGTCCCCCTTCTCTGTGTGTCAGGCATCGGGCAAGGCACTGTGGGGAGCTGACAGCCCAGCTCTGAATGCACACACTGCTAGAGCTTTTCCCTGTGTGCACGGGCAAGACACTCTGGGGCAGGGCCTGCAAGGCGCCCATTACTCTCCACCCCACACGAGCTTCTCATCTGTGTGTCAGTCTTGACTGCCAGGAAGACTTGGCCTGAGACCCAGGGCTCCCGTGTCTTCCTTCTAGTCCCTGCTTCTGGCCTCATAGCCCTCCACCATCCATATGGGCTCTGTCTCCAGATAAGCCAAACTGCCTCGGCTAGTCTACTCCGTCTGCCCCTAGGCCCCTGACCCTTCTGCCTTTCTACTTCTCGATGCCATCCCAACCTCCCTCATACCTGATATGCCTCCTTTGTCCTTCAAGGTCTAGTTGAGATCCCACCTGCTCGAGTTTTGTAGCCATATGCCAGCCCCTTTCCCCTGTACTCTCACTGCCTTTCTTTAATGTGACGCTAGGAATTGAGCCCAGGGCCTTGGGTGTGATGGGCAGGCACCGCCACTGAGCTATGATCCCAGCCCCAGCTGCTCTTTAGTTAGAAAGCGGCAGGTTTTGACTCCAGGCCTGTCTTTCTCACAATCATCTAGGCTGTGCCATCTCCGGGTGTCTCTGCTGTGTTTGTGGGATTCTGAACTACATGTGGCTAGTGCAGTGATTCTCAACCTGTGGGTCAGAACCCCTTTGGGGGTCGAGCAACCCCCTCACAAGGGTCGCTGAAGACCATCTGCATGTCACGTATCTACGTCAAGACTCCTAACAGTAGCACAATTACAGTTATGGAATAGCAATGAGATAAATAAATGCTTGGGGGTCACCACAACCTGAGGGACTGTATTAAAGGGGCCACAACATTAGGAAGGTTGAGGACCACCGCTCTATGGATCTCAAAATTGGTAATCGTCTGTGGACAGGAGAATCTACAGTTATTTCAAATTCAGTGTTTAAACAAAAACTTGGAGTAATCATTGAAAATAAGGGGATTTCAGCCAGGCATGGTGGCATTTGCCCATAACCCTAGTACTCAGGGTGAGGGGGTGAAGAAATATGACCTCTTCCCAAGGATGTGGGGATAGGAGGCAGGGTTCAGCATCAGTGTGTGGCCCCTGAGCTGTGCCATCCCCCCGGACTCTTTCACAGGGAGTGTGGATGGCGTCCTACGTACCTTTGATCTCTTCATGGCCTACAGTCCTGGATATTTTGTGGTAGACATTGTGGCTCGAGACCTGGCTGGTCACAATGATACTGCCATCATCGGCATTTATATCCTGAGGGACGACCAGCGTGTAAAGATAGTCATCAATGAGATCCCAGACCGTGTGCGTGGCTTTGAGGAGGAGTTTATCCGCCTGCTCTCCAACATCACGGGCGCCATTGTCAACACCGATGATGTGCAGGTGCCCCCGGGGCCCTTGGACTGGACAGTGGGAAGGGAAAGGGCAGATGAGATCCCTTCTTAGTCACTTCATAGCTACATGGCTTTGAGGGACAGTCCCAGGCCTGTGGGGCTCCATCCCCTTATCTATAAATAAGGCTGATTATGAATGAGCCCTGTGTAAAAGTTAGTGCCCACATCAGGGAGATTTGATAATGATAGGTCTTATCAGATATGCTGGATGGGATCCTGCAAGATGCCTGCCCATCCCATTCCCATCCCCTCCTCTCTACTATGCAAGCTTGACCCCACAAACTCCCTTCTCCCCCAGTTCCACGTGGACAAGAAGGGGCGGGTGAACTTTGCGCAGACAGAGCTGCTCATTCACGTGGTGAACCGGGACACAAACCGTATCCTGGATGTGGACAGGTAGGTGTGATGAGGTGTGCCTGGCCTGCCTGCCTGTTTTGAGGGGTAGGAACCCTGAAAGGAGACATGAACGTTATTATTGACCTCCGTGCATGGTCAGAGCTGGGGAAGAATAAGAGACACCAAGAGCTATGCCTCTGGGCCTCACTCTCTGACTTAGGGTTTCTACTGCTGTGAAGAGACACCATGACAGTGGAAACTTTTTTTTTTTTTTTTTTTTTTTTTTGGTTTTTCGAGACAGGGTTTCTCTGTGGCTTTGGAGCCTGTCCTGGAACTAGCTCTTGTAGACCAGGCTGGTCTCGAACTCCCAGAGATCCGCCTGCCTCTGCCTCCCGAGTGCTGGGATTAAAGGCGTGCGCCACCACCGCCCGGCAGACAGTGGAAACTCTTATGAGTGAAAACATTGAATTGGGGCTGGCTTACGGTTCAGAGATTTAGTCCATTGTTGTCACAGTGGGAAGCATGGCAGCACAAGGGCAGATATGGTGCTGGGGAGGTAGCTGTGAGTTCTACATCCAGATCCACAGACAGCAGGAAGAGAGACGTGGGGCCCGGCTTGAACACCTGAAACCTCAATGCCCACCCCCACCCAATGACACATTCTTTCCAACAAGAAGACCACACCTTCTAATAGTGCTGCTCCCTGGTGACCAAGCATTCAAATCCATAAGCTTATTGGTGCTTTTCCTATTGAAACCATGACATACTTCTTGTCCATTAACGTGTCCATTTGGAGTCCATTAGGACCTTGGACACAGGCCTTGGGGGCCCTGTAAGACGCTAAGCTCTCCCAGCTAGGTGGCTTTTCTCTTGCGAAGCTTCAGAGCAGAATGTGAACATTGAGGCTCCTGGCGGGAGTGGAGCACACTGCCCCCAGGGTGGAGGGTGGTGGCCTCTTGGAGGCAGTGGGTGGCAAAGATGGAGCAGAGACCGTGGCCCTTGTGCAGGGTCATCCAGATGATCGATGAGAACAAGGAGCAGCTGCGGAACCTCTTCCGGAACTACAATGTCCTGGACGTGCAGCCTGCCATCTCTGTCCGACTGCCGGATGACATGTCTGCCCTGCAGGTACCCTTGCGGGGCCAATCCCTGGGGTCTGGGCTGTGCCCCCGAACCCACCTGCTGATGGCTGGCCTGCTGTCTCCACAGATGGCCATCATTGTCCTAGCCATCCTTCTCTTCTTGGCTGCCATGCTCTTCATCCTCATGAACTGGTACTACAGGACCGTGTGAGTGACTCCACCTCTGGCCTGAACCAGAATGGTCTCCTGGCCAGCAGGCACCAAGGCAGACAGGGCCAAGGACCAGGGATAGCAAAACAGCTTCCCTGACTGACTCTCTCTCCCCTCTCTTCCCCTCCCGTCTCCCCTTCTCTCTTTTTCCCCTCTACTTTTCCCTCTCCTCCCCTCTCTCTCTCTCTACAGACACAAGAGGAAGCTCAAGGCCATTGTGGCTGGTTCTGCAGGTGAGCGAAGGCTGGGGGCCCAGGGTAAGGCAGCCAGGTGCTCCTATTTGTTGGACTCTTTCCCTCCTCACTCAAATCCTCTCCCTGCAGGGAACCGTGGCTTCATTGACATCATGGACATGCCCAATACCAACAAATACTCCTTTGACGGGTGTGTGGGCTTCCCAAGTCTGCAGATCCCTTTTTGGAGAGCCGGGCAGTACCCAGCTAGTGAGAAGTATCTGTAGCAGCCAGTGGCTGAAACATGGAGTGTGGGCACCCCCTAGTGGGCTAGTCACTTCTCTGCGTTCTCAGAAATGTGCTGTCCGGGTCCCGATTACAAGGGGCATAGGGAGTGGGTAAAGTTTCCCTGACAAAGCTGACCCAGACTGGCATGCAGTCCTGGCTCTAGCAGGATCCTAGGAAAGAAGGATGTAGCCACAGGTGCCGTGGCAGAGTTCTTATGCAGACCTGCGGAAGGCACCATGGCTGGCCAAGGGAATGGGCGGGTCTTAGAAGCAACGCTATGAAGGCATCTTGCCCACCTTATCCCTCTCCCCAACTGCAGAGCCAACCCTGTGTGGCTGGACCCTTTCTGCCGGAACCTGGAGCTGGCTGCGCAGGCTGAGCATGAGGATGACCTGCCTGAGAACCTGAGTGAGATTGCAGATCTGTGGAACAGCCCCACCCGCACCCATGTGAGCCAGGGTAGCAGCCTGTGGCCAAGCTGGAGACCTTGGAGGGTGGTTCCCTCTGCTGTCTGCATGTGATGTCAACCCCCCTGCTCCAGCCAATGTTCCCTCTCTCCAGGGGACTTTTGGGCGTGAGCCGGCAGCAGTCAAACCTGATGACGACAGATACCTGCGTGCAGCTATCCAAGAATATGACAACATTGCCAAGCTGGGCCAGATCATTCGAGAGGGGCCTATTAAGGTGAGCCCTCCCTTTCGGGATCCTGTAACCAGAATCTGAATGTTAATTCAAGGACGCAGGGAGATAGATACTGTAGGTATATCAGGACTGAAGGGAGTTTGGACTAGTGAGGTCTGTGGTGTCTCAAAGGCCACCTGGCTGGCCAGTGATCATGCTCTCCTCCCATCTTCTCTGCTCTAGGGCCAGACACCTGTGCCCCCCTCACTGCCATGGGAGTGTGTGCAAGGGGCGTAGGACAGGTGCCAGCCTAAGTGGAGAGTTAACCCTCTCCTCCCCTCAGGGCTCACTGCTGAAGGTGGTCCTGGAGGATTACCTACGGCTCAAAAAACTCTTTGCACAACGGATGGTGCAAAAAGCCTCCTCCTGCCATTCCTCCATCTCCGAGGTAGCGAGGTAGCCTCGGGAGCGGGGGTCTGTGTGCCAGTGTGCTGTGCCCCATTCCTGGGGATGCTGCTGCTTTCCCACACTCTACCACCCTGACACTGGGGAATTCTCTATCTCTGTTCCTCTTCCTCTCTCCCTCCCCCTCTCACCGCTCAGCCAAGCCCAAAGGCTGTGCTAGAGGTGGCTCCAGAATTCAGTAAGATGGTTGTATTGTCTGGACTCTGGGATCTTTCCATCCAAGAACCCCAAACCACCTCTTAAGGGACCTTCACTTTAAGAAGTGAGTGAAAAGGGCCAAGTAGTTCTATATTACCTACTATTCCAGCAGCTAGAGATTGACAGTTACACTGGCTTTCCCTAAAGCCCATTTTCACCAGTGTGTGCTACCAACAGGGACAGAAAGCCTGGGCGGAGCCAATGTGCTCCTCCCACTTCTGGGGAGGTTCTACCTGGCCATGCTTAACGTCAACTTCCTAACAAACCCAGACACCACAGATTGGCTCATTTAATGAAATGTGGTGACCCTTTTAATACCGAGCCTCTGCCCTCCATTTGAGAAGGCTGGCAGGCCTGCTGAGTGGATCCGTTAGAGGAGACAGTGAAGAAGCAGTTACAGCCAGTACAGCTCTGGAGTCACCTACTCAAACCCTAGGCACAGCCCTCTGTGGTTTCTGTATCCATAAGGTTGTCCCACCTTTTGCAGCTGATCCACACTGAGCTGGAGGAGGAGCCTGGGGACCACAGCCCCAGCCAGGGCAGCCTCCGTTTCCGCCACAAGCCACCCATGGAACTCAAGGGCCCGGATGGAATCCACATGGTGCACGGCAGCACAGGTACCCTGCTGGCCACTGACCTCAATAGCTTGCCAGAGGATGACCAGAAGGGGCTGGACCGCTCGCTGGAGACTCTGACAGCCTCAGAGGCAGTGGCCTTTGAGCGCAACGCCCGCACAGAGTCAGCCAAGTCCACCCCTCTACACAAGCTTCGAGACGTGATCATGGAGAGCCCCCTGGAAATCACAGAGCTGTGATGTAGAGCCTCGCTGCTGAGCAGCCCACCCCACTACCCTCCAGGGCAGGAGCATGGCCAACTCTCTGCCCAGTCCAGCCTTCGTGAACGACCTTGAGCTGGCCCTGACAGCCTTGGCGGCTGTTCAGATCGGCCTCCTGCTAGATACTGGTTCAGTATCTGATCTCTACCTTCATAAAATCGGTTATTTTTTTAAGAAAACTTTAAAAATGCTAAGTGTCTAAGGACAAGGTAAGGAGGGTCACTGGGGCAGCCCCTCCCTATGCAACCACGATGGAGCAGAGGTCCTGCACAGAAGTGGCAACTCTGCTGGCACACCCCTGCCTCAGTTCAAGTCCCACTGGACTTCTGCCTGCTGGACATCCAGGTGGCCCCTGCCCCTGCACACACCAGGTTGATGTCGGCAGCTCAGTACCCATCCCATCTCCCTGTCTTCTTGACGTGCTTAGTTGAGAGACATGACCGATGTCCCCTTGGGTTTCGAATGTAGAGTTTGTGTGTATTTCTAAATTAAGTTATTCCCTCAAGATTTCCTCCAGGTTTTGTTTAACTGATACTCAATGAAAGTTTCTGGAATGCTCTGTTTAAAAAGAAAAGCAACTCACGTGGAACCAGCAATACACTGCCTCTGGTGACGTATGAGGTTCTGGGGGATGGGAGGGGCTTCTTGGCCAGGAGTGGCTATTAGGAGCTGAAGGGGCAGTGGGCTCAGAACCCACATGCCTCTGGCTGAGGTGTCAAAGAAACAAGCCCAGATGTGGTTAACAACTTTATTAAGTCACAGAAACTTTAGTGCAAAACAAATTAAAATCTAGGTCCTTTTAGCTGCACATGCCCATCCTGCTGGCTGTCTCCTGGCAACCGGAGGCATGAGAGACGCTTCAGCTCTTCAACAGACGGTACCTACTCTACACGGGGACCCCTCAGTTCATCACCTGCTGCCAGGCAGATGCTTCATCCACTATGAGGTGGCAAAAGGGCAATTCAACAAGAGCTGTAAGGTAGCAAAGGGGCGTGCAGGGCGACAGCTGGGCAGACAACACTGTTCCCGGGCCCCACACAACAACAAAGGCCAGACTCACACGGGCAAGTTACATTCAGCAATTTCCCCTCCCCACCCTAGCCCACAGAACCCCAAACAAGGCAGAAGGGGGGAATACAGGAAAGCAGAGGGGTAAGGCTGACCTAGACAGCAACATCCCAAGCAAGCCACCTGCAGGTGCTTCTGAAATCTCTGTGCTATGACAACGGCAATTTCCATCATCCTAAAGACCTGATTATTCTGTGTTTCTAATTATCCATAAAAACTCCTTGGTACCACAGGAAGGGGAGCAGCTCCCTCTTCAAGGTAGGAGGTGGCCGTAAGAGCCCCATCCCCATACAAGTCAGGGCTCAGAAGATGCTCCTGCCCTCTGGCTCACCACCCCCTCCAGTATACGGGTGAAAGGGCAGCTGGAGGGCTGATCCCTGAGTATCCTCATCCTTCAAGCAGAAAGGGGACACTGAAAGGGGCTGTCAGCACCTCTCACATGACAGCAATGCTACAAGATGGAGGAAGGACAAAGGGCGGGGGGGGGGGGTCCTATTTAGAATTAAGTCAAATAGATCTGTGTGTTCATTATGCTAGACCCACAGGTAGACTGCACTTCTGCAAGCTGGAAAACTAGTTCCACACATGGCGTTTGCAATGGTCGACAGCCTGGGAGGAGAAAAGCAAACAGGTTAGGCTGCACAAGACAAAACATTCATGGGTCACATGCACATCAGCATCACTCCTGACTTTGTTCAAGTCACAGATGCTGAAAACCTAGGACACAATCAAAAGAACCTGTGGTCCTCAGACCCCCACCCCCGCTCATAAACACCTTTGGAGTATACCCTTAAGTCAAAGCTCATGTTGGGTCTCTTGGGACCTACAAGGACTTGTGCAGAGGCTCTGGGTCCTACAGGTTTGGTACAATCCTAGTGATCATGTGTGAAACAAGGGAGAAACAATACTAGGGGACACTGATGGCTCGGTGAGTAAGAGCACATGCCACACAAGCCTAATCCAGAGCCTGATCCCTGGGACCACGCAATGGAGGAAGAAAATAACTCCACAAACTTATTCTCTGACTGCCACCATGTCATGTAAGTACCCACGTATCCACCACAAGAAGAGTGAGGGCTGTGGCTCTCCAGAAGGCAATCCCCAGCCATGCTGCAGAAGGCAGTCTAGGACACTCACATTGCACCGGGCTGCAGTCTCCATGTTCTGACACCAGTAGCTAGGGCCCCAGACACACTTCTCAGTTCCCAGCAGCAGTTTAGTGGCAGAAGGGCAAGCCCCAATTTTCTGTTTGATAAAGCACAAAAGAAGAAAATGAGCTGCCTGGCCGAGCCCCTTCAGGGCTGAGATTAAAGAAGTCCCAGAATCTGACAGCAGTCTGGCTATCTTTCTCTCTGACCCCATTCCACCCCCGCTAGACAACATCCATGCTGCTACAGGGCCAGGCTCCCGGTGAGGCTTACCGAACACACAAAGGAAGGATCCATCACTTGCACCAGGATTTCCACTAGTAAGGGCTCATATTCAGCCACAAAGTCATCACACTGCCAAGGAAAGGGACATGGGTTGGGATTTGGCTGTATCCATGCACCTAGACATTCTGGGGGACTGACCTCATGAACCTAGGTTCTTTGCTGCCTCCCAGCCTCAAGCCTAGATAACACAAGACCCCCTGCAGTTAGAGGGAAAGGACTTCGACTGGGACATTAGTGAACAGCCACGCCCATACCTCCTTCTGGTAAGGGTCAGGCAGAAAGCTGCAGCCCTTCTCAAGTGCAGCCAGTATCTCCTCCTTGGTGCTGTTTTTCTCCAGGTTGTGTTCCAAATAGGTGACCAGTTTCTTGCACACCTCACAGAACCCACCGGTCTTCTGAGGTACATGTGCTACACAAAGGACACAGGGCTCAGTATTGGCAGAGTCCTCCTTGGCCCTCTTTCCCCTCTATGTGCCCTGGACCTACCGCGCAAAGCAGGTTGTTTGGGCAATTCCGGCTGTTTGAACAGTTCAGGCTGTTTAGACAGTGCAGGCACAATGGGCACTGCGGGCTGCTCAAGTGTCTCCACTGAGTCAGGGTTGCCGGAACACAGGTGGATCACACCGCACACCAAGCTCGAGCTCATCTGACGCAGAAGGATGTCCAGCAGAGAGGGGCCGAATGTTGCCACCACCTCCTTGCACTTGGTGGAAGAGGGAGCGGGGAGCAGTGTGCAGGCTTTGCCCACAGCTTGAATTATTAGTCCCTGCAACAGACGAAAGGATGGTATCAGACTGGAGCTAGCGAGGAAGACGAGACCCTAGACCCACCAGGGAACGGAGCAACGGTGGGATCCCTCCCCTGGAGCACAATGGCTGATGCACAGGGTGTTGGAAGCCTCCCTCTTGGGTACTGGGGTGTGCATTTGTCAGGAGATCATGTCCCATGGGCACCTTCTGACTCGAATACAGCAAGTGGACCCCACACAAGAGGGAAGCATACCTCAGTGGCATTGTTAGCCACTAGTGTAGACAACTTCTCCATCACAAAATGACAAGCCTTGCAGAAAATAATGTTTTGAGCCTGTGAAGAGAGAGAATGTTTTAAGGCTGGGACTTAACCTCCTGAGGCGTGTTCCTGCCACAGAATGGCAAAGAGGGCAGCCAGTAACCTCAACAATGGCCACTGCCTACCCAATGCAATGTGATGGTGGGTTCTTCAGTACAATGCTCTAGCTACTGGGTGGGGAAACCCCTCTACCCCCAAAACCACACAGCAGCCCTTTCCTTCCTGGAACACTTCCCCTGGACACTTCATCACTCTGTATACTATGTTCAGGTGGGAGAATTAGATGGCAGTGTAGAACAGATTTGGTGTCTGCCTATTTAGAAGTCAACGTCAGCTCTTGATTTCCGGAATCCACCTCTGGTAGTGATGGCAGGGGCCTCTGCACTTGCTGAGTTTCATCTCTGCTGTCCAACAGGCTCTTATTTTCCAAAGACTAGAATTCTTAATTCAGATGACTGCCTTCTTTCTGGGAACTGGGGTGGGGGAAAGGGGAGGAAGTGGTACCCAGACAATTCCCTTACTCTAGACACTTTGCCATCTCTCCTGTGGCCACACATTGACACAGAGGAGGCAGGACGGGGAACAGTTGGTGGCCAAATGCTATAGGTGATCTAGAACCAAAGGAGTATGTGTGCAGAAGACAAGGGGACGGTTAAGGACCAGAAGCCATAGTGGCAATGAACCAGAAGTTTGTGCAGGCCACAGAACAGGAAAACAGCTGGTGGCCAGACAACATAGGTATTCCTGGATCAGAAGAGCATGTACATGCTGTGTGTGAAGGAATCAGGTCATATTCAATGCAGACTTATGGTATGAAGCAGGGTACCCTGGCCAAGGAAGGGTTCTAAGGACACAATATTGCCTATGTAACATACACACATGGGCAACAAGTCCAAAGAGGCTTCTACCCCAGGGCATGTGTTTGGGGAGCCTCCAGTTTATACTGTGGCTCTGAAGACAGGCCCCAAAAAGCACACGTGGAACGGTTAGCTTGGAGCCAGGCCCTCAATCAGCTGAAAATAGGAGTATCCCCCAGCTCTCAATTTCAAATACATTTGCTACCCTGACTGGCTTCTGAAAGTATGTGACTGAGAGGGCATGACAATGAGGAAGGGGAGGGTACGGGCTCTGGGAGCACACAGCAGTGATTGAAGGTACCTCATAGGAGTCCATCAGTTCCAGGGCAGGGAAGGTGTTCTTCATGGCCTCGCTGGCAGGGACCAAAGTCTTCATTGGTACTTTCTTGACCTCATCACAGAAGCCAACCAGAGCACAAATTTCCTTGGGTTGCTGAAGAAAGAGTCACTGTCAGCCAGTCTGTGCCTGCCACCCTCAAACCCCTCCTTAGACACCAAGGTCAGAATGCTAAGACCCTGGCAGAAAGCTGACTCCTGCCCCTCAGGCTGAGCTTTCAGATTCAATCCAATAGGGCAGTGCCCGGACACCAGCTCCACCTGGAGGAAGCGGCCCTCAGCCTCTGCTGCTCTACTCAAGGCTACCATAAGATAGTCTTTTAGCATGTTTTGTACCCCCAAGGATGGCTGGGCTACATACTTGTCCCAGGATCTCACAGAAAGCCCAATGTGTCAATTAAAACCACGTGGATCCCCTTCAGAGACAGCACCATTTAAAATAGTGCATTAAGGGGAAGAAATGCTGGCTTTTTTTTCTATGTTCACAACTGTACACAGTACATGTGAGAGCCCAGGACCCAAGCTGATTAGGCATGTCCAGTCACAAGGGCTTCACGGAGATCCCCTCACCATCCACCATCTAGACACCAAGCCAGAGAACCATGTATGAATATTCCGACACACTGCCAAAGCCCAGAGCAAGCAAGCCCCATCTACAAACCCTGTGTATTGTGTGAACCAACTACAGCCAGCACTCTGCTCTGGGCCCAGCATGGGAGCAGGGATGCAGAGAGCTAGAGTATGGTCCACCTGTACAACAGATGCTGGAGAACTAAGGCCATGTGTCTGTCCTAAAGTCCCTGTCTTTAACATGCCTTAAGAGTAGGAGATGGGGTCAGAATGAGACTAGAGGTACAAAAGCTTTTTTTGGCTGAGGGTGTGTGCCAAGATTTAGGTGGCCCATCTCTGAGGCAGCATAAATAAAAATTCAGGCATTTCAATTTGTAGTCCTTTTCTGTGAGATTCAAATTGCCTTCCAGCATCTAAAACTCAAATCCTAAAGCCCGCAGGCAATATTCAGAAGAGACCCAAAAGGGCAATGGCTTAGCCACTATGGACTAAACACTGATTCCCACGGCAAGCTACCTGTACAGTGAGGCCCCGTGACCCATTCCTTAAAGGGTAGAAGCCACAATTGAGAGACCATGTACAAGTCTCTCCATCCAGCAAGTAAAGCCACATGTCTGCAACTAGTTTGCTCGTGCAGAAGCATTTCTGGAATTAGGAAAACAGCACAAAGTCATGCAATGCCACCCACTGTGAAGGGCTGGTGCCTTCACTGAAGAAAGCTAAGTTATCGCCATCGCTACCCTGGCAACAGCATGCGTACTGGTGCTGACTGAGCACAGGCCCTGCTAGCTTCACTACCCTCTGGCCCTCCAAAAGGGGGAGTTAAGCCCCATGACCCAAAATGCTCAGTCTCAGGGGAAGGGTGCCTAGTATGGGGAGATCCTTCGTGCTACGTGTCAGAGCTCACCAAGCCAGACCAAAAGAAAAAAAGAAAAAACAAACAGAAGAAAAGAGCCAACAACTAGAAGCAGCAGACCACTACCACAAGCAAAATCTCATCACATACCTGATCCTGCTGTTGAACAAAAAAACAGGAAATCGGAGGTGAAAATAAGAGAAAGGAAAGGACACAACAGTTAAGAAAAATTAAAACATCAAGCAGTTACTCAGGCATAAGGATGTCATAAAGGGAAGGGCAACATCCTGGCAGTAAGGGAAAGATGGGGCATAGGAAGCTAGCCCAGTCCTCAAGGAACAGGCCATGCTACGCAGCTGGTAGAAACTGCCCCTGGAAAGGGCCTCCATCAGCTCAGGCCAGATGCCAGTTTGGAAGGTGGATATGTGGGCTTTGGTTAGAAATTCCAGCTTCGGTTATCCTAAGTGACAAACCGGGAGGGGTGCATATACATGGCTAGAAGGAAGCTCACGTTCCAAAGTCAGTATACTTTACCCCACAAAGGTCAGGAAAATGGTCATATAAATTATGTCCTTTGTAGCTGAATACAAGGGTAATGACCAGCTGGGCATGGTGGTTCACGCCTTTAATCCCAGCAGTTGGGATACCTCCCAATATTTTTTAGGGAAAAAAAAGCAAGTAAAACTAACATGGCATATAAAATTATTTCACTGATTTGTTTTCAAAAGTCAATTTAATATTTTATATATAAAAACGTTTTTAAAAAATGTCCCCCATACTATATGATAAAAATGACTGAAGTTGCCAGGAAGGAAGAACTTCACCTGGTCACTTCACATCAAAGGTTTATCTTTACCATGGAGGTCTTTATAAGCTGCCTTTAGATGTTTTTACTATGCAGGGCATGAGCAACGCTCATAAACAAGCCACTGGACAAGAAGGACTGCTCTGGAGCAGGTCAGTGCAGCAGCTGGGTGGTAACACACACAAAGTAGGAAAGGGCTTATGTTCAAGCATGAATAAGAGAGACTCACAGCAGTCCGTGAGAGTTGAGACAGGTGCACAACCCCCGCTCTACCAGTTAGAATAGAGCCAACTCCTGCTCCCTGGGGTCTGACAAGCCAGTGCTGACCAACAGTCTGTCGCCCATGCCCCATGTTTCCCACCTCTCACAGGCAATGAACAAACCCCTGGACATCATCAGATGCCATCAGGAGCTGGGTAATTGAGCAGCAACTATAACTGACCCTACTTCCCTGGACACAGAACACAGGCTGCCCTTTGAATCCTCCCACCCTGGTTCAGTGGCCAGGCCACAATACTCCTACAGATCACAGCGTTCAGCCAGATACTAGCAATCTGATGGCCAGCTCACACATGCACGACTAGCAGGTGGTCCCAGGCAACTAGGGCAGCTATCAGGGCAGTCCAGGGTCACATCAGCTAAGGAAGACTTTGCTGGCAGGAAGATGGGATGGGATCATGAGTAGGGAGTTTGCTGGACAGAGAGTTTACGTTAGCCCACGAGTGGAAAGGGAGGATCCTAAAGCACGGAGCTGCCCCATGAGAATGTCAACCAGAAGCCCCTGGCCACCTACCATGTGCATCATCATCTGGACAGCAACTTGAGAATACTGGTCAACGTAGCTCTTGCACTGCAGAGAGAAGGGTTCAGCTCGTCACCATCCAAATGGCCTTTCAACAGTGCCGAACGGTGACTTAAAAATGGACAGCGACAAGACTACAATCCCAGCAACCAGAGGCTGAGGCCAGCCTGAGCTACAACAGAGAGACCTGCTCTCACAAGGAAAAAAAGAAATCCCAGAATAGATCTAAGTATCTATTCAAGATTAACTAATACAGCAATTTGCTTATTCTACCTCCTATAAAAAAAAAATGGACCTTGGAGTCCTCAGTGTCTGTCTGTCTATAAATGCCCCAAGGTCAGAGTCACCATTGTTAGCAACCTAGAGAATGCAACTGCAAAACACTGGAAAGAACCTTCCTTCCAAAGCCATTTGGGACCTCTCAAGATACTAAGTGGGTTCTGAGGCCACAGAACCGAATAGCCTGCTGTCCTGCAAGTTGCTATCAGGTGGCCCACTTCCTGGAAGAACTACAAGCCTCATTCACAGACCACAGCCATGCTTTTAAAAGCAGGTTCTAGGGCTGGTATGATGACTCAGTAAGTAAAGGCAAGGCCACGAAGCCTGACAAACTGAGTTCTGTCCCTGAGGACCCACAACCAACTCCACAGGTTGTCTTTGTATGCTGTGGCGCGCACACACACCCCTACTTTTTAAAATAACAAAAATTAAAATGGTTTTAGTGTTTTTAATATAAAGTGATTTTCTTCCAGTTCCGACTCACCTACCCACAATCAATTTACACCCCGATAAGACAGCGAAAAAAGAGAAACTCCGAAGCACCTCATTCTCGGAGCCACTGCGGTAGTCACTACTCACTCCCACCTTAGCCCAGAACACAACCAAAGCGTGGGAACCAGAGGCTCACCATGTCAGCCATGCCTGGCCCCAGGCGGTCACACTCCTCCTTGACGTGCTCCACAAAGCCCCGGACAAAGGTGGCATTGGTCCTCACGGCAGTCTGGATGTCAGTCACCATCTTCACACAGTCCTGGCAGACATCCTCGTTGGCCTACAAAGAGACCAGCAGCAAGCTCTGGGAGAATGTCACATCTCACCTGGGACCACAGTACTACTGATGACTGGCTTAACAGCTCCTGTGGGCCACCCGTTCTGGTATCAGTACTACATGAGGCTGGCAGTGGGGCATGGCCCGAAGTGGGAGGCTGTGCTTCAGAAAGGGGTGGGCATCTTTGCATAGTTAAAATATCCCACTCTTGAGAAACTGCAGAGCCAAGGGACAGACAGTGAAGTTCTGTTCAGCACTGTGTATGATGCTCCACCCGCCTTCAGCTAACCTTGGGTTGGGGCTGGCTGCGGGGCTGATCCTGAGGGTACAGTAGAAGAGGGACATTGGCCATGAAGGGGGCAACCACCCTGGCCATGTCCACCTCTGGGATCTTGTTGGACTCAAGCTGTTTCTGGTAGTTTTGCTCAGCCAAGTACATCTGGAGAGACTGGCACAGGTTGAGCGCAGCACACACTTCCCCGGGGTTGCTCTGGAATGGAGAAGAGACAGCTGAAAGCCCGCCCCACAGAGCAAGAGAAGCCTGCTGCCATCCAGTTCCATCCAGTTAGTTCCCCCTCGAGTCCACTAAAAGAGTACACCACTCATTGTACCTAGGACAAATAGGAAGGTTACCAAAGATCCTACTCCAGAGGCCTTGCACCCCCAAAAGGTCGCTGTTGCTCACTATCAGCTCCTTCCATAAAGGAAGATGAGCCACTGAGAGAAGGCCAGTGACTAAGTAATGGCCACCATCCGCTCACAAGCTGCACGCTAACACAACCCACTGGTTTCAAACACCTTCCACATGGCTCAGATTCTCATCCCTTACTGTAACTATACTCATGACCACCTCAGGAGCATCTCCAGTACACACTCAATTCTATCCCATCCAGCCTACTCCCCAGAGACCCAGAAGATGTTCCCAACACTGCAGGCTCTGTATTGCCACTCCAGGAGTAAGGCTCATGGCTGGTCTATTCATTCTTTAAAACGCGATGTGTGTCTGTCCATCTCCACTATCCCCACCACACCTCCAGTAATGAACGCTGTAATGTCCTTCCCGGGTGTCTTGCCATGAGACATAGAAGGCTCTGTGTCGCATGCCCACCTTCCTCACAAAACCTTGACTCCTTCTTTGGCACTCTTAGCCCCAGTGGCTGGCTTCTTTAGCACCTCTCCTTCCTGAAGGCCTTTCAAATTCCACAAAACTAGCTCCTGGTTCACTGCTAACCCACGTTTCTGGCACCCAGCTTGGGCACACACACGTGCTGTGACAAGTGAGCACCTCAGCAGCTGCTCCCACACTGCATCCCCAGGATTATTCCTCAAGTCTACACACACAGAGGTAAAGCCCTGCGCTTGCTCTAGAAAGAGGCCTGACAAGAATTACTGATTTCTTCTATCTATCAACAGCATGCAAGAGTTCAAGGCACCCTGGCCCCAGCAAAGCAGACAGGAAAGCCACCATGCCGCAGCTACTCCAGGCAAGGAGCCCTGTCAAAAGCTGCAGGAGACAAGCAAAGTCATGAACTCACTTCCCTTTTCAGCACCTCTGCTCTGGGCCCTCCCTGATCACCTACCATCTCCCCCTTAATCATGTCCAAGACGACGGGCAGGTAAGAATCAACTGCCTCCTTGCACGAGGTCGACAGGCTGGAGTCATGGATCCACTCACAGGTCTTCTCCAGGTAACGAAGGATCTCCTCCTACAAGGGGACACAGCACAGGCAAAAGGTCCTTCATCGGTGACCAGCAACAATCACAAAGGCCTGAGTTTAGATCCTCAGTATCCATACACATAAAAGTCAGAGTTGGCAAGTACACCTCAAACCCAGTGCTGGGAAGGCAGGGAATATGTATGCGTATAAAAACAGGCAGATCCCAAGGGGTAGCTGGCCAGACATTCTAGCTGAAATGACAAGCCCGTTTTTAGTGAAAAAGGAAGAGAGATAGAAGTAGACACCCAGAGTCAACAGCAGCCCACATAGATGAGCAAACCCACACATCATATGTACACCGACAATTGATGGTGTTAGAGCTGGCGGTGGTGGTATATTCCTACAATTCCAACACTCAGCTAAGGCAAAGGACAGCAAGTTCAAAGTTCAAGGAAAGCCTGAGCTACCCAGTAAGACTCTGCCTTAACCCAACAGCTGGTACTATATAGTCTTTAATCCCAGCACTCAGGAGGCAGAGACAGGCATATCTTAGTTTGAGGGCAGCCTGCTCTACATAGATAGTTCTCTGCATAGTGAGATCCTGCCTAAAAAAATAAATCAATAAAGAGGAGAGACGGCTCAACAGTTAAAGCTCTTGAGAGGACCTGGGTTTGGGGTTCGGATCTCAGCACCCACATGTTGGCTCACAGCCACCTGCAGCTCCAGTTCCAGGGGTTCTATGCCTTCTTTTAACCTGTGAGCACCAGGCATATAGATGGCACAAATATACACATGCAGGCAAAACACTCACACTTAAGAAAAATACATTTTAAAAAATCTTTAAAAATTAAAAATAAAACATTTAAGAGCAAAACAAACTCACTCTGTCAGATTTAGTGAGTCCTGTAAGGCCCAGCATGTCAGTGCTTGCCACCTCTGGGCCAATAACTCCTCTCTGGAGCCCAGAGTCACAGACAGGTGTCCCCAAAGACACTCAGCCTCCAGCTACAGCCCACACCCACCCTGCTCCACCGCAGCTCACCTGAGTGGAATTGTTCTTTAGCAAGTTCCCAGCCTCAGTCACGACGGTTTTACATATATCACATGGGAGGGATTTCTAAGAGGAAAAGAACATAACAGAGAAAGTTCTGAATACAATCACCCAACGAACCCCTCCTCTCCCACTCGCACAGCGCTGCCCTAAATCACTACCACGCTATCCATCCAGCAGGTTCCACGGTCCTCACTCAATGCACATGAAACTCGCTAAGAGAAAGCAATACTCAAAACAGGACTGAAAGCAAATGAGATCCAGGTAAAGTCCTGGCCACACGACAACGATTTTCTACTGGGTGATTGGGCAATATTCAATCAAGTTTTCTTCTCTTGCTAAAAGTGGGTAACCAGCCCTGACAAGTTCAAACCCAAACTCCACTAAGTCAAACTGAGCCTGTCCCACCCACGTGTCCCAGCACAAGCCAGTAAGAGCCCCATTATTCTGTGCTTGGTCCCAGAAGAAGAATGCATGGGAAGTCTGCCCATCTCTATCCACTTCGCATGCTCCATTTATTGTCATCTTCCTTCCCTAGTGCAGTTAGGAATAAATGGCATCGCTACAGCAGGGTCTTGGGGCTCAGTCAGTGGTCCGCCTGGTTGAGGGATGAGGGACAGTGAGCAGATGGAGTCTGAGTGTCCTGGGATGAACAATGAAGGCTGGGTATGGTCTGTGTGCCTGCATCACAACCCACGAGCCCCTCACCTGGGGAGGGGAGCAGGCCTGAGGAAGGCCCACAGGGAGTGGAGGACCACACCAAGAGACAAGGGCCTAAGGGATGGGACTCTGAGGTACGCAGGACAGAACCAGAACTGAGTGGCCAGAGGGCAGTATGAGGCTGGCACTCACCGCTGTGGGCTTGCTCCACACCATCTGCTGGCAGTGCTTCAAGGCCCCACAATCCACTGCCGTCTTCAGGTCTCTGCACAGCACTGCTGAGCCCCCAGCACATATCTTCGGGTCTTGGACAGGGGAGGTCAGAGCTAAAAGGAGAAACAATATGAGGATGGGCCCCTTTCCAACAAGCCTGGTACATACGTCCACAGCTCTGAGGACCTGCCCTGCCTGTCGGCTGCAGTCACTTGGCCCTCACTAGCCCATGAAATGCTAACTGGGTCATACAAATGGCTGGCCAGATAGAGAACCTGTCCTTAGTCACGGACTAACCAGGACACATTTGTCCTGTCTATCTATTAGAAACAGTATCAGGTTTTTGAGTCCCCAAAATCAAAATCTGATTATAGCAATCCCAGCACTCAGGAGGCGGAGGATGGTGAGTTTGGGGCCAGCCTGGGCTACACAATCAGGTATCTCAAAACAAAAAGAAAATCAATGCAGAGATTTTATCAGACACAAAGGAAGATGGGATAGCACGAGGACCAACCTTGGAGATACTTGACCTAAGTCAAACAAGAAAACCCCATAGCCCTCAGGGACACCGTTTCACCTTGGACAGAGAGCCACCTGCCTACATTCCACAAACACGTGGGCACACACGGATCCATGAGCAGGCTCTTCCTAAAGACTAAGGGAATGAATGACATGCTCCATCACTGCGTCCACAAGCTTCACTGAGGTTCCCTCAACAGGTGAAGCAGGTTCACCTGATGGCATTCATCTCTTCAGAAACTATCACGTGAACCATGAATCTGCTGCCCGCACTCCTGCCTACACACACACACACACACACACACACACACACACACACACACACACACACACACACACACACACACACACACACACACACACACACACACAGGCCAAGCCAGGCTAAAAACAGGTACTGGGGGTCATAAGGCAAAGGGTTCCTAGAATCTAAGCTATACACACTGCCTGAGGTCTGCCCTGGGTTCCAGTCTAGGCTACCAGTCTAGGCAAACAATGTTCCCAAACAAAAGAATACATGGTCTGGTGCTCCCCAGTGAGGAAAGGAAAGTACCAACTGGGTCTCTGGGTAAAGGACTGCACAGTGGCAGGCACATGGGGAACCGGAAGCCGGCAAGCTCAAACGCTAGTAGACCAGGAAGGCAGGGCCGGTGGGACAGCTGACTGCTTGCACTGCCTATTTCCCCCACCGTCACCAGGGACCTGCTGAACCGACTGCTATCACACGCCCAAGCCACAGACAAACCCTGTGGTTGCCTTGCCCTCTAGGAACTTGACATAGAAACCATGCTCCATCACGACGCTGTCTGTTCTGACCAAGAGGCTGAGGTCTGAAAGGAACACTGACCCAGGTAACAAACAGCATCTTATTCGATCCCTGAGCACACTATTCAATGACCCATCCCCAGGACAGGAGCCCACGCTACAAGCAACATTGCAGCAGTGGCTAGAGATGTGAGGCCACAGGACAAGCAGGTTCACATTTGCACTTTAACCACAAGACCAAAGGATGCAGAAGTGAAAAGGGGACAGCACAGACGGCAGAGCATCTCACTGGAAAGTTAATAAGAAAACCAAGGCACGATGACATGCCCACAAACCCACACTAAGGAGGAGGAGGAAGGAGAATGGCTTATCTGAGCTGTACAACTTGTTTTGTTTGAGATCTTGTCTCAAAGAGCGAAAAATGGGGGGGGGGGGGTCCAGGACCCACATGGGAGAAGAGCAGGGAAAATATCTCAGAGACATGCACGGTGGCTTTCAAAAAGGTGAGGCTGCCCTGCCTATGACAGGGGAGTAGAGCTGTTTCCAGACCCCAGAGCACTGAGAAATTAAAGGCAGAGGGCCACCAACACAATACGGACACACCAAGGGAAGGCCTGGGCTGCCGTGACACCCAGTGACACCCAGTCCTGGGGTATTCATCCATAACCAAGTGTAGTAATTACCCGGAGATGGAGAGATGGCTCAGCGGTTGAGAACACAGACTGCTCTTGCAAAGGACCTGAATTAATACCTATAACTCCAGCTCCAGGAAGATCTCACTCTTCTGGCCTCCGTGGGCACCCATACTCATATACATACATACACATAACCAAAACTAAATCTTTTTCAAGTAATTACCCCAAACCACTTTCTATTCAGTTATTTCCCAAAAATATGTTCCCAGGCAATGTTTTGGCCTCCATTCTCAGCCTCCCACAGCTTGTCCTTAAAATCAACTTCCTCTGGGGTGGTTGGTTAACAACCTCTAAGAAAGTTCTCAGACTGTTTGCCCGAGCTCCTAGCAGGTCCTGGTTCAACCTGCTGTTATGCATGTCCTTACAGACATGAACAGCACTCAGCAAGCCCAAGTTAAACCATACTTCAAGTCAAGGGTCTGGCACCGGAGTCAAAGCCCTGGCTGGGTAAGTTGTCCTCAGGGGAGGAAAGAGGAGAGCACTGTTGTCTTCCCCCCCACTCTTCTGAGATAAGGCTTCCATTTGTAGCCCAGGCTAGCCTCAAACTCCCATCTTCCTGCCTTAGCCGCCCTACTGCTGACGGGAAGAGGTAAGCCACCATACCTGGTTTCAGCTTTAATCCCAGCACCAGGAGGCAGGTGGTTCTCTGGCTAGCCAGGGCTATAGCGAGACCTTGTCTCAAACAAAACAAAAAGTGGCTAAGATGGTTGATAGAGCGCAATGGCAAACAGAGCGCTTGCCTAGTATATATAGCTAGCTGGGAGCCAGGCTCAATTTCCAGTTCTGACAAACAATATAATAATAAAATAATCTACAATAAAACTAGATATCAACAGAATCATATGGTATTAAGAATGGCTGATGGGAGTCCGGCCTGATGCCAGGCTCAAAACACTCCTGGAGAGCTGGCGAGACGGCTCAGCGGGTAAAGGTACTCACTGCCAAGCCTGATGACCTAAGTTCGACCCCTGGATCCCACATGGTAAAAAAACTGACACAATTTGTCTACACACAGATAAATGTGGGGGTGAAGCTGGGGGAGGTGTTTTTATTCCTTAAGAGACACTCAGAAGTTAGGTGTAGTCTACACCTCAAAGTCCAGCATGACAGGCTGAGACAGGGGGATTATGGAAGTCAACTGGTATTTAACAAGATCCTGTCTACAAAATAAAATGAATTAACAAGATGGCTCAATGGACAAGACATGTGCTGCCAAGCCTGGCAACCTGAGTCAGATCCCTGGGACCTGTGTGACGGAGAGAACCCCCACAAGTTGACCTCTGACCTCCACACTCATACAATGGTACATGTACACCTACCGCCTCCCACACTCCACCCTATATATACAAATAAAACATAAGGCTGGGAGGCAAGGATTGCTCAGAGTCCTGTGTGGCCTGGGCACTCTTGAGATATCTTGAAGGATTTAAAGCTTCAGACCAGGATTCCTTGGATTCATCCCATGCACTGAGCAACGTTTAATTAGATATGGCACAGAACATGACCGGCCAGCCTCCCGGTCTAGCTCTGCCACTTCCTGTGCAAACTACTGTTCTCCCAAACTTGTGTGTGCGCCATTAAACCAAAGCTTCTGATGTCAGGCGACTGAAGAGTCAAGATGATCTTATCATACACAAACACCCTAACTGCCTGAGCTCACCACAACCCCCACCCTCATCCCTCAGGGACTGTCACCCGCAGCGCATCCCAGCCTGGCTGGCGTGGCCTTGCACTGGTGCTCACTTCTAGTCATGTGCCCTGGAGAGCTTGGCCTCCTCAAGTCTGCACGTGGGGTGTTACTAGAACCTGCTTCAAGGGAGCTGCAAGCATTACCTGACATCTATAAAACATGTGCCGTCACACAATAGTGGGCTCACATCACACAGCTGTACAGAAGCTGTTCTCTCGGTCCACTGGACATTTATCAGGGACATGGGAGAGCAGAGACCTGGACAGCTGTAGGCCAACCATCTCAGAGGCTGTTAGCCACTGACCCCAAGTCCCAGGAGTCAAGCAAGGGGAGTGCACCCCAGGACACCTGCCAGGAGCCGAGAAAACAGTTCTGGTTTCTCTAGGAGCTAAACAAGTTCTGCACAAGTCAGAACAAGGGGAGCCATGTGAGAAGCAAACACTGCGGCTAAAATGCATTGTGAACTGTAACACTGGGCAGTAGCCACCAGCTAATTACCCTCCAAGGAACTCCCTACGCCCGACTCATTGTTTGGAACACATACCTGGAACTTATTCTTTATTTTGTGCACATGTATGTGCATGTCACAAGTGTACATGCATGTATGTGTAGAGCTCAATCTTAAGTGCTATTCCTCAAGAGCCATCCACCTAGTTTTTTGACATGGGATCTCTCAACAGGATCACATATTACATCACCACAACTGACCAGAAAGCCCCAGGATCCACCTGTCTCTGCCTCCCCGGGGTTGGGGTTAGACACCATTTTATGTGGCTTGTGGGTTCTAGGGATCAAACTCAGGTCCTCATGCCTGCTGAGCCATCACCCAGTCCGACAACCCGTCACATGTAGAAACATTTGCCCTACTTCTCACAGCCTTCTCTTCTCAAAGGGCAAGGACTACAGCTGAGACCAACCAGGATCGAACCCCTAGCCTGGCTGTATATTAACCCTGATAACTTACTCATGTCAATCATCTGCAAAGATAGAAACCATCTGAGGGCCTCTGTGAAGATGAAGTTAGGGAGCACACGGGGTCTCTGGTACCTGGAAAATTCTGAGATCTATGCGGCCAAGTATAAACCATGGGGGGAAGGACAAGGGAGAGAACCAACGGAAAAGTTGTTCATGTTCTAGTGTTTACAATTCAGCATGAAACTATTTTTCCTCAGGTTATTTTTTAAATCAGAATAACCCTTACAACTGGTTAAACAGCAGCTATCCTGTACAGAAGACGAGTCATTCCCCACATCCATTTCCCTTCTCTCATGCAACCAGCATGGATGCCTAGCTTAGCACCCCGATGCCAGAATGAGAGACTATGCAATCTTCTCTGCAGCAGGGTCTGAAGAGGCCATTACATCTTCCATGAAACTTAGACACACTGGCTAGAACCTCATCAGCCATCTTGGAATATGAACAAAAAAAGGGCCAGGCTACAAGGATGCAAAGCGTGAAGCTGAGGGTCTGTCTCGGAGGTCTCTCCTAGGAGAGCCAGAGCTAGACCACCAGGCTCTGAGCGATGACTCATGCACCCTTCTACCAGACTGCAGCAGCTCTAATTCTAGGTCTCTTTGCTGCGGTCAAAACGAAACCCTAGCCGGGCGATGGTGGCGCATGCCTTTAATCCCAGCACTCGGGAGGCAGAGGCAGGCGGATCTCTGTGAGTTCGAGACCAGCCTGGTCTACAGAGCTAGTTCCAGGACAGGCTCCAAAGCCACAGAGAAACCCAGTCTCGAAAAACCAAAAAAAAAAAAAAAACAACTAAACCCTACTGATGCACATGCTCATCAGCCGCTGTTTACCAGAACATCTGAGTCTGTCACTCATCAGGCTTGCCTCCACGGGAGCTCTGAAAACCATGGATACAATGCAACCTTCTTGCCTAGAACATGCACCTACCTGTTGTTCGCTGAATAGCCTCTATATTTGGACCATCCTTGTGCCCTTCCTTTTAACAATTAATGTAACCTGTGCTAATGTCATTTGAATCTGGTTACCAAAAGAGTAAGAGGAAAATGCTCAGGCTGCCTGAGCAACTGCATTCCACAGCTTACTGCATCTAGTGCCTGGGGATGCATCACCACGGCAACAGCTAAGTTGCTTAGAAACGAATAGGAGACCCAGTGTTGCCCTAGGTTCCCTTTGGGGACACTTCTCAGGGAAGTGGATACACTGCAGTGCCTGTCTCCCCACTCAGCTAGGCTTCCAGAGGCCTTCACTGGCATGATGTGTAATTGTCTCCTTACAGAGTCCGCTTCCAGAGCTTACTGTGTGTCCCCCATCCAGGCTTTGTGAGACGTCAACTCAAAAGAAACCGATTCTGACAAGGTTCTTCCTCAAGTGATTACACAGCAGGTGCTGAGGAAGGAGAGGAACTTCCAGATACTTAGATAAGATCACCACAACCTGTCCTGAAGGACAGCCCAGGCTCAGGCCAGGGGAGAAGAGAGAGGCAGGCCCAGAGGCACAGCAGTAGGTTCTAGAACCTCAGGAGAGCTGGTCATTCACGGCAATGCTCCACTGCTGGCCCAGCAAGTCCAGGTCAGGAAACAGACTCAGTCAGCCTCACTCACCAGCACGCACCCCTGCACACCGGGCCAATACAGCCTGGGCACTGGCTTCACTGGAGATGACACACCCGGCACACCCTACCAATGGGCAAATGTTGTGATCTGAACTTGACCTGTATGACTTCTCAGAGAGCAAAGGTCTCGGACACAAGCAAGCCACCTACAATTTCACTCTGGGATTCCTCTGATTGAAAACTAACATTTTTGCCCTCCTCTGGTAACTTAGGCAGGCTGCTGGAATGGCCAGCATTCGGGCTGGCTGCTCAGCTCTGCCACTGCCATCACGAGGACCTAAGCCAATCTGCCTTTAGTAGAAAGTTACCTCGGGAAGGATTGGATATTCTGGCTGCAGCCCATGCCCCTCGTTTTGTTCAAGGTGCAGGCTTAAAAAGTAGGTCCCAGAGACCCCAAAGAGGGGTAGGATAATACCGCAAGCTCCTCACATCAATTCTTTTTTCCAGAAGTATCTGACATGTGGCTCAGCAGACCCAACACAGCAGTAGCTGTGTGTTAAATAACACCAGCCAGGTGTCGAGGTTGTGGGGGAGGGGACAGGGCTCAGTGGTTAAGCACTTGCCTAGCATGCACAAGCCCTGGTTCCTTACCCAGAAACACAGTGACACACGCACACACCCGAGAGGTAAAGGGAGCGACACGGACACCAATAATCCACGGGAATTATTAATAACAGTAATCCACAAGCTCTCTGGAGTCTGCAGTGACTTCTACACATAAGGGGGTCCTGGGGTTTCTAACTAGTTTTTTCTGTTATTAACACACACAATGACAGGTCTCACGGTGCCATTCTTAGGCGTCGCTCAGTCTGCTCACAGAGGCCTCCCCTCACTGCCCACTCAAATCAAAACCCTGACACCCAGAGAGAACCACCAGTTTCTGGAAGGGTAGGGAAATGTCACTTCCCCAAATTATAGCTGGTTCCCTTTTCAGGTTCATCTTGCCTCTGGGTCCTACGACCCACAGAAAAATCATCTCCCACAGGCATTGGCAGGGGTGTCCCTCCAGCCTGACCACAAACTACTGTGAAAGTATATTTCATTTGAACCCAGAGAGTCACATTGGGTTTGTCAGCTCCCAGAAACAATGTCTCAATGTTAACATCAGAACAGAAACTGCTCCACTTAATCCTGATAAAAGAGTGGATACACCCAGTATGAGGACACTGACCTATAATCCCAGCTATTCGGAAGGCTGAGGCAAGAAGGTCACAAATCCAAGGCCTGCCAAGGCTACAGAACTAGGAGTTCAAACTGCCACACTTACTGAGACCCTGTCTCAAAATAAAAGAGCTGGGAATGTAGCTCATCGGTAGGGTGACTGATTGCTTAGCAGGACTCCAGGAGGGACAAGACAGAGAAGCAGACAGACCAGGTATGGTGGAGAAGAGCTGTAACTCCAGCATGAGAAAAGCTGAAGGAGAACTGCCATCGGTTTTGAGGTCAGCAATAACCACACAGAAAGACCCTGTGTCTCACAGTCTAATCTGAGAGCCCCTGGGTTCGACCCAAGCAATGAGAAAGCTGAGATTTAACACTATTCTTAATTACATTTTTAAAAGATTATTTTACTTGTATGTGTGAGAAAAGTGCCAGTGGAGCCCAAAAAAGAGTTAGGAACGGAGTTACAGCCTGTGGTGAGCTGCCCCATGGGGGCTGGGAATCAAAATTTAGGTGCTGTGCAAAAGCAGCCACTGCTCTTAAGCACTGAGCCATCTCTCCAGCCCCTAATCACATCTGTTTATTTCTATGTGCATGCAGAGACTCTCATCACTGCACACACGCAGAAGCTAAGGGGTTAGCGCAGGCTTGGTGGCAAGCGCCTTTACCTGCTGACCCATCATGGGCCCTCTTTGGCACTATCAGCACTCAGTTTCGTGCACACTGACCTCGGTCATCATCCTTTCCCGCCCACACTGCCCCCTGACAATGCCGAGCACTGTGGTATAAGCTGCAGACACGGTCAGTAGCTTGCCAGTAAGCCAGAAGAGCTTCAGGGCCGAGTTTGGGGTGAGAGTCTAGTTCAGGCAGCGCAGTGGGAACACTAAGGCCATATACCTGAGCAGACATGAAGGTACAGAGGGACGTTATTTTTAGGGAAGATGTTCCAGGAAGGACCCACAAGGTCACATACACTTAAAAAAAAAAGGATTTAATTTAACTTACTCTGTGCAGACGAGTGGAGGTCAGATAACCTGCAAGTCTCCCTTCCACTATGAGTCCTTGGGGTCAGACTCAGATCTGAGCCATCTTACCACCACCAACGCCACCTACCCCTCTTAACCAGCTAGGGGACATGATAACTGGAACAGGAAATGAGACTATTGGGGAACTTGGTAAAAATCTGCCAAATCTGCAGTCTGGTAAGTCAGTGTCTTCCCCAGCCCCAACCCACCTTCCCTATATTAGCAAAGCAAACTGCAAGCCAAGGAGAGATCCCTCCAGGGAGAAGCAAATGATTTGTAAGAAATAAATTCCTGTTGCTTAAGCCGAAAACAAACCATTGCATACAAGCGGTGGATAAAACAAGCTAGGTCAAGGGTTTCAGGAACTGGCTGCACTGCCATTGTAACTGGTTCATAAATCTAAAGCCTTAGAAACAGAAGTGACTCGCTCTGCTGAGGCAGGATTACCAATACTTCCAGACCAATCTGGGCAGCACAGTGAGTTACGAGGAAGCCAGGGTGAATGCGAGATGCTGCCTCATGAATGAGATCAAAACGAACAGACCACACAGGGCAGAGGGTTCTGCTTCAGTGTATGATTGGCACCCAGGCTAGAGTGATTGGCAGAGGAGACCATTTCTTAAGCTGGTCACTGAATAAATACGTGGGGTCAACTCCCCTCCCACTTCTCTGCATGTCTAAAAAGACCAAGAAGCAAAAACAGCCCATATACTACCATTTCTGTTAAAGAAGGGAAAGGAAACACGGCAGCTCTGCGGGTATAGTTAGTTCCATGCGTGAGGTTCTGAGAAGAGGGAGAAAGGACACAGAATGCACTCAGTGAGGCAGGGAGATGGCAGTGGGACACTATCGTGCCCGGCTAGCCTTTGAACCTGCTTTCTGAATGTAGTGATTATTAATTAATCCCAACAGCGTATTGACATTACGTATGGGGAATAACGCCAGGCTCGGGACTTAAAACAGACTTACCCCAAGATCCACAGTTACTGACAACAGGTCTAGATGCAAGTGTTTACTCTAAAAGCAGTTGGGATCCACTGATGTTGGAGCGTTAAAGGCTGGCCTGGTAGCCAAACCTGGTTCAGCTATCTCCTAGTTGCTGGCTAACTAACTACCCTACTTATTTTCCTAACTCCATAATTATGCCCAACACACATTTTTAATAAGTCTTTTAAATTTGTTGCTAATCTACACAGCAACTCTTGATATGAAAAGACGCCAGGGAAATCGCCAAGCCAAGGGCAGAGGAGGGTTTCCATGCTGGTGGGACAAGGATAAAAAACAAGCGGATATCGTGCTTATCAGTGTGGAGCCGCAGAAATTCATTAAATCCTCGGGGCACTGCGGCGAGGGAGTAACAATGGATGCCAGGTGGCATATGAAGAAATCAGGACATTAAGTACCTGGCCTAAGGCCACAGTGTTGACAGTGAGATAACTCTACGCTCCTACGCTCATACCCAACCTGGACTACTTATAATCCCAACTTGGGAGGCAGAGGCAGGAAGACAGCAACAATTTCGTAACAAATCCCAGGCCAGTCAAGATGGCAAAACCCTGTCTCAAAAACCTAGACTCGGGCTGGAGAGATGGCTCAGAGGTTAAGAGCATTGCCTGCTCTTCCAAAGATCCTGAGTTCAATTCCCAGCAACCACATGGTGGTTCACAACCATCTGTAATGGGGTCTGGTGCCCTCTTCTGGCCTGCAGGCATACACACAGACAGAATATTGTATACATAATAAATAAATAAATATTAAAAAAAAAAAACCTAGACTCCATGCCGGGCGATGGTGGCGCACGCCTTTAATCCCAGCACTCGGGAGGCAGAGGCAGGCGGATCTCTGTGAGTTCGAGACCAGCCTGGTCTACAGAGCTAGTTCCAGGACAGGCTCCAAAGCCACAGAGAAACCCTGTCTCGAAAAAAAAAAAAAAAAAAAAAACCTAGACTCCAAAGGATTATTCTGGAACTTCACTGGATCTGAAAAAACAAGGAATAAATAAAGTAACTAGTGCTTTTACAATAGTCAAAGTCTCCGCCCCCACCTTAACCACTTAACCACTGCTGGTTTTGTTTTGAGACCAAGTTTCACTATGTAGATCAGGATGAACTCAAACTCACAAGAGCTCTGCCCTTGTGCTCCTGAGATTAATTAAAGGGTCTCTCTATGGAGCCCTGGCTGGCCTGGAACTCTACATGGACCAGATTGGCCTCAAACTCGGAGATCCACCTGCCTCTGCCTCCCAAGTGCTGTGATTAAAGGCTCATGGTACTACGCCCTGCTGTGCCCACCGTCTTAAGCGGGATCTAGCTCACTAGTCTAGCAATCAATCACAAGGTCCTGGCTTCCAGCACTAGTGCCGCCACCAATTAAGTTAATAAATAAAACAGTGTAATTTGAAACAAGACACAGTGATCAATACATACCCAAAACCCTCAGGACTAAGAAGACAGAGGCAGATCAAGACCAAAAAGGAGGTTCGGAGTTCAAGGCCTGAGCGGGGCCTTCAGTCTCAGCACTCAGGAGGCAGAGGGGGTTGAAACTCTGTGAGTTCAAGGAGAACCTGGTCTACATCGTGAATTCCAGGACAATAATAAAACCCTGTCTCAAAAAAAGATTTTTTTTTAATTAACATTGATCTGGAGGGGGTGGGAAGGATGGCTGAGAAGTTAAGAGCACTAGCTGCATCTCGAGAGAGAGGACCGGGGTTGAATTCTCAGCATCCACTTGGTAGCTCAGAACTGTCTATAACTCCAGTTCCAGGGACATGCAGGCAAAATACCCACACACATGAAATAAACCTTTAAAAAAAATTGAGCTGGAGGTGTGGCTCAATGGGAGAGTAGGTGCTTAACTTCAAGTCCTGAATTCAGTCCCCCAGGACCAAGAACAAAAACAAGCAGGTGGGCCAATGCAATCAGTGATCTTGCCTATTCTTTTTCTAAGCAAATCCAGAATACCTAGGACAAGAGAAGAAGCCCTAAGTTCAACCCTCAGTTGTGTGGGGGGGGGGGGGATCAGATCTGTAACTTCCTGCAATGGAGAACTTAGAGGAATACTCTAGAGTCAACAGCCCACTTAAAAAAAAAAAAAAAGGCCAGCCATTATCCAAGAAGCAGGCCACAGCCTTAGGGACTTCCCAGTAGTGTCCCAACCCTACAGAGCAACAACCTGCCCTTCCTCTTCCTGTCCATTTCAGATCCTGCCAATAGCTTGGACATTCCAGTTTTACATAAGAAAATAGAGGCCTAGGGTTAAGAGTCTAGGGTGCTTGCCAGGCTTCTAAGGCCCTTGAGTGAAAGTAAAAATACAGGCTAGGTTCCCCTTCCCTGAGCTAGACAATTCCCTCCAACTCAAAGCCAATACACTTCAAAACAACCTGTCAAATATACGTTCAAAACTTGACAAGATGGGCTGGGGAGACGGCTCAGCAGTTCTGCTGCACAAGCCCCAGGGCCTGAGTTCAGATCTCCAGAACCCACATAAACCAAGCGTGGTCACACAGCCTCACCTAAGCACTGTGGGGGTGGACACAGAAGGATGCCTGGGGCTTGCTGGCTGCCAGCTGAGCTCCCAGGTTCAGCGAGAGACCTGGACTCTAGGGGGTAAAGAAGTATGAGAAAGTGTGCCTGTCGGCCTCCCCTGGCCCTGAAGAGGCATGCATACCCCCACACCACACAAACACACACCCAAACACAAAACTGACAGAGGCTAGCCATGGTGGCTCACACCTGTAATTCCAGCCAGCACTCCGGCCTGTGAAACAGGAGGATTACGTTCAAGGTTAACCTGTGCAGCACAGTAGGCTACAAGCAGGAACCTGCCTTTAAAAAAAAAAAAAAAAAAAAAAAGCTACCTTTTGCTGAACAGGATTTACTCGGCATAATCAGCAGGTGAAACTGGGGGTTCCTGTTGCTACTTATAACTTAAGCAGGCTAAGCTACAATACACAGCCTCTGTGTGTACAGACACTAAGGGGTTAGCCACAGCCCAAGTGACAGCGGCAATGGCATCTTAGCTTTGGCGAGAGCATCTCTCCCCTGGCAGCACCTTGCTCACCAACCCCGACCCACCTGTCCCCACTGGAGCGATCCCCCACTGCACATCCTGACACTAAGATTCCTGGACACTGGAGGGAGCAGAGCTGTTTCCTACAAGCAGGCCCAGACACAGCACAAGGGGGATTCAGGGGCTGCCCCTGCAGACAGCTAATGATGCCCCCGTGCTGGTTAGGCTGACCCTGGCACTGTGTCACCATTCTGGAGAGCGAATGCATGAAAATTACAGCCAGCACAGGGTTTGATTTGGTTTTTATTCTTTATATATTTTTAAAAATGTATGTGTGTGTGTGTGTGAGCGCGCATGCAAGTGCACCTGTGCTCTGGAGACTGAGATCAAAGAAAACCAGTAGGAGTCAGAGCTCATTCTCCCTCAACCATGTGGAGCCTGAAAATGGAACCGAGGTCAGGCCTAACATCGAGCACCTGCTGTGGTATCTGAGCAGTCCTGCTAATGGAACATGTAAAGAGACAGTCTCACATCCTCCAGACAAAACAGCCTACAGCTTAAGTCTGGGCACCTGTCCTCATTCCCTATGAAGAGGTTAAACTGGCCTTCAATTCTATTAGCACATCTCTACTTTCTGTCTAGGTAGGAAAGGCAGGAAAGCTGGATGGGTGGTGAAGAGTAGCCCAAAATAGGCGCCGGTACAGGCGTCGGTACCCCCAGGCTTTTGTGAAGATTGGACAGGACCTGCAACACTAAGCACTCAGGATGTCATTAGGGCGCAAGCCAAGAACTCTCTCCAGAGCCTGATTGGCACCCTGCACTACAGTAGTGCCACACTGAACCCACAGGCCCCGAGAGCCTCAGGGAGCACACAAGGGCAAGAGTCACCCCAGGCTTTACCGACAACTCAGTGGTGGAGAGTACTCAAGACAAGCTAGCAGTCTTCCAGTTATCAGTGTGACCTTGGCTGCTGGAAGGGCCTGCAGTTACTTCAAACCTAAGTGCTCAGTGAAAACAGGACCTAGTTAACCAGGGCAGGTGAACTACATATGCATTAGCAATAGATTTTAGTTTTCCAAGGAAAATAATTAAGGGCTGTAGTGTGACTTGGTTGGAGGGTTCAAGTTCACAATGCCCCACACTGCAGAAAGAGAAAAAAGAAGTCTGTTTTTGGTGGTGTGGGTGAATAGAACTCACGAGGGATGGGATGACTCAATGCCAACAAGAGCAAATGCATTTCTTTTCATTTTCTTGCAACACAATCTCAATACGTAGCCCAGACTAGCCTCGAAATTTGTGTAGCGCAGGCTAGCCTCTAATTCAAGACCCTCCCATCTAAGCCTTGCAAATGCTGAGATCACAAGTGTTCACTACCCTAACCCGATCAAAACTTTATTCTTTTAAGCACAGGTAATTCCCCTTCACTTAGGTGGAGGCAGGAGGATCAGTTCAAGGTAATTCTCAGCTGTGTAGCAAGTTCGAGGCCAGCATGGGCTACATAAGACACTGTCATCCCCAAGAAAAGTTTAAAGCCACTTTGGGGTACTTAACCAGACCCTGTCTTAGAAAGAGCCCCCTCCTCCACTGACTAGTTACAAATCAGACCCTGAAGTTGGGAGCTATAGTTGTTTACTTCCTTTGGTGGGTTATGACCTGAAAATGCCAATTTGAGAGGAGCCCCTCTGTAGGGATTAAAATCTCAGTTCATAGCTGTCTGTACATGAAATGAGGCCAGGTAAGGAAAGATCCGCCACAGCGAACCAGGCGGCCTCACCTAGAACCAAGGTGATGCAGTGGGGCCCTTGGCGCTGCCGTGGTAACCTGCAGTGCTTTTTAACAAAAGCATCGGTACCATTTTAGAAACCCAACTTCTGTGCCCAGCTCTCACACAACAAAATAAAGGCTGGCCAATGGTTTCGCCAGATCAAACAGGGAAAATAAGAGGTTCAATGCAATGGGGACCACACAACTCCCCCCAAGACCGACTAGGCTCCGGAATTCACACCCATGTCAAACACAGACAAAAGCAGACACACAGGAGCTTCTTGCTACCCCCACACCGTGCAGTCTGAGGCAGAGGTCACGAGCCAACCTGGCCTGCAGAACCAGGCTTCAGGCCATGTCGCTCACAAGCGCCAGGACAGGGACAAGGCTGTGGGGGAAGGGAGAGGCCACCCCGATTTCCACCCTCTCCCACCCACCCCAGAGAGAAGCAAGGCCACCCGCAAGGCCTTTGCCAAAAGCCTGCGCATGCACACACACACACCACACACACAAGGGACACGCCGCCTCCCCCATCTGCCCACTCGAGGTTTCAGGGAGTCGGGACCAGGTCCCCTCAGACACGGGCCCCAGCCAGCGCTTGCGCACTGTGCGGCCTCGCCAAGCGCGTCCCGGAAAGCGAGCGGAGGGCGAGGCCCGTTTCGGCCGGGCTGCCCTGCAACCGGGACCCAGGGGACACACTACAGCGTCCCTCTCCACCAGACCGAGTACCACCGAAGCTCACCGGCGACCAGAAGGCTCGCGAAGACGGCGAGAGCGTACATGGCGCCGCTGCACTCCGCAGGCTGCAATGCAGATCGTCAGCTGATCGGGCGGCTATAAATCTACCCCCAGCCCCGACGCGGACGCCAGTGCGCAGGCGCGGGCCCCGCCCCAACTGGGCGCAGCCTGACTCAGCGTCGCGCAGCGCGCCTGCGGGGAGGGAGGGTGCGGGGAGGGCTTGGTGAGGGCCTGGGCTGGCAAGGCGGGGCTGAGGTGGGAATAGGAAAGCCAAATCTGGTGACTTAAATCAAGATTAGGATTTCTATGGTAACTAACGTGTCTCTTTGCCTTTTCTGTGTGAGGAATCCAGCCCAGGGCCAGTACCAATCACTGAACTGCAGTTTGCGGGGCCCCTAACATCTTTTAAGTCTCTGTGTTTTCCCCTTTGAAGGACACTATTTGATTTTGAGACCCAGTGTCACTATGGCCTTGCTGGCCACCATTTCACTGTGTTGCCCAGACAGACCTGAAACCCACAACCTGCAGCCTCAACCCCTCAGAGCAATGTTTGGGGGAGCTGATTTTGTTCGCAGTCCCGGGTATTGAACCCAAGGCCTTACAGTTGCTAGTCAGATGTTCTTCCTCTGAGCTGTATTCTCCCCACCCCTCCACCCCTAAACCCCTAGCCCACTCCTTAGTTTTTATTTTGAGTTAGGGTCTCACTCCAGGATGGCCCTGAACCTGTGACCCTATGCCTCAGCCTTTCCTTTCTTATATAGTAGTTGTTGGTTTTTTGAGACAGGGTCTCCTGTAATCCAAGGAGGCCTACAACTGTCTGTGTGGCCGACCTCAAACCTCATTATGTAGCCATCTGCCACCTCCAACCCCTGATCCTCCTGCCTCTGCCTCCTGAGTGCTAGGATCACAGATGCCACCGTAGTTGTTTTATCTGGTACTACAAACCAAACCCAGGGCTCCATGCATGCTAGGCAAGCACTCTGCCAACTGAGGTACATCTCCAGCCCCCAATTACTAGGACTCTTCCCATTTTTACAGAAGAGAATCAAGGGCAACACAGCTTACAGATTTACCGAAGTCCTTACGCTCAGGATTCAAATTCACCACCCACCATTCTGTAGTTGTCGGTCAATCCAGACTCAGAAAATGGTAAACAAAAGAAGCCTTTATTTGTGAATTTAAGGACGATAGATTGCAAGGTAGACTCCAAGGCCTC